>NC_143510.1:24754297-25071797 GCF_031878675.1 Megascapheus bottae
ACTTGTGGGTATCATGGGAGGGGAAAACCAGGAGAGAGAAAAGGAAGGGATGCCGTTGTCTAAAAAAATATATTCTCATCCTGACTTATATAACTGTAATCCCTTTGTAGATCACCTTTATAATAATAAAAATGTTTAATTTGTGCTTTCAGCTAGGGTTCCCACCTGTAAATCCTAGCTGCGAAGGAGGCCAGTATCTGAGGATCACAGTTTGAAGCCAATCCATGCAGAAGAGCCCCAAAGACTTTTCCAATTAGCTAACACAAAGCTGGACTGGAATTGTGGTTCAAGTGGCAAAGTGCCAGCTGTGAGCAAGCAAGATGAACAAAAGCACAACGCCTTATGTACAAGCCCACATTCTGGTAATAATGGTAGTAGCAACAATACATGTTAGAGAACTACACAGAGGTGCCCTTGTTTCTCTTTAAAATATATGTCTTTGAGTATGAGGAAAAAACAAATAAATGGAACACTATGGGTCCTATGGTTTCCTCCAGCTCTTGCTGTCAGTAAATGGTAGGCCTCCACTCTTCTATGACCAGTGGCGGTGAGGCCTTCTGGCATTTTCCATAGGCCATTTTATGCAAGTGTGCTTGTAAGAAGCCTCGAACTCTTATGATGCTGAGACTGCAGACACCCTCATAGAAGCCAAGAAGGAGAAATATGGAGTTCATGGCTTAGCAGAGCAATATTTATTTAAAAATGATCTGTCTCTGGCATCTGTGCTGATCAGCTCTTCAGGTTTGGAATTCTTTCTCCTCTCCTGCCATCTGGTGGTGCTTCAGAATCACGCTTGCTTTCATTCTGTTCTCTCTGAACCCAGGGAAGTTGGTTTTTACAAAATTTACTTCACGGTCATTGCTTTCAGTGTAGGCTTTGTATGGGACTCCATCCTTTTATTTGATGTTTGCAACAGAAAAGTGGCTTATGATGCTTTATATGCACTAGGGCATTTCTCTCCCGCTAGATAATTTACTTCTAAACTTTAAATATGTGTCACTAAATAAAATGGCTATGAATATATTCAAATCTACAGGTTTTATATCAAATAGGAAAGAAGGCATACAATTCTATTAACTTGAGTATTTCTTTAAACATATGAATCGATACTTACTTTGGTGTTGGGCATTGGAAAAAGAAGACATTATGATTTGGAAATTTCCTCCCAAAACAACCAATTGCCTGTGGCAATAGCTGCTACTTATTTCAATTCATCAGTAGGGGTCACTGACACCATAAAATAAATTGTCATCTGTTAGGTCAGTTTCTGTAATGATTCTTAGCATTTCTGTCTCTTGCAAGTCAGGGAGAAAAAATTTAAATCTCAGACTCTTGTTTCTGAAGAAGTAAGAAAGTCAGGTAAATACTGGCCTGCTCCTCTATTTTCCCTAAAGCTTGCTTTAGGTTTAAAACCTCTGCCTTAGGAACCCAAGAGGGATTATCTCCCTTTCTTTTTAAACTCTAGTTTGGAAAATATTTATTTTCCCCAGGAATCCAGAGAAACTCTAACAAGAGATGAAGAAAAACTTTCCCATATAAAGTTAAGACACCAGGGCCTGGCACGGTTGTTCACACCTGTAACCCTAGCTACTCAGGAGGCTGAGATCTGAGGATTGAGATTCAAAGCCAGCTCGGGCACTAAAGACCAAGAAACTCTTATCTCCAATTAACCACTAGAAAACCAGAAGTGGCACTGTGGCTTCAGGGGTAGGGCAGTAGCCTGGAGCTGAAGTGCTCAGGGACAACACCCAAGCCCAGGGGTAGGGTGAGCTGAAGCCCAAGGGTAGCCTTGAGCTTGAAGAAGGGACAGAGTCCAGGCCCAGAGTTCAAGCCCCATGACCCACAAAATAATAATAATAAGAAGAAGAAGAAGAAGAAGAAGAAGAAGAAGAAGAAGAAGAAGAAGAAAATAATAAAAGTTAAAACACCAAATTATAATAAAAGAGACTGCAAACCTTTGCAGCTTTATCTTAGTCAAACTAAAAGTACATTGATCAAGATGCATTGTAGTCATAAATTCTTATATTAGATTGAATCCCTTTGTATAACTCCTTAACTCAATAAAATAAAAAGCACAAAAGCCATATTTACTTGTTGTAAGAGTCAACCAAATATTTGAGTTTGCCAAAGGTGATAGCTGACCAGTGTTTATTCTCAACAGACAGTACAAATAAAATGGTTTGTCAATGAATAGAGGCAGCGGATATTAAATTCTTGACAGTCTGAAAGGCTGGAAAATACTTCAAAATGTTGATATAGTTAGTCAAAAACTTAGAGTAATTGAAAATTAATTTGTTCACTGAAAATAAACAACATAATTTGGTGATCAGAGAAAATGAATGCTAGTCTCTGAAAATGGTTTGTGTTCTCTTGTCTGTACCAGCTTTACCCACTTTGCATTTCTAGTTCACTTTCACAGTCTTATTTTCATGATGCTTAAAGGTAGGATTAAAAAAAATAAAGCATCTCAAGGTCTTTCATGAAATCAGATGAATTAGAGCACTGTACTGCTTTGTTAATGTACAACCTTTTGTTGTAATGCTTTATCCCAAAGCTTTTAGCTTTTTCAGTACAAGATGTTTCTCCACCTTTGACAGCCAAGCTTCAGGGTGTAATAAAACTTTAAAATGAGAATACACCATAAAATCAACTACTCTTTTTTTTTTAAAATGAAACTAAGGGACTAACATTTCCCTAGACCAGACTTAGGAAAAGAAGAAACAGAACCTTGAATTTTGTCCTTCTAGGTTCAGGACATTAGCCTGTCTAATTTTAAAAAAATTTTTAAGCATGAGAAAATATAAATTTCCATGCCAATAAAATCAGTACTCTGGAACACTGCTTCTAAATCTACGTAGTTTTCTCATGAAGCCCCCTGGCAAGACATATTTGGCTGTGCTGCGCAATCTACTTTAGTCCCAGGAGAGCATGGGTCAGTGAAGATGTCAGCACAGGGACTGTGTTGTGATGGTTGTCTTAGACCAGGCAGATGTTTTACCAAGACAAAATTAGGTGTTTATAAGCTACAGAAATTTATATCTCCCAGTGCCAGACCTAGGGAAGTCTAAGCTCAGCACCCCAAGGAACTCAGTGTCCAGTGACAAACCTGCCCTGTGAGAATACACACAAAAGTTAGTCAAGGAACAGAAGAGGCTAGGGAGTCCTCTCCCCCTGACCTGATCCATATCCTGCAGCCCCTGTCCCCTCATTTTGTCCTTGGGGATTCTTTTTGAGGAGACACAAACATGTGGATGTTAGCAGAGGTCTCTGAGAATTTCTACATCCAGCAGGCTACAGACAAAGAGAACAGACACCTATGGGGTGAATTCTCCAGGCATTGTAGCTTCTAGATCCTGTAGAGTAGTAACCTTGCTGGGATACAGGTCTACAGGAGCAAACTGAAGCCCCGGCCAGGTACCCCTTCTTGGGGGAGAACACAAGACTCCAGGACAGCTCCAGCGGCCAGTGCCAACGTGAATAATACGTGACACTGAATATGTTATTTTTATGTGTTTTTAGTGTTGCGTTTGAAAAACAATGCCATTTTGTTAACCAGCGAAATTTAACTGGCAATTTCTAATGAAGATTTTCTAAATTTGTAAGCTGTGGACTAAAGGTGTGTGGGGGAGGGAGCAGGGCCGAGACAGAACACATTCCTCATTCATTCATTCCTCCAAAGCTTATGTTATGTCTTCAGTTCCACCGTAGAGTTTGACATCACACTTAGAAATTATGCTTTCAAAAATAAGACGTTCCATTGCTTGCCTATTTTCTGATCAGCTTATTGTTTTTCTGCCTTTTACATGTGGATTCAATGCACTTAAAAATAGAAAGCAATCCTTTGAAGAATGCACACTACTCGGTCAAATACATTTGCTCATAAAAACTTCAGGCTTTTTAATAAGCACTGAACCAGAGATAGGTATATTGTCAATGCTTGCCACTGAGAACACTCATATAAAATCCCCTGTAGCTATTCAGATTTAGGCTTATATAGAATATAGCTTTTGTTCAGCAGTTTTATTTTCATATGAATGTGCAAAGACTTTCAGCAACTGTTCTTTATGGACCTGCATGCCACATAATGTTGACAAACCAGCATTTTATTGATGCATAAAAGCCTTTCTAGTCAAACAAGTAGGTCCAGACATCCATTTGTCCTCTTAAAACCAATATGAATCTTGTGCTTCCCAATTTAGATATTTGAAACTTTGGAGTGGAATGAGTTATCCTGTAGTTTCTAGAAAATATTCTTAGATTCTTATCTTTTGAAGAGTTCTAGTTGATGATGGAATACATTTATTCTTATCTCATCTCACCCTTTACAAACAATCAGAGCTATCTTCTAGGTATGGATAGATGGTCTCTGTATGGTCTTCCTTCTTGAGACTGATAAGGTCTCTGGTTGGAGCCAGCTGCCCTGTCAAATATCTAACCACCCTGAGGCTACAACATTGGACAGGACCTATGTAGACATTTATGTTGATATTCCATATCAGCATTAAACGATCATCAAACAACCTGGGCCCCACACCAAGAATCCATCTTCCATGTTCACTCAGTGATAGCCACTACAACTGATGTCTAGCTGCAAACTACATATGATGCCCCAAGCAAGCAACATCTGGGCCAGAATTTTGTCCAGAAGGAATTTTAGAGGCTATCAGAGTATGCTGGTTAAAAGGTTGCTAAGGGTTCTAGGATTATCTCTAGTGGTAGAGATATTTATTTACTGTGGGTTAAACCCACAATAATCTCAAATGTGACTTCTATAGTTTTATCTTGCAAGGCAAAATCAGTGGTGCAATGGAACCTAAGTGTTCACAGTGGCACATAAATTCTTGTTTAGTGATGAAGGTCTTTCCCTTTGAAGCTTCACTGGACCTGAATTATCACATGAATGCTGGTAGAGGCAGCTTCCTGTTCCTGCTTCTAAACCACATGAGGGCTGATGCCATCCATCTTTCTCTCTGTTTCTCTCCCCTCCTGAAGTTCAGTCTTTACTGCTCAATGTTCTATTTTACTCTACCAATTATTTACCGAATAATCCTTTCTCTCAGCACTGCTAATACTCTCATTAAATTGCAACATAATTGATTGTGAATATTTTATTTAGAACACACAGAGTGGTAATTGCTGTGAAAATCTGCAGGAAAAGAAAAGCACCTATAATTATTTCATTTGAAGAGAGTATTGTTTACACAATTCAGATAAAGTAACAGTAAAGTAATATACTTTGGTTAAACATAATAAACTAAACTTAGTTAACTGTCGTCTTTCTGCTGTCCTGAGGGTCATGTATCTTCTTTCCTAGAGGTGATTTTCAAGCAATCCTCGGGGCCAGAAGCCTTGCCTCTGTTCTTCAACAATTCCTTATACTCATCTTAGAAATCTGAATTTAAAGTCACCCTGTCAAAATAGAACCTTCCCTATTATTATTTTCTACCTCAGAAATCTTTCCTCTCATAACATTGATTACAATTACTGTAATTATAAGAATTCCATGCCTTCATAATTACTATTGTTTATTTAGCTACTTAAGGGCTCCTCAGTTATAGAGTAAGCTTTTTGGGGAAATAAGGGAAAAGGGCTTTTATGTTTATTTATATACCATGCCTAATTGTAGGTATACATAGTATATACTCGATAAATCCTGTCAACTGAGTGCTGGTGAGGTAGTATCGTGACCATTCTAATGTCATTCGCACAGCTGAAGTACTGTCACATGCTCTTGCCATGAAATTTAAGATTACAATGTAGAGTTGGTCTGTCAACATTATTATATCAGATCCACAATGTCTTGAACAACTTTATCAAACAGACAACGCTTGGCTGTGGTGACTTTCTTAGCTGTGGTTGTATTTCTTCTTTTAGTTTTCAGACATTCTAGGAATATTTAAAGCCTAGTAAGGTTTAAACTCCTATATTGCAATACATTGGATGGCTGGTAAATAATGGAAAATTATCTCCCACTGTTTGGGAGGTTGGGAAGCCCAAGGTCAAGTTGCCAGTAAATTCTACCTGGTGAGGGCTTTCTTTCTCATTCATGGAGGGTCATCTTTCTGCTGGCACATCATGTGGAAGAAGACAGGGAGGCTCTTTCCTACAATGGCACTAATTCCGCTATCGCATTGTCTAGCTCCATGGCCTAGTTATCTTCCAAAGGCCTTCCCCCGTAATGCCAATGACTTTGGGGGCTAGGAAGTTAGTGCCTGAATCTGGGGGAGATACAAACATTGAATCCATAACAAGGTCAACTTTTAAAGTTAAACAAAATAAAACTAAAAAAAAAAACAAGAAAATGTCTAATTATGCATTGATTTTTTTCCCCTCATGTTGTATTTAGAAGGTCATAATGAGAAAGAAGTGAAGATGATTTGGAATCAGCCATGTTAAGGATGTAATCTTGTTTAAACCTGCCCTCCAAAGGTCATGATTGGAAATGTTATCCACGAATTCATGTGCTGGTGAAGCCTGAGATGTAGCATGAGGCTCTCACTTGATGCCAGAGAGAAGACACTGGTGCCAGGTTCTTAGAGGTCATAGCTTCTAGAACCACAAGCCAAAGAAACTTTTCAACAGTAAGTTAATCTCAGATATGTGTCCCAACAGCCTTAAGTGTACTGAAATGGGTGTAAGACATCCAGTACCCTTCAGATTACCTTACTCTGGAAACTAGTTTCTCTCCTACTCTATATTCTCTTCTTGGGCAAGTGTGTTTATTGTAAACAGTGAGCAGTTAGGAAGAGGTTTATATGAGTGTATCTGGTCCCATTTGTGAATCTCCACTTCACAAGAAATGGAATTATAGCCACTCTCAAGTATACTCTAGCACAATACAAGTATGGCTATTGAGAACAGAGAAAAGGTTTAGATGCTGAATCAGTGGCCACAGTAGGCACAGGTAGATATCTGATGTTTCAGCCAACTTACATATATGAAATGCTACCCACCTAGACAAGTAACATCCACTAGTGACCCAATAAATCCAGACCAAATACAAGCATTATCTCTAATTGTATATAGAACTTTTTATTGTCTCCAAATTAGCTAACAATTGATGCACAATAACTTTTTCAAAAGAATAAATACCATTTAATTTGCTTTTCTTTAAAAGTATAAGTTATATAGAATATAAAGCACAAATCTGAAGTTTATATATTGGTCCTTTTTTTTGTTTCAAATGTCTGCCCATAAGTAGGCACTACCCACGTCCAAATGCAGAGGATGCACTGTGCCACACACAGGTGACATTTCCTGTCCTGCTCAGTCCATATTGCCCTGTGAAAACCACCACTTGTCACACCTTCACTGCTGAATCAGCAGAAATGAATTGCACAGAAATGGAATACTACAGTTCAATTTCTTCCTTGTGTCTAGCCCTATATGTCTATCATAAGAATCCACATTTTTAAGTGATAGCATCATTCCTGGACTTGACCAGGAAACAATTACCTTCCAAAGTAAAGATACATACACCTTTATCCCCCAAAATCTATTCAGGTTTTTATTTTTAACACATCCTAGATGGACTCACCGTTCTTCATTTTTCTTTATGAGTATTTTTGTTTGTTATTATCTGTGATCTACCCCTTCTGATTTCTGCAGTTTGCAAGGCCTGCTCATCATATATAATTATATCATCTAAGTCTGTCTCCATTTGGTAGACCATTAGATAAATAATGATGCTTTGTATTTTAGCACTCAAGCATGAAAAGGCACAGGGAACTGAAATTTTCACAAGTCTAGTGGCAAGGGCTCTCTGTAATCCCTGAGGGTGCAGGTGATTTATTTACTTCTGCATTGCTGGATTCATCTGACAGTTCAGCTTCTTTAAGGAGCAGAGTATTGCATGTTCCTGGAGGTTAAGTTTTGGAGTGTTTTTCCTTTAATTGCTGTAGACAAGGAAGAAGTGAGAGGGCTTTGGATGCAGTAGAAGTGTAACTGCCTTGTAGTATGGTTAAAGCAATTCTTTCATTCCATTGAAGACCTGCCACAAATCTGACTCATCTTCATTGTATAAATAGTGATTGATCAGGGCCTTCTGTCATTAGTCTTCAACTATTTGATTGGTTTTCCTTGTTTATTCCTATGCTAAGCAACGATTTTCTGATGATAGATAGGTGACACATAAGGTTTACTTTAATAGATACACATCTCATTGCAAAACAATTCATTAGTATGAGAATGGTATACTTCAGCTACCTGAACATGTACTTCATGCTGTGTGGCTAGCATTGACAGATAATTCTTGTAGCTAGGCTGAGTCAGCTAGGCTGAGGGGCTGTCATCAAACAAGTCTGTACAGTTAACTTCTCTGAAGCACCCTGTCCAGGTTCCTTATTCAGAGCCAAAATATTCACTCAGCCACCTTGATGTTGCCAGCTGCCACTCCTCTTTGGAGTTGGCTCTACTGAAGAGAGCCAGCAAGGTCACAAGGGACTGACTGGTCAGAGTAGGTCTCTAGTCTTGATGTGTCATGTGTGTTCTATTAGAATCTATTTCCTGAATATTTGCTTTCAGCTCACTTTTGATATGGATCAAATTTTGTCATCATTCAAAGTCTGTGTTGAGCCAGGGAGAGAGCTTGTACCAGAATCAGTAAATGACTTTTTTTTGTTGTATAATTACCCTAGTCTATGATGTTTTGTCATGGCAGCCTGGGCTGGAAAATATACAGCCTGTCTCATTGTCTGTGTGTTCTTCAGATTTTGAGAGCCATCAAAATAGAGTACTTCATATTCTCAGAGTACTTCATTTTCATTGAGTAACCTATTGAAGTTTTATACACACAAATTCCACTCATCAAGTGGAGTCCTCAGTGAATGTTTATTAATTGTGCACAATTGTAGAACCAGTATGCAAGTCAAAAAGTACACTTTTCCAACCCTAATGTGGGTAGTTTGGTTTTGGTGTTTTAGTTCCAAGTGAAGGTTTAAAGAATTCATTTATCTTTCTTTTGTTTTCATGAATTTTTATTGTTACTATAAAAGTGATGTACCAAGGGGTTACCGGTATGCAAGGCAGGTAAGAGTACATTTCTTTTTGAACAACGTCACTCTTCACTAGCTGTCTCCCAGTTTTTCCCTCCTGTCTCCACATACAAGTTATATAATTAATTGTCAATGTGGTGTCTAGTAAGTACCACTGCTGCATTTGTTCATCCTTTGTCTCACCATTCATTCACTCCCCTAAACACAGACAAATGAACAAATAAGACAAAAGAGGGACATACTTTTTCTTTCCTTCTTTCTTTCTTTCTCTCTTTCTTTTCTTTTTCTTTTTCTTTTTTTTCTTTTTTGTGGGTCATAGGGCTTGAACTCGGCCTGGGCGCTGTCCCTGGGCTCCTCAGCTAAAGGCTACTATCCTTGAGCCAAGCCCCACTTCCTGTTTTCTAGAGGTTAATTGGAGATAAGAGTCTCAAGTCCTTTTGTACCCCAACTGGCTTTGAACCTTGATCCTCAGATCTCAGCCTCCTGAGTAGCTACTGTGGTGAACCAATGCACCTGGCGGAACATACTTTTAATGTTGCTAATTTTCGTATTTGACTTTCTATTTTAATCTTTTCCATAGTATTTGTTAATTTCTACTTATTTTTATAATCATTTGACCTTTTATCATAACTGAGTTTGGATCTTTCTTCATTTCTAATCTATATATCTGAGTAGTAAAGTTCTCTAAGCAGTTATACATTGCATACTTCAATACTTAGTATATTTCACTTTTTATGCCTCACTTCTGGGGCTTGAACTGGGTCCTGGGTGCTAGTGGCCTTGAGCTTTTTTGCTCAAGACTTAGCACTCTGCCACTTGAGTCAAAGATCTACTTCCAATCTTTTTCTAAGTTCATTGTAGCTAAGAGTCTCATTGACCTTCCTGTCCAGGCTAGCTTTGAATCTAGAGTCTCAGATCTCAGCCTCTTGATTACATTTACAGGTATGAGCCACAAATGCCTGGCAATATATTACTTTTTATATTCAGTATAAAGCATTTGAAATTGCCAGCTGAAATACTCTGTATGACCTAGGGATTTTTTAGAGACATGGTTTTCAAAACATTTGAGAAATTGTTTAGTTATTTTAAATTTTGTTTGTAAGATATTATCAAAGAACATTATACTTATGATTTTTATATACTAAAGTTATTGATTTTTAGTGGTATGAAAGACATTTTATTTTGGTGGATATGCCATGTAAATTTGTGAAGAATAGATGCTTTCGGCTTTTGGTGGAAGCTAAGTACAGATGAACATATAAGATGATATGAATCAAAATGAACTCCAAGATAGGGAAGCAAAAGCTTTTTCATTGTTGCTGTTTTTAATATACTGTGTGAAGTGATTTCTTTTTTTTCATGTTTTTCTCCCCTTGGGCTTATCCCCTGTTGTATTTGATTTTGGTACCCTGTGTCTCATATATACTTTTATCTGGTTTGGGGGAAGGGGCACAACAAAATGTGAGACAAAGAATAAAGGGAGAACCAATGAAACAGTGATACTCACAAGACAATGTGTTGGAAATGAACTTTACAACTGGGGGGGCAGTGCTTGAGAGGAGGAAAATGGGGAAAAACTAAGGGAGGGGGTAACACAGTTGGACACGAAATGTACTCACTACCTCATGATGCAACTGTAACCTCTCTTCATTACCTAGACAATAATTTTTTTAATTAAAAAGGGAAGGGGGGAAAACAAGATGAGGGAAGGGGGTGGGGGGAGGAAAATGGGGACCAAGACATGAGAAAGGGTATCAATGTATGTGAATTAATGCACCTTCTATCTGGCGAATATAATGTAACCCTTCTATTAATTAAAATAAAAATGTATGAAAAAAAGAAAAACTACATAAAATCAAAAAGAAAAAGAAAAGAAAAAAGAGTCAGGATGGTGGCTCACGCCTGTAAACCTAGCTAATCAGGAATCTGAGATCTGAGGATCAAGGTT
This sequence comes from Megascapheus bottae, assembly GCF_031878675.1. Classification (NCBI taxonomy): domain Eukaryota; kingdom Metazoa; phylum Chordata; class Mammalia; order Rodentia; family Geomyidae; genus Megascapheus; species Megascapheus bottae. The sequence continues at coordinate 24,765,239 of NC_143510.1, forward strand.
CAAAGCCAGCCCTGGCACAAAAGAGCCTGAGACTCTTATCTCCAATTACCTCTAGAAAACGGGAAGTGGGGCTTGGCACAAGGGGTAGGGTAGTAGCCTTGAGCTGAAGAGCTCAGGGACAGTGCCCAGGCCCAGAGTTCAAGCCCTATGACCCACAAAAAAAAGAATGTGGGTGTTCAGATATTTTTATTGTACACTGACTTACATTTCCTCAGAGTGGCATAGGAGGATTCTGTGGTAATCCTTATGTACCTGTAAATCCTCTGTAGAGATCAAGTATAATATTTGTATCCATGATTCTCCTCTGCATGTAAACACCAGTGTGTGTGGTGCAGGTTCCAATTTGCTTTCTATAAACATTTCCAAATAGAAGTCCTACTGATGCTTCAGAATCAACGTATCTATACTGTAACTCCTCCTCATCCATCTCCATGGCTTTAAACCTCCTTTTTATTACTCTATATTAATTATTCAAAGGGGCTTATTTGTGATATTCCCATACATTCTTGTAATATACTTTGATCTCATCACCTCTATTACTCTTTATTGCATCTTCTCTCTTTTTAATCTTACAATTTTAATGGTTTAATTAGGTTATTTGCATAATAAATATAATGTCATTTCATTTTATTGATCACCCTATAACCTACTGACATGATAATTTAGATATATTATTTTATTATTTTGCCATTTGATTTTTATTTATTTGCCTCACTATTTTTCGTATATACTTTTCACTTGGACCATCCTACATTGTTGAATTATTCTGCAGTTTCATTGTTTTTAAATTTTAAGTAGCTATAAACTAAATTTTATTTGTTCTAAGTTTTAGGATAGGCACAATATTTTACTTATTATTTTTCAGTAGTTGCACGAAGGGGTTGTTATTCAACAAAGGTTTAATGAAAACAAAGAAATTTGGTCAATGTCATTCTTTGAACATCTTCAAACTGTCTTAGTCTATTGAGGATTGACATTAAACCAGTTTTATGAAAGGTTAGAAGCTTGAGTCACTTATACTCATTTACCATTCCCCTTTCCTTTATCATTTATGGTGTAATTTTAATATGTTTTTCATCAAAGTATGTCAAAATCACATATACATACATACATAGAGAGGCTGTACTTTACTAAAAGTTTAAAAATACTAAGAGGTTGGAGCCTTGGCTTAGTTGATAGAGTACCAGCCAGTGATTGAGTGCATCAAATACTGAGTTCAAGTTATAGTCTCAGATCCAAAAAGATGCTATTGAGAAGGAAATCATTTCTATAATTATCTATACATTTGTTATTTCCAGATTTTTTTTCTCAAATGTTTTGATTGGGTACCATTTCAGTTATCCAAATCAAATAGATCTTTTTAGCATTTAGGTCTCCTGGTGAGATAGATGATTTATTTAATCTAGAAATGCCTTTATTTTGTTTGTTGCTTGACAGAGCAATGTGGATTGTGTTATTATTTTCTTTTTTTATTCCTCATCCTTTCCCCATATATTTTTTTAATGTTTATTTTTTATTGTAATTAGTAAAAGGGTTACATGATATTTGCCAGATAGAAGGTGCATTAATTCACATACATTGATACCCTTTCACATGTCTTGGTACCCGTTTCCCTCCCCCCCCACCTTTCCCCATATATTTTATTGTAATTAATAGAAGGGTTACATTATATTCACCAGATAGAAAGTGCATTACTTTACAAATATTGATACCTTTTCTCATATATTGGTCCCCATTTACCTCCTCCCCCAACACTACCCATCATCTTGTTTTCCCCCTTCCCTATCCGATTTCAAATAACGAAATAAGCATATGTACAATATATCAGATAACAAGGTGAAATACTGTAACAATATGAGATAACCAAGGGACAGCAAAAGAGATGAGAGATAACATAGTATACATTAAGGACAACAATGATGGCTTTTGTTTCTATATCCTGGATGTCTTTTCATTTAGCGTCATCCTATATGGCCTTATGTATCTATTGTAAATCTCTGCTAGTGGAGCCCAAGGTTTCTACTGATTATGACAAATGAGGCAAAGCAATGAGCCTATGTTCCTTTGAGTCTGGCTTACTTCACTGAATATGATTTTTTCTAAGTGTTTCCATTTCCTTACAAATGGGGTAATATTCTTTCTGACAGCAGCATAGAATTCCATTGTGTATAAATACCACATCTTGTTGATCCACTCATCAACTGAGGGACATCTAGGTTGGTTCCATATCTTTGCTATGGTGAATAGTGCTGCAATGAACATCGTTGTGCTGGTGGATTTAGTATGTCCTTGTTTCTGGACGATTGGGTAAATGCCAAGTAGTGGTATTGCTGGGTCATAGGGGAGCTCTATGTTTAGTTTTTTGAGGCACTGCCATAATGCTTTCCATAATGGTTGAACGAGTTTGCACTCCCACCAGCAGTGTAGTAGTGATCCCTCCTGGCCACATCCCTGCCAGAATCTGTTGTTATTGGATTTCTTGATCCTGGCCATTCTCACTGGAGTGAGGTGGAATCTTAGAGTTATTTTGTTGTGCATTTCTTTTATGGCCAGAGATGTCGAGCATTTCTTCATGTGTCTATAGGCCATTCTTATTTCTTCTTCAGAGAAGACTCTCTTTAAGTCTTTGGCCCATCTTTAATGGGATGGTTGTTTCTTTGGAGATTAGTTTTGGAGTGATCCAATGTTTTGAGGTGTTGATATATTTTAGATATGAGGCCTTTATCCATTGTATGGTTAGTGAAGAACTTCTCCCACTCTGTAAGCTTTCTAGTTCATTTGCTAGCTATGTCCTTTGCCATACAGAAGCTCTGCAGTATAATGCAGTCCTACTTACCGAGCCTTTCTCTGATTTGTTGTGTTTTTTGGTCCGTATTAAGAAAGTTTCAACCTGTGCCAAGGAGACCTAGTGTATCTCCTATTCCCTCTTGTAAAATTTTCAGTGTATCTGCTTTTACCTCCAGGTCTTTGATCCATTTGGTGTAAATCCTGGTGCAGAGTGACAAAGAAGGATCCAACTTTAGTTTTCTGCAGGTGCTTAACCAGTTCTGTCAGCACCACTTGTTGAAGAGGCTGTCTTTTTTCCATTCTAATTTTTTGGCTCCCTTATCAAATGCTAGGTGGCCATAGGTCTGTAGGTTAATTTCTGGGTCCTCAGTTCTATTCCACTGGTCTTCAGGCCTGTTCTTGTGCCAGTACCAAGTTGTTGTAGTTCTGTAATAGAGTCTAAAGTTTGTTATTGAAATTCTTCCTGGGCTGTTCTTTCTGCTAATAATTGTTTTTGCTATAAGAAGTCTTTTATTATTCCACATAAAATTTTTCATTACCTCTTCTATTTCCTTACAGAATGACATTGGGTTATTGATGGGTATTGCATTGAATTTGTAGATAGCCCTTGGCAAGTTTGCCATTTTCATGATGTTAATTCTTACAATACAGGAGTATGGGAGGTTTTTCCATTTCCTCATTTCTGCTTTAATTTCCTTTTTCAAGGTTTTAAAGTTTTCATCAAAAAGGTCCTTTACATTCTTAGTTAAATTAATTCTTAGGTACTTTATTTCCTTTGAGACTATTGCAAAAGGAGTTGCTTTCCCGATTGTTTCCTCTTTCCTCTCATTGTTGGCCTACAGGAAGGCAGTTGATTTTTGAGGGTTAATTTTATACCCTGCTATCTTGCCAAAGTTTTGAATCAGCTCAAGCAGCTTGGGAGTGGAGTTTATAGGGTTCTTTAAATACAGAATCATGTCATCTGCAAAGAGGGAAAGTTTTACTTTCTCTTTCCCTATTTGGATCCCCTTTATTCTTGCTTCTTGCCTTATTGCTCTGGCTAGGAATTCTAATACTACGTTAAAGAGGAGTGGGGACAGTATGCATCTTTGTCTCATTCCTGATTTTAGAGGAAATGGTTTTAGCTTTTTGTCATTAAGTATAATGCTAGCTGTGGGTTTGTCATACACGTCTTTTATTATACTGAGGGATGGTCCATAGATTTCTAGTTTCTCCAGAGCTTTTAGCATTAAGGGGTGTTGGATCTTGTCAAATGCCTTTTCTGCATCTATTGAGACAGTCATGTGATTCTTGCTCTTGCTCCTGTTGATGTGTTGAATTATATTAATTGATTTGTATATGTTGAACCAGCTTTGCATCCCTGTGACAAATCCTGTTTGATCATAGTGTATAATTTTTTGATGAGTTGCTGAAGATGGCTGGCCAGTATTTTGTTGAGAAGTTTTGCATCAATATTCATCAAAGAAATGGGTCTATACTGCTCTTTTTTTGATGAATCTCTGTCTTGTTTTGGGATGAACGTTATAGTGGCTTCATAGAATGAGTTTGGCAAAAAGCCTTCATCCTCAATTTTGTTGAAGTGCTTGAGGAGTGTTGGTGTGAGCTCTGCTTTGAAGACCTTACAGAATTCAGATGTGAATCCATCTGGCCCTGGGCTTTTCTTGGATGGAAGATGTCTAATTGCCATTTCTATCTAAGTGCTTGAAATAGGTCTGTTTAGTTGGATTAGGTCTTCTTGGTTCAGTGTGGGTGTGTTAATATTGGCTAGAAATTCATCCATTTCTTCTAGATTCTCAAATTTGTTGGTGTAAAGGTTTGAGAAGTATTCCCTCATGATATTCTGGATGTTGCTAATTTCTGTCATGATATTACCCTTCTCATCTGCATTTTTGTTTATTTGGATGTGCTCCCATCTTTTTTTGGTAAGATTTGCTAAGAGTCTGTCAATTTTGTTAATTTTTTCAAAGAACCAACTCCTTGTTTGGTTGATTCTTTCTGTAGTTTTTTTGGACTCCAAGTCATTTAATTCTGCTTTGGTTTTAATAATTTGCCTCCTTCTACTGGGATTAGGGTTGGTTTGTTGCTCTTTTTCCAAGAAATTAAGGTGTGACATTAAATTGTTGGTTTGTGATTTTTCCAATTTGTTAATGTAAACACTCAGAGCTATAAATTTTCCTCTGAGTACTGCCTTGGCTGTGTCCCAAAGGAACTGGTATTTTGTGAGCTCCTTTTTGTTAAATTTCATAAACTGTTGGATTTCTGTTCTGATCTCCTTGATGACCCATTGGTGATTCAACAGTGTGTTGTTCAATCTCCATGAGTTACAGGGTTTTCATTGGTGGAGATGGTGTTCAGTTCCAATTTGATGCCATTGTGGTCTGAGAGAATGCAGGGAATCATTTCAGTGTTTCTGAATCTGCACAGGTTTGTTTTATGCCCTAAAATGTGGTCTATTTTGGAAAATGTTACATATGGTGCTGAAAAAAAACGTAAATTGTGATGTTGCTGGCTGAAATAATATGCAGATGTCTGTTAGATCTAGCTGTTCTATACAGTTGTTCAATTCTGAGGTTTCTCTGTCGAGTTTTTCCTTGTTGATCTGTCCACAGGTGAGAGTGGTGTGTTAAAGTCACCAACAATCACTGTGCTTTGATCTAGGTGTGGTTTTAGTGAAAGCAAAGTTTGCTTGATCAAGTTTCGTGCTCTGGGATTAGATGTGCAGATATTTAGGATTGTTATGTCCTCCTGGAGGAGAGATCCCTTTATTAGTATGTAATAACCTTCTTTGTCTTTTCTCACTAATTTTAGTTTGAAGTCTATTTTATCTGATATGAAGATGGCAACTCCAGCCTGTTTATGGGGGCTATTAGCTTGATAAACTTTATTCCAACCTCTCACTTTCAAAAAAGTTTGTTTTTGGGGGAAAGATGTGTCTCTTGAAAACAGCTTCTATTTTCTTTTAGCTCTGAAAAATTTTATTTTTCTCTTTTGACTACAGATTTTTCTGATAAAAAGGCAAAAATATATTTATTTTTGATTTGCTTATAATGCAACTTTAAAACATTCTTGATTGTTTTTAAGATTTCTTGTTTACTTTAGAATTTACTCATTTGACCACAGTTACTCTGTATGGAGTTTTGTTTTTAAAAGATTATGTCAAGCATATATATATATATATATATATTTGTTTTGCCAAATTGGGGATTTTTTAAAATCATTACTCCATTATTATTTTTTCTGCTTAATTCTGTTTATCCTCTGTTCTTTGAAATTCCAATAACTTGAAACAAGGCATAGGCTTATGATCTTGAAATTTAATTTCAAAATTTATTTTATCATAATATTTCCTATGTTTAAATGTGAGTCTTTATGCAATTCATTTTTATTTTCCTTCCATGAGCTTAAATTTTCAAGTTTTGTAAACTGAGTCATTATAACACACGGTTTTATGGATGTTTTAATTATTTTAGAGAGATTTTCTTCCCTTTTTGCAAACAATAATTCTCTTTGGACATTTTCCATGTCATTTATAAGATCTTGAGTTCTCTTGGAATCTTCATGTGTGGGCAGATAAGTTACCAAAAGCTATTACTGGGAGACTAAATGTGTGTGATCTGAAACCGGTAATAGACTTGGACAATATTCTTGTTGTGTAAGGGATTTATACAACCAGGTTACTGGTAACTCAGACCAGAGAACATTCTGTCTCTTTGCTTCCAAAGCCAGGGTATTTGATATTTCATATCCTCTTTATAAGACAAAATTATCTTGGTTCATTATAATATTTCCACACTTCTTTCAGAGTGAAGATATCAGTGGCACAATCTGGCTGTAGTATGATTGGGTTTATATAGTGGAATTACTGTACAAAGTGACTACACAGAGTCTTTGCATTTTAGAACTGTAAGGTGTTACTGTATGGTCCCGCTGCCTCTCATCACACACTAATAGGGAGCCATTACAGTCTACAATTTGTGTGGGTATGTGTGTATGTGTGTGTGTGTACATACATGTGCATGTGTGTATATGTGTGAGCATTAGGGTTTGAACTCAGATCCTTTGTGCTCTCCTTGAGAATTTTTCCTCAAGAGTAATGCTCTACCACTTGAGCCACAGCTCCACTTCTGTTTTATTTGTGTGGTTGTTGTTGTTGTCTTTGTTGTTGGTGGTGTATGTGTGTGTGTGGGTACATGTGCACACACACATGTGTGCCTAATTGGCGATAAGTGTCTCATGGGCTTTCCTACCAGGGCTGGATTTGAACCCTGGTGCTCAGATCTCAGCTTCTTGAATTACTGGCATGAGCCATCTATGCCTGGCTATTGATTCAAAGCAGTTTTTTTCATTCACTGATTTCTTTAGATGTTTTCCTGAGGATGTGACATCTTGCCTTTGTTAGTTTTATTTTACAATTCTCACAAACAATATTTTTACCAATCAGGAGAGAGAGGGGGAAGAGAAATTCCATATTATTCCATGTTACAAGTGTGAGGAGTTTGAAGCATCAGAGTGCTTATTGCAGCACGGAGTACACCATCCATTGGAAACACACCTTTACCTCCAGAGTTAGCCAGAGTTCCATTTCTTTTATTGATCTTATCTTGACTAAAACCCAGCTGAGAGCCACTGCTCTCACTACTGAGAGCCAGTATCGGACAATAAAGTTTGACTTATAGCCCTATGTTACAATGCAGCAGGCACATTGAAATTCCAAGGTAAGCAACAGGAACCATCTTTTGAATAAGAGAATATAATCACATCAAAAATGTACTGATATCAAGTAGTCACCACTTCAAAAAACCATTTTATTAAGTTCTGGGTAAATATATATAATCTATCAGGTGAAGTAAACAGAGCAAACAAACGTGAAGTAAACCTGCCTGTACCCACAGGTATCTATTTCAGTTTGGCAAACAGTCCTGTGTTACTCCCAAAACATTGTGTGCTATTCCTTTAGATGGTTTAGCACTTCAGTCTTGTCCTATTAAATCCAAGCACTATTGCTGAGAGAACACTATCAGTTTGGTAACATTCCAAAAGTTCTTATATTGTATAATGAAATTATACGATATTTTAAGATAATAACAAGTTGGTTACTCTCAAGAAAAGAACTTTATCATGCAGAATAGAAAGAATAGAAGGGATATGCACATGTTACAAACTCCTCAGCATTAAGGAAATAAAAATATTGGGAAGGGGAGTGAGGATTTTATGTCTTTACTAAAAAGATATCATTATATATGAAATCAAACTGATCACTCAGAATCAGCAGAAGCCTATCCATGGAAGTTCTAGATAAATTGTGTTTCTTGCTCCACAGAATTTTCAGTGACATCTGTGATCTTAAGCCACTTTCCTTGATCAGCAACTTAAACTCTCTTTTCAAAATCTTGTTTAACTCTTATGATTTGCATTAATGTTGATTCCTATTAAATGCCGTGTCACTTGTCATTCAAGTACTTGTGTTAAGGTACAACCAAGGGTCAGGGAAAGAATTGGAGAGAGGAGGGTCTTACTGACCATGGGAGGTATGATAAGATATTTTAAAGGCCTACAAATTTTAGCCTGAAAGAATACAGCCATAAAAACAACAAAAAAGTTTAACATTTGTGCACAATTGAGAAAGGTAGATGTATAATATCTAAGTAGGGTTTGCATTATAGTAGGTCATAAAACCCTCACTGTCATTAGAAACATACCTATTACCTTATGTATATAACTGTAACCTCTCTGTACATCACCTTGACAATAAAATTAACTAAAGCAAAAATGGAAGATGTTAACTGGGAAAAATAAATACTATATGCAAATATCAAAAAAAGAGAAAGTGAATTATTAAAGGATCTTACCGACTGGATACATAGAAAGGAAGATCTCATACAAATAGTCGAAATATGGAGTATTGTTAAAATTCACAGGCATTTGAAGGAACAAGAGTCTCTTAGGTAACCAATCACTGAGAAATCCTTCTGTTGCCTTTTAGTTAAAATGTCAGTATAGTAATACTCCTACTATCAGTGGCTTGTTTGTGTTGATTTCTTACTATACTATATGGCAGACAATGAATTAATCCTTTTAACAATACTCAGAGGCAGGAGCTCTAGTTACTTTCATTTTTACAGATGAGGAAGTGGAACCTTAGAGAGGTTAAGTAATATCATCTAAGATCATAGGATTTTCACTAGAATCAGATCCACTAGAGTGCTTAAGAAGCACTCCATCCTAAACCAAAGTGCTCAGACAGAAGTAAGTTATTCAGTTAAGTAAGGGACCAAGTGAGAAAGCAGGTCAGCTGGGCCTCTTGTGTGGAATTCCTTTTTCCCTTCCCTATTTCCATCCGTGTCCCCAGATGGATTGCTCTAGCTACTTCTTCAAGGTTTGCACAAGACTTTGATTTGTCTTTTTTTCTGTAGCTGTTAATTTAGCAATTGTGGAAGAAAACTCTAAGGAATCTCTGATTCTCAGATTTCATGTAGAATACATAGTTACTGTGCTGGGCTGCAGTAGTAGAAATTAATGGTCTACTGTGAATGAAGGGGAATATGTAGCATGTTGCTTCTGCAAGGAAGGGAATGCCTGAGATTTCTTTCCCCATCTCCTTCATTTCATACTCTTTACATGGAACTCTGGAACCCCAGACTAAGGATTCTCCAGAGCTGTGCATCCTGGTGAAATTGCTCTTCTGTTGTTTTCGCCTAGATGAAATGGCTGTGTCATATTATACCTGGGAACTGGGCATTGTCCTGTCTGGCTTCAAACTGCACTCTTCAGATTTGAGGTCTCCTGAATAGCTAGGATTACAGGCATGTGCCACTGGTTCCTGACTAGCATGTTTTTCTAAGGATTTAGCACCTCCTCTTCATTTGGTTTTTTATTTCCCCCACTACTAGCCTTGAATTCAGTATCTTTGTGCTTGCTAGGCAGGCACTTTCCACATGTGCCATGACCCAGACATTATAGCTTTTAGATTATTATTTTGTTTTGTAAATAGGCTTCTTAAAATGGCCCTCTGTTTATCTGGAATGACCAATGTATGACACCATACCTGGCTTATTGATTGACCTGGGGGATTTCACTAACTTTCTTCATGGACACTCAGGCTCTTGTGTGCTCTTTGTGAAAGCAGAAAGGTGAGAATCCTCAGCTAGGTGGAACTCTTGAGACAGAAATCATAATATCAGCTGACCCTCAGTTATTCTTTGCTGCCATATTAGGTAAGGGGACTGAGTGTGTTAAGTTGTATTGTGCAGCAGGTTATGAAGGATTTCCTCTGTAGGCATATGATTTATAAAGGAAAGCTTAGGAAAAATAGTAACAAGACCAACCAGAATTGACCAACCAGATAGAAGACTGAGTGAGAGTTGGGATTTCTCATTCAGACCTTTAGGAACACCCTTTCAGGTACAACCATGTAACTGGATATTTTACATCTGAAAGGTTATTGGCTCAATTGTCTAAAATTTCATGAAAGTCAGTTTAGTAATTTCTGCCTCCTATGGGATGGATGCTGCAGACTTCACAACACTGGGATTCTCTTCTCTGTAAATACTGAAGTTCTGTTGACCTCATCTTTTAATTGATTTCTGAAGGAGTTGCCTCCAGGCAACACCAAAGGTCTTTCAATTTTTGTGATTAGCTCTCTACCGTAATGGTATCTATCTTTTGGAATAATCACATTTCATGAGGCACACTACGACATCAACTGATAAAGGAACACTCAGAAAATATCAACTTTTGTTGTGTTGGCTACTAGAAGAGCTTGCCTCATGAACAAAGGAGAGGTTCTCATTAGCTTTTCTGTGATTCTCACATCCAGCTAAATCTAGCTTTGCATATTATTCTCGTTGAATGTCAATCAACACAAAGCACAGCTATTTATTTCTTAGTTTATCTAGGTGGAAATGGAAAGCAAAAGTAAATATCAAATTAACTAAACATTTTGGGGCTATATGGTTATTTAAGTATTTGGTTTGAAGAATGGTTAATATTTGAATCCATTTCCTTTTTTCCCTCTAATTGCTTTTCCTTGCCAAGAGAGAATTAAATGACTTGCGCTGTTTATCCTCTAGCCCTGGTGATTTAGTGGAGGATTTCTGTTGGTGGCTTTGATGGCATAGTCTACAGTCCCAGGAGGCCAGTTGCTGAGAAGGTTAGAATTAAAGGCAGTTTGGCATGAAGTATGTATTCAATATATTCTTATTCAATAAGTCATTAGCAAAGAGGTTTTTGAGTTTGAGTAATTAGCTGTTCTTTCAGTTTCTTATTGTCTCCTGTGATCACTGATTGTTTTTGAATGGATGTAGATGAGAAGAGAAGCTTTTTCTCTACAAACCAACAGGAAATAAGTGAGTGGGACCGCATGCCTCAGCTCTAGTAACAAATGTCCTTTCCATGTCCATGTAATACAGGTTCGAATGGCTAAAAAGTAGATTAGATCCAGCTTCTACAATAATCTTGAACAAAATAGACCAAATTCTTAACATTTTATTCTGAAGAAGTAGGGAAAGACAGAGAAAATCGCTGGTACATTTTGGTAACATTTTTGTCAAAATATGCTGCATCAGAGCAAAGTAGGTTTCCAGAGAAACAAATATGGACAAGTTGGCCTCGCATGCTTCAGTGAGATCAAAGACACTGGGAATGGGGAATCAGATAAACAGAGCAATTGGAGCCATGGAAACATAGCTGTGCCCAAACAAACTCCACACAATTATAAGCCAGAGAACACCCACAGAGCTCTCAAATAAGGTACTGAAGAAGGCGAGGCTGCAGCTTCTAAGCAGGTAACAATGAAAACAGAAAGTCCAGCTGGGCTAGGCTTGTCCTTCTCAGCTGGCACCACAGTGACCATTGCTTGCAGAAAACAACATGAAGCCTGGCAAGTGAGGGCCCCCAAATAAGGGCTGTATTTTAGTAAATGGTGAACAAAAGATACAGTCCTTATTTCTTAAGAACACCATGTCTGTAATGTTAATGGTGTATATTATGTCTGCTTCCTTACTAGTTAGCGTGGATGTAGATGCTGGAAGCATGCATTGTTAGGCTCTTCTGAAAAGCACTGAGATTTCTTGGTAGATCATTCTATGGCCAGTAGTGGGTCTACATGTGGGCCCAGTGACTTGAGATCATTTCAAGATGTTGGTTTCCTGATTCCTAGATGAGAGCTGCTTCCTCTGTCATGCGCATGACACAATCACAAGAGCTTCTGGTTAAAATGTAGACTGGTTCAAGTGTGAGATGGAACCTGGGAATTCTAATTTCTAACCAGCTTCCAGGTAACACCAACACCACTGGCTCATAAGACACATCTTGAATTGAAATGTCCTAGCAAATATTATTATTAATAATAATAATTTTTGCCGGTCCTAGGGCTTGAACTCAGGGCCTGAGCACAGTCCTTGAATGTTCTCAAGGCTAGTTCTCTACCACTTGAGCCACAGTACCACTTCCGGCTTTATCTGTGTATGTGGTACAACCAAACCCAAGGCTTCATACATGTTAAGCAAGTACTCTACCAGTAGACAGTACTCCTGTCCCCAGAAAATATCATTTTATAACTGTGATAACGCATAAGAAGGACAAGTTTGGAACTACTCATGATTAGATGAGGTACTCATAGTAGTATGAGATGAACATACTCATTGCAATACGAGATAGAAGAGATTCCACTAATTTTTCGATATCATGGTTTTATTTCTCACACTGAATTCAACACTTCAGATGTGAAAGATAGCAATTAATATACTGGTATCTTTGGGTCAGAGAAGACTTAGCAGTCAGCCAGAATGTGTGTTTCCAGACTCCTTGTGCAATACTGCTGCTAGGGAGTCTTGTTCTGTATCCGTTCAGAGAACTTCCTTCTACCATGATGTACCAGTATTCTGTGGCTAAGTAACAAATGACCACAAACTTGATGTCTTAAGACAAGAGAAATTTATACTTTCATACTTTTAGAGGCTAGGATTCAATCTTGGTATTATTATGTTGAAAGCAGGATATTTACAGGGCCATATTTTTTTTTCTAGAGGCATAGTAAAAAAATCAGTTTTTGGCCTCCTCCAGGCTCTCAGACTTCTTGTCATCCCTTGGCTTATATAGGCAACTTTACCATATGACATCACCATCGGGAAGACTGGAACTCCAATCTCTCTCTATATATACCTTTTTGAAACTGTCTTTTCATCTATGAGATACTCTTTTTAAAGGACATGACTGCATATAGGGCCCACCTGGATAATCAGGATGCTCTGGCTCCTTCAAGATCCTCAATCTGACCAACCAAATATGCGAATAGCCACCCTCCTTTTTTTTTTACAAGCAAAGAAAAGTTTACAGTTGTAGAGATTAGTACTTAAAACTTTGGGGCATTCTATTTGAGGCTACTATTCAAGTCATCTTGCTATGATGCATGACTTGTGAACAGAAATATTTGCTAACATGGGACCAGGAAAGCAAAGACCATGACAGACCAGTAGTCCCAGGTGATTATTAGCTGAGGTACTAAGTTAGCTATCCACATAGATCTCTATTCACTGGAGATCAGTGCAGATAAATATCGCATAGGAGGATAAAGGTTTGCTCTGGTTACTGAGCATCATGACATTTACTGAACAAGGCAGTTACTGATGACTGAAACCATGAAATTTAGGTTGCTAGGAAAGATGTCTGTCTACTGGATCACCACTAACAGCGCATCAGTAACTCTTTGGTGGGAGGAAAAAAGAAAGGAAAAGAAAATATTTATTTGGGTTCAGAGCAAGTTGTAATGAAATGCTTCTGTGACAGAAGCATTAGGTTATCATTGGTATCACTAAAATGCAATAAATTGGTGATATAGTCTGCAGAGTCCATTCAGAAGACTCATGAGGTCACTGATTAAACAATAAAAGACTCACTCATTTCTTATACTTACTTTAGAAACATATGGTCCAGAGGTCATTATCGCAGCCTGTTTCTGCACATAAAGGTATAATAAATGCTACGGGTTAGAAATAGAGAAAAGGTGTCCCCCAGAGCTGACACCTTAAATGTATGTTATGAAACTCATGAACCAGGAAAGTGCAGTCACTTCTCATTTTATCTCTCCAGCATTTCATTTGCTACAATATGGCTAGTAATGAAATAAATTTAAAGACATGAATCCAACATTATATTCCACTTAGAGTATGTAGTTGTTTACATGTATAGTTAAGGCTTTTATGTGATAAGGTTTTGATTTTCATAGCAGAGCCCGCATGAATTGTAATGAATTGTAAAACATTTTAGGGAAGGTTATTATTTTCTGTGAAAGAATATTACGTTTGAATGTCAAGGTCTATGTACTCTTTGCTTCAGTCTCTACTTGTAAAGCTGCCAGCCTGAGGGTAGGAGAAAACATTCAGTAAAAAGACCAAATGGAGAAGCTGAGCAGGCAAGGCCTTGGGATTTGGCTGATGTACCTGAGTGGGTCAAAATGGAGATGCTTTTTTTGTGGGGGGGGGCAAAGATTGTGACAATTAAGTTCAAATTTCTCCAAAAATCACTTCCATTGTTCAGATGATCATAAATCAAATATACATACATGTTAAGAGAATGGAAACACTAGGAATACAACCAATAAGACTTTAATTTGTTCTTCATATATACAATTTCTTGGATGTCCAAGTCTTTTCATTCAGAAAGTTTTGGGAACCATGACTCAATGCACATAATTTATTTGAGAGGGCCACATATACCAACGAAATAGAAAATATCAACAATTTGCACACATCCACACAAACACATATATAAAGTTAGGCTGAGAGCAGAGATGGAAGAGATGGAAAATTGTGTTCTTACACAATTGCCAATGACAAAAGGACATTGAGGCAAAGTCATTTCTAGACACAGAGAGAGATAAAAAATTGTCCTATGAACAGTAAAGCAATGTTGGAAAAGACTCTTGGTGAAGAGCCTACTAACCCCAGAGAGATAGAGAGAGGCTACCCAGGTAAGATGCCACTTCCAGAATAGCTGTCTGGGAGGAGATGGGGAGCAAGATAGGTATCAGGGTTGGGGGAGAATTTAAGATCGTGTGAGATGAAAGGTGACTAAATCTGGAGCACTGGTGGTTCGTGCTTGTAATACTGTAACACTAGCTACACAAGAGGTTAGGATCTGAGTGTATGAATTTGAAGCTTGCCTGTATATAAACCAGAGCTATGTGTCTGTGAGACACTTAATTCTAATTAATCAGAAAAAAGCCAAGTGGAGATGCGGTTCAGGTGGTAGACCACAAGCCTTGGGTGAAAATCCCAAGTCAGAGCAGAAGGCTCTCAGTTTTGGTGGAGCCTTGATGGAAGCTGAGGAGTAAGGGAAAACTGGTAGCATTGATTCTTGATTTAAATTGACCAACGTGGATTTTATATGAATTAAAAGAATGATTCATTATTTGTCCTGTTTGGTTTGTTTTTGGCAATTTTCCAAGTTAAATCACACTTCTCTGTCTTCCCTCTGCAGTCTTCAAGTAGAGGTGATAGACTACTTTAGTAGTCACTTAGACACCAAGTAGATAGTACTGGTATTCTGGTTTCAGAAATGTGTTTCAAAACTTGCATCTCTCTGCAGAAACTGAGCAAAAGCCCCAGGAGCAGCTCCACCCGCAAAGTCTTCTCAGGAAACATCATAAATGCTAGTTATTGCCTGTGGGAACACACCAAACACTTTGGGAGAGTTGCTCCCAAAATACCAAAAGTGATCAAAACAAAGTGCTCACATTATTTCCAATCCATGCTATTTTCTAATATTGAGCTTTTAAAAGCCCCTGAGCTCCATCTCTGCACTGACCACTGCCCTCCATAGTTATTCCGACTTGGCAATGGTCCTCCAGTCACAATGATCTCTACATATACACAGACCTGCTTGCTGTCTACATGCTCATGTTCAAAATGGCTGGAGGGGGGCGGGATTGACAGAGAGCTGAGCCCTTGTCTATTTTTTTTTTCTGGAAGACTTCATTGAACCACTGACCTAAATGATTTGTGGATTCTATTTTCACAGAATTCACTCATTAGTACATAGAGATCTGGAAGAGCCATAAGGTTGAATCCACACAAATAAAGGACCATTATTGGAAAACACATTTAAAGCCAATAATAGCCTGGAAACAGATAAAAGACGTGATGTTAGCATTTGAAAATTATCACATTTTCGACTCAAGTTCTGGCTAGGACAAGAGACTGCAGATTGGGGAAGAAAACCATGAACAATTTTCTCATGCTATCATGACCACCAAATTTGTGGAGAAATTAAAAATTTTAGTCTTAAAATAAATGATACATTGGTATATGGAACCCATTCAGGAATGTGCAAAAATCATATGTGCCTTTCAATAATTTTACACAAAATTATCATACTCATACAGTACTTACATCAAGAAGTACCACCAGAATCTTCTTTGTTTCTCCTCCTAGAAAGCAGCAACTTCTCTGTGTATTTACTACTGCCTTCTACTAACCCAAACTACTCAGCCTGTTTTGGAACTTTCTATAAGTGAAATCATATAATATGCACGATATGATTTATCATACATGTAATATGTTCTCTATCATGCCTGACTTCCTTTTGACATTTTTTGTGGTTATCTGTTGCAAATTTATTGCCATTGCTTTAAAAAATTCTTTTATCCAAATATGCATCAACCTACTTAACTATTGTATAGTGGATGGACATTGCGCTGTTTGTAGTTTAGTGTTGTTATCAATAAGTTTGCTGCAGACTCCCACGGATATACATTCTTGCATGGCTGGGAATGCAAATATATATGTGTGTGTGTGTGTGTGTGTGTGTGTGTGTGTGTGTGTGTGTGTATCTGGAAAATTTGAAGCCTGTGTGTATGTCTACAATTACACAAGTATACCTGAAGTGAGGATCACTAATATGAGATACCAACTCCATACTTGAAGCATCAGTATTGGCTAGCATTTGCTACAAATTCCATTATCCAGAGAGAATCTTTCAACATGTTAACTCTTTTCATTAGTCTAATTCTACTACTGTTACTGTTATCTGGCAGCTGTCTTTCTAGGAAAGCTTAATACATTTTGATGTCTCAAATACATGGATATATCATGAATCCACTTTCAGAAATGATTGTGGTAACATAACAATGTAGCAGCTAACCCACTTCTAACAGGAATGTATGTAGGTAACCTCTACAGCTTTATTATATTTGCATAAAATATGATACCAGAGGTCATGTTCACCTGCTCAAAATCTCTTCAAAATTTTAATATAATATAAAATCTTTCATATGACACGTTTTATGAGTAACTAAAGATTTTTTTGATGTGGTAGAAGATTCACCTGTGAAATTTGTTCAGAAAAGCTCCCTAATTCAAATATATCTTATTTTATAAGGATAATCCTGATAATAATAATTTCAAAACAAATTTTTATTGTAATTAATAGAAGGATTACATTATATTCACCAGATAGAAGGTGCATTTCTTCACAAACATTGATACCCTTTCTCATGTCTTGGTCTCCATTTCCCTTCCCCCACCCCCACTCCTCATCTTGTTTTCCGCCCTTCCCTATCCTATTTCAAATAATCAAATTAGCATATATATATAATCTATCAGAAAACAAGGTAAAATACTGTAACAATGTGAGATAACCAAGAGACAGCAAAAGAGATGAGAGATAAAAATAGTACATTAAGGACAACAATCACTCATTATATGCTACAAAACATTTTCATGACCAGCAAATTTAGAAAATGATGCAGAGGAATATTAACTTTCCATTTCTTATTGCAACATCCTTAAACTAAAAAAAAATCCTCTATGTTCCAAAAGACTAGTTAATCTGCATGCAAAGACCATTTTTATTAGGAGAAATTTCACATGGAGATCCTTATGAATGATATATTGCTGGACATACAAAAATCCCTCCAAATTGTACTTAAATTGAATATAATTATTCATAGATAAATATGTGCTTTGAAAAATAATTATTAAAACAACATTGTGTTATAAATTTCCTTCATTCTTCTTTCTTTCCTTCCTTCCTTTCTTTCTTCCTTCCTTCCTTACTTTCTTCCTTTCTTCTGTTATTGGGGTTTAAACACAGGGATTTATGCATGCTCAGCTAGCACTTGCATGCTTCTATCACTGCTTTTTGCTGTTTATTTTGGAAATTGGATCTCATGGACTTTTCTGCCAGGACTGACTTCAAAATACAATTCTCTTCTCTTTTCTATATTGTTAGGTTCCCCTTTTAGTAATTAAATAAAGAAATACATGGAAGGCATGATGGCACATGGCTATAATCTCAGCAATTGGGAGAAGAAGGCAGGATAATTGTAAGAATGAGATCAAGATTTAGGGAAATATAATCTCAAAATGAAAAGAAATGGGTTGAGATGTGGCTCCAATGTTGAATATATGTCTTACATTAACATACTCTGGCTCAATCCCTAATATGGAAGGAGGAGGAAGAAAAGGACAAAATTAAGTCTCCACAGTTTCCCAGCCAGTCCAGAATTAGCATTTGATTAATACATTGTAATAGTATTTCCTTCATTTCAGAACAATCAGTCTTATTTTACTAAAATTTTGAGACCAGCTTATTGCATTTTGTGTTCTCACCAATTACAGAATGACTAATTTGTTTAGCTTGAAATGGATTCAATGATGTCTTTAAATGAGTAGGCTAGCTTTCATACAGAGCATAGAAGGCTAGAGGAGTCCCGATTTAAGTTTGGCTTGGAAAGTACAGTGCTAATAGGAGCCAAACGGCTCTTACCTTGACCTGCATTATAAAAATCTGTCATTTGAAATGCATCACTCATATGGAAGAAAATATTAAAATGGAGTTGTGAATTGGGTACCTGTGGCTCACACTTGTAATCCTAGCTACTCCGGAGACTGAAATCTGAGGATCACAATTCAAAGCCAGGAGGCAAGAAAGTCCACAAAACTCTTATCTCCAATTAACCACCAGAAAACCAGACAGGAAGCTGTGGCTCAAGGGATAGAGCACTAGCCTTGAGCAGGAAAGGTCAAGGACAAAGCCTAGGTGCTGAGTTGAAGTTTGATGAACTGCATCCCCAAACAGAACAACAGTCGGCCCTATTTATAGATGAAATAAACAAGCTTGACCTCTACTCCCATCCACAAAGACACCCTCCCACTTTTTGCCTTGGAGATTGACATACAGCCTCTGTCTCAATGGTGAGAACAACCAAACCAGGAGAGGTCAAACGCTCCTTTCATGGTCACAATTTCCTTAAGTGGAAGAAATTAGATTAGAGCCTCGGTTCCCAAATTCTAGGTCTGGCAGGCACACTCACATACTAAGAAACTTGAGCGTTAACAGACATAAGTAAACTTCATTTGGGATCATTTTGTTGAAACCTCTTAATGTGACCTAAATTTTCCCTCTTTTCCCTCAGGAATTTCCATGTTCTCCTACCCCTCCTTCTTTGGCCAATTTTACTGAATCAGCAGCCAAACAATGTCATTGGGAAGAATTCCCTTTCTCCATTTGTTTTAATGGAGAGTTTATTTTAAGACTTAATTATCAGAAACACTGTCCTTTTGCACTTCTAGTAACCTATTCAGAGTGGCAGAACAGAATTGGTATAATTTTATTCTATGCTTGCATGAGTGAGGAGTGAGGTGCCTGAAGGAAAGAGCGCAGGACAGAAGCCCAGGCATTCACAGTTGATCATTGTTATGGGGAACTCCTTGGGCTGTGTTTTTGCATTAGGAGCAGACCTCCAACTTCTTATCCTGTGGACTATAAGAATAGAATTTGCCAAACATGCAGTTGTATCTCCACTGTTTGCTTGGCTGTCTTCTCCAAGTCTCTCATAGAAACTGGGGCCCCATGCCTAAATAACCTTAAGGTTATACTTTGTTTTCTCAAACAAGGAGGAAAAAATGTATCATAATGGCAACTGGGATTGTGTGTTCTGGCTCCGCTTATGAGTACTGTGGGGCTTTCAGCAACTTAACTGACCTGTCCCTGGATCAGTCTCCTCTTCTGTACAATAACGATCATAATAAGTCTTCTTGTGATGAGAACAAGCACTTTAATCACCAGACACAGTAAATATCACCTATGTCTTATCTGTGTATGCAATAAAATCAAAGTAATATTTGTAAAGCATAGCCTTTATAGTCTTCTGGATGTCTTTTTTTAATTGTGACCAACACATTACATGATATGTATCCTCTCACTTTTAAGTGGATAATATAATTTGCTAACTACATGTACATTATTTACAGCCAGACTCTAGAACATTTTCAACCTCTAGGCAGAAACTCAGCATCCTTGAAAATCCAGTTTTCACTTTCCCTACCCACTAACCTCTGGTAAAATCTGCTTTGTCTTTTTCCTCAAGTCTAATAATTTTAAATATATCCCATGGGTATAGAATCGTTCAGTCTTGGTCCTTTTCTGGTGAATTGATTCCACTTAGCATAAGATCATCTATTATGCATTTTTCCTATGTATCAAAATGTCCTTTATTTAATATGGAATTTGAGTTAACCCTTTGTAAAGCTATATATTTTAAATTTTTTATTGTTATTTTAAAGGTAATCTACAGAGGGGTTATAGTTACATAAATCAGGTATTGAAAGCATTCCTTTTTTGAACAATGTCTATCTGTGAGCTAAGGAACTCTAACCCTTGGTGCTGCTAATACAGTATTGTGAAAATATTATCTTTAAATAGTTCTATGAAGGTACCATTCAACAAATCCATTTATAAATACAATGCATTTTTATCTGTTACGTCTTTTTTCGTTCTTTCCCATCTCTACTAGTTCAATCCATTCCCATCAATTTTCTTAATTTTGTAGGAATGCACTGGATATTAAGACTGTATCCTTCCTGTCTTCAAGGGGAAGTAAGGTGTATCCCTCTCCTTAAGTCTCCTCCATCTTTTAAGTACAAATTAGCTGGTGATCATTTTGCTGGAACAGGACTTGGATTTTCTAAGTAATTCTACTGTTTGAATTCTCTCCTGCAAATATCATTTTTCTATATACTTAGATACAGCCTCTTATGTATTTAGTTCTAGCTTTCATATCTGTGAGTAAAGATATCTTTTGCCTCTCTGGGCCTAATTTACTTCACTTAACATAATTTTTCCAAGGTTATCCATTTCTCTTGCAAATTTCTGAATCTCATATGGCATTTCTTAAATTTTTAATGCCATAATATCATTGGATGATCAATGCAGTGTTTCCTCTGCATACAGATTCCATGTAAAATCACAGGTCGTTGAGATCCACGAAGGAAAACATTTACAGTGATAAAAGCAGTGACACTAATCCAGATGCATTGCATTTATAAACTGATTTATTGAATGGTAACTTGTTCATCCAACTACTTAAAATAATAAAATATAATTTTATATAAAAAGGAAAGTTTCATAAGGTAAAAATTTTAGCAAGGATTTATTTTAGTCAAACAAGATAGAGAAGAAAAAAAATGAAGAAGAGAGAGAAACATTTCCTCCTCCACATTCAGAAAATGGAAATTAAGGACTCAAAATGATGGTTCTTGGCTACACAGCTATTATACTTTCTGAACTGAGAGAATACATTTGTTTATGTCTCTGTTTAGCAACTCCCAGTCCTTAGGCAACATTATTCATAACTATAGAGATATAACTGGGACTCAATGTAAAACACAAGAATAGTATGTGAATTTTAGATCTTCCTTTGCCAGGATATGTCTCTCATTTTTTGGTCTCTATTTCTTCTTGAAGAGTTGAAGTTTTTTGCCATTTCAAAAGAGGGGGCAGATTTTTGTTTGCCAGTCCTGGGTCTTGAATTCAGGGCCTGAGCACTGGCTTTGGGCTTTCTCAAGGCTAGAACCATAGCACCACTTCTGACTTTTTCTATATATGTGGTATCAAGGAATCAAACCCAGGTCTTCATGCATGCTAGGCAAGCACTCTTACCACCAGGCAAAACTCCTGGCAGGAGCAGGCAGATTTTAATCATTCCTTTTAGTTTTTCCACTCCTTGTAATTTAGCATCAGAGAAGAGTTATGTTTGGAGGGGAGCTCAGCTGCTTTTTCACAAATTACCTCCTGGATTTAATTTTTGTGTCTAATTCTTTGATATTTATTAAAGATATAATTTACCTCTCTCATATAACTATTCTGTCTCACTTATAAAAAGCAAGAAATGGAGATATTCTGATCTCTCTTTAGGGAATCACTTATCTGTGGATGTGTATCTTAATTTAATTTTCTTTTTTTATTATTGTAAAGTCATTGTACAAATGGATTTCAATTCAACGTGTCAATTTATGAGTACAGTGTGTCTTGATTAGTGTCACCCCTTCCAACATTATCCACTTCCACTATACCAAACCAACACATTCCCTTGAGTTTCCAGATTCCATTCTCACATATGTTCATGAACTATTATAATCACATTCTTAGTTTAAATGAGAATACTGTCTTTTATTCTTATTTAAAGTAAGAGTAAAATCAAATAGTATTCCTAAAATCATTTGACCATGGAGCAATACTAGCTGTTGAGTGCATGCTAGCAACTAGGCTATCTCTATTTTCCATTCATCTAATGCATATTTGTGGAGCATCCTTGGTAAAAGTTTATCGTATGCTTCAATCCAGATGGCTTCTCTGGATGCTTTTCTCTCTCTCTCTCCTCTAAATGCCAACAAAATTACAATTTTGGACCTTACCTTTGCCATTGGTAATGAGTAGACACTATTTCTCCATCAGTAGAGTTCAAACCCTTTTAAGTCTAGGATACTCAATGATTCAATGCGTGGTCTTTCCCTCACCACAGACATTTCCAGGTGAAAAGCTCAGAGACCCATACCGTTTCTTTAATCTATCCCTTTGCAGCCAACCTTCCAAGAGTTCCAGGAAAAAAAAAAGTCATGCATTGTTTCCAGGAAGGCCGATGCAAAATAGGACATGAATGATAACACGCTCCCTCAATCTTCTCAGGCATTCTCATTTCTGTACTCTTACAGGATTGTGCATCTAGAATTCCAGATTCTGTTCTCATTGATATTTAGGGTTTCCTCATAGTCCTTAGGTGTCTGCAGGGGCAGCTAACTCAATAAAGAATTTTGTTGAAAAATACTTCATCCAAGTTTTTCTGGCTCGGGTTTTCCCTTAGCAGCACCTGGCATAGTAATGGGTTCACATTTGATAAGTGCTTCCTGCATGGAAATACAAAATGCTTGGTTTTGGTAAGAGCATGTGGGGTTTCTTGGAAGATCTGAGAAAGTACTTCCCTATGCATGGATTAGTCCTCCTTCTACTAGGATTGCATAGGAAAGAAATCTGTCCTCTTAGTGACTGGAGCCATTTGGGAGAGAAGGTTTTTCTCCAGCTAGTCACTACCATTTCTTTAACCAATGACTTCAGTTTCAACTGATGATCACTGCAAAGAGTATTACTCCTCCTTAGCCATGCTAAATGTTCACAGTATTTTGTTTCTCTTAACTCTTCATGCCCAAACTCTAAGATAAGTTCATGGGTAATAAAGAAATCTTAAACCTTCACTGGTATCCAAGCAGTCTTGACTGTGCAGCCTCAGGGGTAAACAATATAGGTAGGCATTACTCCCCTCCATGTAGCAATTTAGATCATGTTTCTCTGTCTTTCCTTTGTGATACTCAAGAAAGTTGAAAGTTCCCAAAACCCAGAGGGCAAAGAGAGCCCATGTTCTTTTTTTTTTCATTTCTTTATTATCGAGGTAATTTATAAAGGGGTTACAATTACATTCGCCTGATAGTGGTGTATTACTTCTCACATATTGATACCCCTTCTCATGTTTTTGTCCCCATTTCTCTCCTCCCATCCTCTCCCAATCATCTTATTTTCCCCCTTCCCTTTCCTATTTCTAATAAACAAATAAACATTTATACAATATACCAGGTAACAAAGTCAGATATAGCAACAATATGAGATTAATCAAAGGGCAACAAAAGAAAACAGAAATAACATAGTACAATAAGTACAATAATCTCTCAAGATAAAGCTCTTGTTTTCATATCCTAGAGACCCTTTCATTTAGTCTCATCCTATATGACCTTATGTACATAGGTTTTATGTTATTATAATCCTCTGCTAAGAGAGTCCTAAAAAACAGAGCCTATGTTCTTTAAAAGCACAGCTCAAGAGATGTGCATACTAGCTAGCTTATAGAGGAGAAGCCTGGAAAAGACCAGAATCTACAAAACCAATGTGTAGAAGAGCTGTTGTCTATTTATGACTGAGGTGGCTCAGAGACAGAACAGTGTACAGTGTCCTTTGTGCTGGAGGGAGAACCAAATGAGGGTTAGTACTGCAGGCTCGGATTCGGGCAGAAGGAGAACGCAGGGCTTTCTTAGAAAAATAGAGAATACATACTCATTCTACTGAAGTTAATGCTTTCACAACCGCTTCTGGCACACAAAAAATTACATCATAGGGGCCGGGAGTTTGGCCTAGTGGTAGAGTGCTTGCCTAGCATGCACGAAGACCCGGGTTCGATTCTTTGGTACCCCACATACATAGCAAAAAGCCGGAAGTGGTGCTGAGGCTCAAGTGGTAGAGTGCTAGCCTTGAGAAAGCCCAAGGACAGTGCTCAAGCCCTGAGCTCAAGCCCCAGGACTGGCAAAAAAAAATTACATCATAAATGTCCGAGGATGGAGGAGACTGGTAAAACCCCAAATGAGTCTCCTAAGGGAGGATTGCAAGATTAATATGTAGATGATACCTAGATCATCTTTTAATTTTTGGTACCTGTGTTTGATTTAGTAATTATTGTCTACATATTTCAGCAAAGTAACGAATTTCTCATGCAGATGGAAAGTAGCAAGAACTGCAGTTGGTATCTTAAAGCATGTCCCCAAAGATGTCCAAACATCGAAAGCTAAATCTGCCACCCAACCACCGTTCAGTAACAAGGGCCTGCAACTGTCTGTGTGTGAACTGACACTCCATGTTTATTGTCATGTGCTTCTTGGGGAAACAGGCATAGAGAGACTTGAGTTATTGAAATATGATGATGGTGTGTGAGTAACCACATTTAGCACATTAATTTAGACCACCATTGGTGGAGATATTGCAGAAGAGATTCAAGCAATAAATGAGGTGAAATGGGCTTGGATATTCCATCCCTGTTGGAGGATGAATAACCCTAGCAGACTTGATGGAAAGCAATTTACTAAGAAGGGATAACCTCTTTATCATTGCCATAATGATGAGGCCTGGCATTTTATTGGTAGGGGTCAAGTTGTAAACATTCTACAAGGTGTGGGAGACCTAACTAAGACACAACACTGTGTGGCATCTTACATAATTTTCTGTGGCCTACTGGGCTATTGTTTAGGTTTCAAAGTAACAACCATGACAAACAACAACAGATTCATAGCTGGGTATTGGTGACTGATGCTTGTAATTCTAGCTACTCAGAAGTTGAGATTGAGAGGAATATGGCTTGAGGCCAGGCTAGGGCAAAATAAAAATGGTTGAGAGACTCCCCAATCTCAACATGTAATTGTCATCTCAGCTGTGGTGGGAAGTATAAACAGGAGAATCAAAGTCCAAGAGGCCTACCCGGCAACAAGTAGGATTTCTACCTCAAACCTGACCAGCAAAAGCAAGGGTTAGAGGCATTGCTCAAGTGGCAGAGTAGGCCTACCTAGCAAGTGTGATGCTCTGAGTTCAAATCCAGAACTATCTCCACACTACCCCTGCAAAAAAAAGTCTCTTTTATGGCTTTAATACATAGCCATTTTTTTCCAGAGGTGTGACTATGGAATAACTTACAGGAATATCTCTTGTATGATGAAAATCTATAGTGTTTATTTTCAGTTCCTTTTATTTAGAAAAAGGAGCTCCTTTTGTTTTAATAATTCTGTGTTTGCTTGGGTTATGTTATCTATGGATTTTGTAAATGGTTCTGCTTGATACTTCCTCCCAAGTTCTGCTCCTTCATAAGTTCTTTTCTCTTCCACAGGATTTCTGCTCATTTCCCCTGAAGATTTGGCCCTGTGACCTACTAAGAAAACTTATTTCGTTATAAAGATTCTAAATACTGGAATTTGCAGAAATCTTTAAGTTGAAGTTTCATAACCAGTTGAGCCTGGTGGCTCATGCCTGCAAATACTAAATCCTAGTTATCCAGAGACTGAAATCAGGAAGATTAAAATCTGAAGCCAGTCAGACAGAAAAAAAATCCTCATGATTTTCCATGTGCCTATGATAAACCAACTTAAAAGGATTTCGGTTCACAGTTTCTGAGGTTTCGGCCTATGTTTATCTTGATTGCATTGGAGCCTGTGGTGAACAAGCATATTCTGGGGGTGGGTACACAAGGTGGAGGAGACTGCTGTCCATATTTCAGTTAGAAAGCGAGAAGAAAAGAGGGAAGGAGAAAGTTATATCTTCCCAATGATCTGATTCCCTTCCACTAGTCTCCACTTCCTGAAGATTCTACTACGTTGTGATAGTACCACAGTGTAATATGATCAAGCCTTTAACACGGGGCCTATAGACATTTCAGATCTAAAACATTATACTGGCTCTAGACCAAGCAATCTGAAACAACAAGAGGATAGATATTTTCAGACCTATTGAGCAAGATATAAAATGAAGACTATCATATAAGTTCATTCTCCCTTTGTTGAAAAGCATATGAAATTATTTTCTATGTACGGTTTGCCCTCTGGGATTAAGCTTTCTTTTGTTTCCAGAGTAGTGTAACATAACAAATGTGCAAAGGTATTATCCAAGAGAATCCTGGTAATAGATGTTTCAATCAGTGTGGCACTGTATGAATGTGTCTACCTGTGTGACTCTTTTATTGCCCTCAAATTTTTAATTCTGAAATGTGGTCTCAACCTTTTGCTTTCTTATAGACTTTCTTGGCGGCTGTATGTACTCAAATGCTTTGGCAATAGTTGACCACCTTTCCTTAAGGTCTTCTTGTTTAATCTGGAGAAGAATTTTTTTAAAAATGAGTTTTAGTTCTAGTGAGTAGCTAGTTTTAACATGCTGAGACAAGCCAATGATGTTTATTAGCTTCTTTATGGATGTAATAAAGAGATCAAGTTAAATAACTGTCATCACTACTATGACTCTCAGTCTAGACAAATCTGAACACTGAGCTTAGAAGTGGTTTGAAGATCTGCCTTTTGAGACTTAATTCCTCTCAGGTAAATGTCCAGGCCAACAGTGGCACAAACAAGTAATTATTGAGTAATAAGACGGGTGGAGAAACTCACAAACTGTTCAGCTGTTTCAGAAATAGGACTTTGCCCAAATCAATTATTTTTTGAAGTGTTGTATCTTTAAAAATGAAGTGAATGTGTCCATACAGCATTGATTTTTTTGAATCCACACAGGAATGACTTTTTAATGGCCTGTCTTTAGAATAAGCTCTGTGAGTCTTGCCTTCAGCTTTGGCAAAAGTATTAAGATATGATGGAGGCATTCTATACATCAATTAAAGGTGTTTCAATGCTAAATTAACACCAGAATCCACATCATTACAACTTTCAGTGAGGAAGCTTCCTAATGCCTAGTGCTAGAACAGGGGGAGTTCTCAAGGAATGCTTGTCACATAGACTTAGAAATCAAGTATGAATTGTAATTGAACAGAATAAGAATAAAGGGTATCTAGACAGTTAACTCATTGGCTAGCTATTTGGTGCTAACTATACCAAATATGCTTTAGGGACTTGTGAAATGCTGGCTCAAGTCAGATTTGGTATGGAATGATTAATATTTATCTCTTAGCAATATATAAAATTATGACATAGTTTTTATCATTATCATCATCTTATAGAAGATAAAAGCAAATTTCAATTGGCTCTCAATTCAGCCAGAGTCTTCTCTACTTCCTACCTTTATGCTGTAATTCTGAAGCAAAATGTTACATTTTCTAACTTCAAGGCTGCTATGTTTAGAAAAAGAAATGTGTGTGTTTTTTCAAAATAAATAAACAGATAACTTAATATTAGCCTTCCTTCCTCTACATGGTTGTTCTGAATTTCTTGGAGCAAAAGTACCTGTCCAAATTTCTTCTTTGAGGGAAACCCCCAGATAAATCACATTTCAGCTTTCCACTGACTCACTCTGAGCTAGGTAGGTATTCTGGATTCTTGCTTCTTGCTGCCCCAACTACCACCCATTTGTCTGAGGCTTAAGAGTCCAGAAAGGTTGGTTTCCTTTTGGTCAAGACTGAAGCCTTTCTTATTTCTCTATGACTCTTTTTCTGGAAATGTCAGCCTGTACAGGGGGTAGGTTGAATTCCTTTAGACTCTGTTCTAGAGGCCTTGTCTGTCTCTCCCACTACAAAAGCCCATGCCTCTCCTGTTCTTCGCTGGCCGCTCCCAAGACCCCAGAAATGCTTTAGTATACCCTCACCTCCACCCACCAATCAGCAGCTTGAGGAAGGGATATCTAATTAGGTCTCTGCTGAAACCATTTTCCTGCCAGCCACAGAAGCGTTCCTTTCTAAGGAAACAACCTGCAGCTATGCTTTCACACTCCCATCTCGCAGAAAGAGATCCAAGGCTAATAGCTTTAGATTTGTGTCAAAGGCATTATTTATACTCATTAGACACAGTGTGAAAGCACATGGCTTGTACACACAGAGTGCTTTGTTTTCCTGCTTGCCTCTTCTTTGCTATCTTTCTAAGTATTATCTGAAGTTCATAGAATTGACTATAAAACTGTATATAGTGATGTCTAATATTGCAGACCATGCAAAGAGGTATAGACTTTGAATTTGCATATTTGTAATGCTTGTTGAGACTTTTTCTAGAAATGGGGTGGTAGATAATGAGTCTAATAAAATCTAATTCATTGAATCCAAATTAAAACACTGTAAATTGCCCTGAGACTTCCCTGGTTTTGTATTTTAAAGAATAGTCTAAAAGGACTGTAAGAACAATTTCCAAATGCCTAAAATATGAACCACATTGTTATTTTTTCATTCAATAGCAGATATCAAGCATTATACCAACCCACTTCTTTATTTAAAATATACCTTTTGAGAGCCACTAACCCACAGGTAGTGTAGAACAATTTGTAAGTTGTATGAGACAAGAATATAAGGTCCCCAATAGTTCAGGATTTTGATGATTGAGTGAATGCTGTGTTGTTCGAATGTTGATTCAAACCTTTTTTAAAGTTAGAAAATAAGATAATAGGAGGAAAAAATGAAAGGAAACATTTGTCATTTCTTTGGGTCTTCTGGAGATGTGCCAAATGCAATGACAATATGTGTATCATTTCAAGTGGAGACAACAGATAGATTTTTCAGTGTGAATCAGAAAATGATGGACTAATAGGTGACAGTCCAGTGTAATGGTTTCTATGAAAGTCCTCACAAATGAGGTCACTGAGAATGCTAAAAGCCTAACTATAGAAAAACCCCAGGAGACTTCTTAGAAGAGATGATACGTCATGACCAGGCTGGATCACCTCAATGGTCAGTGTTCTTCCTCCCGATGCTCAGCTTGTTTTTCCTTCACTTCACCTCGAAAGCTGTCACTCAACTGTAGGAAAAGCACGGAAATGTCCCTTCCTGATTCTTCAGAAGGATGTTAGCTTCTCCATCACTCAGGAGCTCACTTAGTATCATTTATGGAATCCCCTGTCATAAAATTTGCCACATTATAATATGATTAGCTATTATTTTTCTCCACCAGTTCACTGGATGTTCTTATTTAGGGAATGTGTTTTAAACAACTTCGATTCTTCCAAAACATATGCCACTATCCATTAAATACATGCTTAGTGAATATTTTGTAAATTAAAACAACAATGACAACAACAAGGCATTATCTGTACACTCAACCATTCTAAGAAAGCACAGTATTTTAGCTAACAAGTGTCTTAAAAAAGTATCCTTGGGGAGTTTGGCCTAGTGGTAGAGTGCTTGCCTAGCATGCACAAAGACCCGGGTTCAATTCCTCGGTACCACATACATAGAAAAAAGCCAGAAAGTGGTGCTGAGGTTCAAGTGGTCGAGCTCTAGCCTTGATAAAGTCCAAGGACAGTGCTCAAGCCCAGGACTGGCCAAAAAAGAAAGTATCCTAGCTTAAAGGTGGATTGTTCAGTAGACTAGCACTAGCATTACTTCAGCCTCCATCTCAGACCTCTGTTAGTTGTCTGTTTACAATTTGTAAATAGGGTTATTTTCTTCGGAAGGCTTGCATGTGGTTAGAATATTCATTTCCAAAGTGATTCACTCATGTGCTGCTAGGTTGATTCCTGTCTACTTAAGCTTTTTCTTAGGA
The DNA here is from genome assembly GCF_031878675.1 of Megascapheus bottae. NCBI lineage: Eukaryota > Metazoa > Chordata > Mammalia > Rodentia > Geomyidae > Megascapheus > Megascapheus bottae. The sequence goes on from NC_143510.1 coordinate 24,795,289, forward strand.
ATTCTTCAATATCTTTGCCCATAGCAGTTGGCCTCTTAGCAACTAGGCAAGTCAAATAACCTTCAAGGTTGAAACTACAAGGTCTTTATAACCTGATCTTGGAAGGTTATTATATTCCCTTATGGCTGAAGGGAAACAAGAATGGGAAGCATCTTTAAAATGACTGATTTACAATTGGCAACGAGATACAATATGAAAGTTATAGCATTCCCATTTTGAAGATGGGAGCCTCAATTCTTACTATAAGAATAATCCATGGCACAAGAGAAGTTGTCATGAAATAGATGTCTGGGTTTTCAGAAGACATGGGGAAAGGGCGAGGTAAACTCAAAAGGGATTTTTCCATAACTCCTAATGTGGAAGAGGACAGGATAAGGGAGAGAAAACAGTAAGATAGAAATCAATGGAACTGCATTGGAGACCTATGATTACACTACAGTAAGTAAATCCTTTTCTGATTTTTTTAAAGAGGGGATTCCATGTCTCTTTTGCTTGGTCATACCCCACAGGGATTTAAGGTAAAGAAGAGATTGACCCTTTGGAAAACTATACACAAACTGCATATGAGTTGTTGACAGAGTCTTTGACTTATCTTCAACCTTTCACCTACGGTCTTCTATGTCCTTTGGCAACATAAATACATTTCTACAATATTCCTCTTCAGTGGGTGTTATTGTCCTCATTACCAATGATAAATTAGGGTCAAAACACAGTCAGGAGAGTTGCCCCAGGGTGCCGATATGTCACTGTCGGAATAAGAATTACAGCTCAAGGTATCTGAATTGTAAGTCTCTGTTTAGACTGGATCACCTCCAGTACATAATGAACTATGGCATATGCTAACATCTCAGGATTTTCTTTTAATTCTCCATGACCCTTTTTGAGTTTGCCCCCTGACCACCACTAAATAATCCAACACGTGCAAGCATGTGCATGCACACTCACAGGCACAATTCATCCTTTCCCCATGTCTTCTGAAAACCCAGACAGCTTCATGACAACCTCTCTTGTGCCGATAGGGGGCCCCCAGGGGATGTTTTCAGAGCTTACTCTGAATCGAGGCTCCCACCTTCAAAATGGAAAAGCTATAATTTTCATATTGTATCTCCTTGCCAATTGTAAATCAGTCATTTTAAGGATGCTTCTCATTCTTGTTTCCCTTCAGGCAGCTCTTATTCCTCTCCGGAAAAAGAAAAGATTTGCTTTATAGCTAACTGCAGGACTGAAATGACATATAAAATAGCAACAGCAGGGAACAAATGTGTCCCTAAAGTGGCAATATGGTGCCTTTTTGTGTGTTTTAAGGCTTTGCAGTGAGAGGCAATTTTTCTTTTCTGGCTTCTATTTGAATACTTGTTGAAAATTTAGAAAACACATTAGGTGTGTTCAGTAGCGAGACCTGACCCAAGCTGCTGTTTTATACTATTTGTGGTGGGATATACATATATGTATATGCACATATGTATATGTGTGTAAATATATGTATATACATGCATAGATATAGGTATGGGGATATAAATATAGATTTCCATCACATTTGTTATCACCGTCTGGTGTTACTCAGGCCAGCTGCTCTGATGACATTTGCAGGGCAAAGCTACAAATCTAATAATGAAGATTGTTCCATTATTAGGTATGGGTAGTTTTTATTACATGAGATATTCCCCATTGCTGTTCTTGATCATTAATTGTACAATGATAGAATAAATAGGATTTAACTCCCTCTTTAATCTTTCCTTTTTCTTGTTCTCAATGTAAGAAATAGCCATTCTGACTGTCAAGTCGATTTCCTTTTATTTTTGTCAAATAGGACAATTCACACATTTCTTTTGAAACAAAAAACCCCAAAGCCATCATAATGTCTATATTTCCCCAAACTCCCAACAGTATCAATAAATCCAAAGGGCTGACAGCATAGGAAAAGTTCTACACTGAGAGCAAAGCAAATTGGATCAACCGTGCTATTCATTATCCTCCATATTAGAAAGCAGTGCTGTGAAGAAGGGAGGCTATTTCCTGCAGGGCAGACCCCTGCATGACCTGCTTTCTCACCATGTTGCCTGTAGGAGCTCTCCCTCCAACCCACACTTCAAGAATCATTTCTGAGGACCAGAGGACTGTGTGTCCTTTTTGGCTCCTTTCTGCGCTCCTTCTCTTATTTTATGTCATGAAACTGGACTCTTCCGCCCCCTTCCACACTCTCCACACTCTGTTCTCTTATGGAAGGATTCATCTCTAAAAGGATTCCTCTCACAGATTCAAACATCCTATGAGAAATAGACACAGAATCCAAGAATCGGAAAGTCAATAGGAAAATCTGGTTAAGTCCAAATGGCACTCCTCCTTCCTGCTCTGTTTACAGTTCTAGTCCTACCCCATGCATAGTGTTTACTCGGTAGTGCTTTTCTATGTATTGAAAGCCGTGGGATGAAGACTCAGTTAATTCTTGACACTAACTATAGGGGCAGATATGATTATAAAGCTAATTTTATGGTTGAGGACACTGAGGCACCATGATCACGCTGCTCCCATCCACAACTAGATAGCTTCTGTTACTGCTCTAGGCTCCAGCTGACAGTGGGAGATGCCTTCTTCACAGAGCTGAAGAGATATCCAGGAGATAGGGAGTGGGGTTCTGGATGGGGGCCTGCACAGGTACCTTTATGAAGCTCTCCCAAATTTCACCAAGGTGATCATTACCTCCTTAGGACCAATGCATGAGCATGACCACAATGGCAGTGTTATTCCCAGGGGATGGATGCTTTCATTTTATAGGCTAAGCAACTGGCAGAGAGGAAAAAGGGAGTTCACCCTCCAGAAGAGAGCCACTTCTTCACAAAGGAAAGAGAAAGAGAGAAGCCAGTGTTTCTGTGACATCTGAATCCAAGAGTTCAGGACTGCTGCCTTTTGTGGAAATACAGTCAAGAATGGGGCATACAGAATGGGGACCAGTGACAAATGAAAATGCAGAGTCTCTTGTATAATATGAACAAGAGACGTAAGCCGGGTGGACAGCCCTTCTAAGCAAGGAAGCATGTGTGACAAGTTGCATGCTCATGAAGTTCACCCCTGCAGCATGTCCTGAACCTGAGGTCTCAGATGTGTTAGGCAGGAGAATTTTTCCGCAGTGCCAAACAACAGACTCACGGAACCATACTGACTGTGAAGCTGCAGCAGCGAGGCTCAGTTTTCAGCAATCCAATCAGTCTCTGAGAGTGGAGTCCAGGAATTGACACCTTCAAAATGTTCCCCAGGTAGTTCTAAGTCAGCACCAGGAAGGACGGTGGCTGGGGGACAGCAGGCTAATTTCCAATCAGTTTGGGGGCCTTAGTTGTGGTTCTCATGGAGGTTCCCAAGTGGAGGTGCTACAACCTGCCCTTTCTCCCAGCAGGTAACAGGAACAAGTAGAGTGCTGGAAATAAGGCACACGTCCTAGGAAGTAGATTCTTAGGAGACAAAGGGAAAAATACATGACTGAAAATGGAGTGCCTACTCTGAAGGGAATGGCTGCCATTAATTTTTGACTATTATTTGGGAAAGCTACACAGATACATCATTGAATCAAGTTTTTCCATTTGAAGCATGAAAACAAAGGTCCATATTTGAAAGCAGTCAGTAGTCATTATATCTTGCTGCTTATTTTTTTTTGCCAGTCCTGGGCTTGAGCTCAGGGCCTGAGCACTGTCCTTGGACTTTCTCAAGGCTAGAGCTCTACCCCTTGAGCCACAGCAGCACCACTTCTGGCTTTTTTCCATGTATGTGGTCCGAGGAATCGAACCTGGGTCTTCGTGCATGCTAGGGAAGCACTCTACCACTAGGCCAAACTCCCGGCTCTATACCTTGCTTTAAAAACAAAATCCAGGCAAGGAGTTTGGCCTAGTGGTCGAGTAGTTGCCTGGCATGCACGAAGACCTGGGTTCGATTTCTCAGTACTACTTCTGTAGAAAAAGCTGGAAGTGGTGCTGTAGCTCAAGGGGTAGAGCTCTAGCCTTGAGAAAGCCAAAGGACAGTGCTCAAGTCCTGAGTTCAAGCCCCAGGATTGGCAAAAAATATCATATTTAATAATGACAAATGGTAGATGTGGTGACATAAATAGTGACTGAAAACATCAGTCTTTTTGAACAGCTGGTCAAGATTATGACTCCAGGAGCCTGTACAGTACATGTGCCCCATTATAACATGTAGTACCTCTTTGTGGTCCTGACCCATGCTCACCTGCCATACATTCTTGGTGCTCCTAAATTGACCTTCACTAAACAGATCAGTTCTCAGAGTTCTCTTGGATTAGACAATAGTGGCACTGGTTTTCTAGAATTAGTTTACATGCCTAAGTATGAGTAATAATAAACGTTGGTCGACAATTGACAGTTTTCCAATTTCTTTTTTTTTTTTGATATATGTGTATCAGTCCTAGAGTCTGAACTTGGGGCCTGGGTGATGTCCCTGGACATTGGTGTTCACAAATAGGCTTTAAACCTCAGATCTCAGCCTCCTGAGTAGTTAGAATTATAGGTGTGAGCCATTGCCTCAAACTATCTTTATGTGAGATAAGGTTTGAATCTTGTACCAGCACATTGACAGCAAACACTGCTCACATCTGCACCAGCTTCTCAGACAGAGTGTTTTCCACTATCAGAGGGCCAATTACAAGGATGAAAATAGGAGTAAGTATGCCTGGATTCCATCCCGTGGCCTTGTGAATCTTCCCACACAGGAAAACAGATGGAGAAAGAATCTGTGTGCACCCACATCCTGTGTGGCTTGCCCATCCCTGGAAACCATTATCAAGGCAAGGTCAAGTAAAGTCACCTGCATTATCAGTGGCACATTGTCAGTGACCCATGCTGGGGTGCTTGTATCTGGAGGAACGGGTGTTCCTGGGAAGGTCTTACCAATCTCATGGCTCCTTGTGTCTCTAAAATGACTTTGATAAGGAAGGGAAACATAAACATAACAGCCAGGAAAGCTAAGGGAGGGAGTGTCTTGAATGAATTGTGAGAGGGTAATCCAGCCACTTATTTTAATAAATGAGCACTAATGGAAATAAGAAATTTACTGACTCACCCTGAGATACTCTGCTCTGACTAGCCACTAGGCTTCATTGGACTATTTTATTAGCCAAGCAAGTCAAATATTGACCTATGAAAATAGCAACTTCATAATTTCCCCTTAATGATTTTTAGCACATTATGAATTTCATTATAGAAGAATGAATATTTTTTACCTACTCCTTGGGGATAAGGAATGAAGAGGAGCTATGTGTTCACAGGCCAGCCATTGATTAAGAAGAAAACCAGAAAGCAATGGATAGGTGAGGCTGAAGGATTAAGTTTCTGACAGCTTTTGCGCATCTGCAAAGGAGCTTCTTTTCACATTAAGGCCAATTTTTATGCTGCCTTTACTTAGTGATCAAATAAATACAGTGCTCCTGGAGCCTCTGCTTTCTATAGAGGTAAGCCAACTGCCTTCATAAGATCATATTATGAGGACCACATCTGGGATCAAATGTTGGAAAGAAGAGTCTACAACCATTTTGTGTGGGTGTCCATACTGTTGGTGTTGCTAAGATGAGTCATAACCCACTCTAAGCACTTCCTGATGGCACAGTACAAAGCAGAGACACAAGTGGACAGGAAGCAAGGAGTGTAGAGAGATCCAGCAGTCCCAGAGGGAATCCTAAAGAATGCTAGCCTCTGACCTTTTCTACTGCATCTCTCCCTGGAAGACATCTCTGAAGGAATGAAGGATGCTGGAGGATCAGATGGATAGGTACAAGGGAGAATCATTAAGTCCCTAAGCACAAGACCAGAGACCTTTCCCAGGGCAGGATGTGGATTGGGAAATTAGCTGGGCTTCTCACTAATTGAGCTATTTAATCCTCAGTACAGTTCAATGGTAGTGTCATTTTGGACTTATGAGTGTCATAAGGCTGGTTGCCTTTTGATGATAATGATAATGAGTAAACATTAGATCCACATTCCATTACTGCATCTCTGGTAATCATAATAACAACCAGCACTTACTGGGCATCCACTATATTCTATGCCCTTGTATTATATATCTCCATGCTCCTGCCTGGAGAAAGAAATCATTATCCCTCTTATAACTCAAAAAATAATCAAGGTAGAAAATATAGAAGCTTAGGAAAATTTAATAGTTTATTCAGTTCTCTCACGGGCAAGATCAGCCTTTTATCTACCTCAAGTCTCAGGCCTGTGCTATTTGCCCAGTGAGGCTTGTGTTGAGAAAAAAAGAGGTAAAAACAAGAAAATATATATTACATAGCTTGATCCCGCAATGTTAGCAAAGGTTTTGAGGTGAAAGGCAGAGTATTCAACTCCTGTCTCTGTGGTGAGGCTTATTAAATGTGGATTTGGGGGCCAGAGACCTGTATGAACAGTAGAGCGCCTGCCTAGCAAGTGTGACGCCTTGAGCACTCCAGTAGAAAATACACAGAGAAATAAATTTGCCTGAGATGTTGAGTAAGTCCCAGTTTCCTTCCAGGCAAGTAATGAACATTGAATAAGAAATTCTTCATACTCTCACATACTCAAAGCTTCACTAAGGCGTGATGCAGCTCTTGCTCATTTCTCTACTGTTGTTAATATTCAGTGTGTTCCAGATCTTTGGGATCTTGGATTGGGAGACTAAGCACTGCTGTCTCTTTCTTCTGGCCTGTGCAGGCTCAATCTTATCCTAACTAACTTGTTTTTCAGGAAAGTCTTTCTTTCCTGATAGCTAGGTTACATAAATCCTTCTTCTAAGTTCTATGATTTCCCTATGCTTTTTCTTCCTGGCCCTCATTCATATAGCTTTCAAATATTTATCAAGTGATTTCAATGATTTTCCAACCAGACTGTTGGAAAGGTCTGGGCCATTCTCTCTTTTGTTCATAACTATATCCTGGAATGCAGCATAGTGGTTAGTTCACACCAGTGTTAAATGTTTATTTGCTCAATGAATGGATGAATGAGTTAATAAAATACACTTTCTGTGTCTGGGATATAGAAAGCATTCAATAACAATAAGATATTATTACCACTATTATATAAAGTGCCAATAGAAGAGTTATAGAGAAACAGCAGTTGACAACACAAATGACAGCATGAAGGCAGTGTGTTCAGTTATTTTCACAATAATGATGACAACAAAACTCATTGACTCAAATCATATTCATTTATTTAAAATCTGCCAGCCATTTGAATGTTTTCTTTTTTTCTGGTCCCACTGCACATTCTCATGGCCAGTGGCTTTGTTGATTTCAGCGTAGCTCTTCTGGTATCTGGCAGCCAGAAGAGTCAGTCACTTCCCAAGCAAACACAGCTGAAGAGTTCAGCATTGCTTCTGGAGTTCACTTTTCAGCTTGCTGGCTGGCTAAGTGCATGCTGAAATCAAACTGTCTCATGCATGCTCTGTGTTGAGTGCATTTTATTTGCCTGGGAGGAAAATGATTGCAAACAGACTTCGTCTACTTGTTTCAAGACCATTTATCAAAAATGGCCCCCAATTGCAAGCTTCTAATGAGAAACAAAAGAATAAAAAGTTGACTGCTGCTATCCTAAATAAGTCATGTTTTGTTGTCCCAGTTTTGCATTTGCATCTCCCCTCTGGAGAACAACTCTTCCTTGAATTCATAGGAAGCCACTGGGCTTAGAGAAGGCACCTTTGAGCTGCTGGCAGAGTCTGAGATGTGATGAATACATGAGTTTAATGGAAACACTGAGGGTCATTTCACAATAGCAGGTAAACTATTGGAACCACACTTGAGTTGAACTAGTGCATTTCCATTGACAGATTTCCAGCAGCTCGTTAGCTGCTGGGGGATTCATATAAGGCCTGCCCTTTAATGTATTCTGCTTTGTCTTCTCTTCCTTTACATTCCTTCCATACTCCATATTTTTTCATTCTGTTTTCAAAAAGCAAATACCTGTTCTTTAGACAATATTCAAGTTTCTGTTCCATTTATTTTCCCTAGACTATTCCCTAAAAATTCTAATTCTCTATAAACATTTCCAGTCTAGTTCATTAAAGCAAGATGGAAAGCTGTTATTTCTTATATATCAGTTAATTGTTCTAAACTTTCCCATATTTGAATAAGTGTTAAATAGAAACATTTGTTGTATTTTTCATCATAACTGTATTTTTATTCCTAAATATTTCAAAAGATTACAAGTTGCAGAAACCATAATAAAATTTAAAAGTATCAGACATCAATCCCCCTGATTATACACCTAAAAATACTGTCATTGAAAAATGAATATGACTGATTAAGATGAATAAAATATGTATGTAATTCATAGATGTATTCTGGTTTTCGAGCAGGAAGTAGGCTCTGGCAATACTTTAATGTTTTGACACTTCTGGAGGTCAGTTAGTTTCAAGGACAAAGGTGATGAAATCAGTCTTATTTCTAACTCAACTTATGTCATGGTGGGTGATACTTAGGAGAGAATTACCTTTTATCTCTAGTCTACCATCTAGGGAATTTCTCTTCCTCTCATCAAGGGTTGGCTACTTTATTGAATAATATACAAAAGCTAATAGTAAGGAACAAGAAGAAAAGCTCACATCCTATCACTAAAATGCATAAAAATTGACAAATCTGCATTGGTAGAACATACTCTAGACTCAGCAATGAAAACTCTAGTTGCTAAATATAATGGCTAGTTTTATTGCATTAACTTGTCAGGCTATCTGTGACCCAGACATTTGGTAAAGCACTATGTCTGTTTATAAGGGTTCTTCTGTGAGGATGGTTCTGGATGACATTAACATTTGAATCAACAGATTGAGTCAAGCAGATGGTCTTCATGATGTGGTGAGTCCCATGCAACCAGTTGGGGGCCAGGACAGAACCTGTCTCTCTCTTTCATGAGTAGGAGAGAATTCCCCCTTTCTGCCTGCCTTTGAACTGATACATCTGTTTTGTCTTTGAGCCCAAACTGAAATATTGGCTCTTTTTACCTATTAAGCTCATCTGTCTTTGGACTAGAACTTTATCATTGGATCTACTAGTTCTTTAACTTCCTAACTGATGATCTTGGGACTTGTCAATTTCTAAAATTATATGAGCCAATCTCTTATAATAAATTCGCACACACACATACACACACACACACACATGCACATACATTCACAGCTGTTTTTTTCTCCCTGTACTACAGCTATGCACTGCTAAATAAAACACTGATTTAAAGGTACCTTTTAAGGATTGCAACAATTTCCTTTTGGATTATTTATTTTAAACTATGTATGGCATCTCTAGATTGGACTTTTCCAAGTTCTTCACAATGTTGAGTAGCTGATGCTGATGGCTCATGCCTATAACCCTAGCTACTCAGGAGGCTGAGTTCTGAAGATCACGGCTTGAAGCTGGCCCATGTGAGACTCTTATCTCCAATTAACCACTCAAAAACCAGAAGTGGTGCTGCGGCACAAAGAGGTAGACCACTAGCTCTGAGTATAAGGCAGCTCCTCAGGGACAACATCCAGGCCCTGAGTTCAAGCCCCACAACCACCCCCACTTCCACACACAAATGTTGAGTAATATTACCCAGAAAATAGAAAGTATAATTACTTCTCAATTGATGTTTTCAGAACTATGAATCCATTAACCACCGATTTATTTTCTAGAAATTATCCAGTGTTTGTTGTTCCTTACAAAATAAAGGAGACATTCATTTTTAACATAAAAATGCAGCTACTACAAAATTATCAACCAAACTAAAGGTAATTTTTGAATTAACACATTAAACAAAGGACTTCTAATTTGTGAGTAATAAGGAGATGATATCCCCTACAAAAGCAGAATAATTTTTTTATTTTTTTATTTTTTATTTTTATTTTTATTTTTTTTTGCCAGTCCTGGGCTTGAGCTCAGGGCCTGAGCACTGTCCTTGGACTTTCTCAAGGCTAGAGCTCTACCACTTGAGCCTCAGCACCACTTCCGGCTTTTTTTCTATGTATGTGGTACCAAGGAATCGAACCCGGGTCTTCAGGCATGCTAGGCAAGCACTTTAACCACTAGGCCAAACTCCCAGCCCATAGAATAATTTTTTTAATGTCTCAATTTATCTTTTATCAATGAGCCCCAAAGACCCAAATATATTGGCTAATTTGCATCCTGATAACTCTACTACTGTTTTGTGACAATTTGATTCATTTTAGGTAACACAGTGGATGGATGGGTGAAGCTTTACAAAATTACCAAATGGGCATGCAGTTAAGCTAATACTGTTTAAATTAGTAGCCTATTTTTTTTATATATTCAACTGAATAATTACTGAGTTGAAAGTCCAACCCAGTAATATTGACATAGTACAATGAGGAATAGGTAACAATCTCTATTCTAGCCTCCAATCTTGAATTATGGGCCATGAGCTATAATCTTTGAACCACATTCCATCATCTAGTTCTTCCTTCCTAAAGTCAAGTATTGGCTATTCCTTCCACAGTCATCCATCTTTACTTTTCTTGTGGAAGAGATAAGGTTTCCTTGGCTTTTGTCTACACCCTCTGCTTCTCTGCTCTAGATTTCTCAGGCTAGTCCCCTTGAGTAATACATATCATTGTCCAAAACAGCCTACTATTTCCCAAGTAGTTGATCCTAGCCTGTGATCTTTCTATCACTTTAGCACGGCCTGTATCCCTGGTCTTAATGCCTAGAAAAGTCTAGAGTAATGTTAGATAGCCAGGCCCTGAATTGCTACTAGGTCTTTCTGTCAATATAACTGGCACTATCTGATTGTCAGATAGCCTGTTATTTCTCTCTGGCTTCTTTGAGGACAAGCCTTCCAATGATCCTTTAATGGTCAATACTCAGTATTTTGTTCTTTATGACTGATATTTTCTCCTGTTGCTTTAAGCTGGCCCTTTACCCAGCATCTTTTCTGCCCTAGCTTCAAGTTAAGTTACTTCTCATTTTTTCCATTTGGTGATACCTAACAGGTTCTTACTAGGACATTGTATGGTTTATGCTAGAAAAGATCCTGGTGTCTAACACAAGTAATCCAACCTACTCAGGAGGCTCAGATCTGAGGATCCTAGCTATGTTAGCCCAGGCAGAAAAGTCCATGAAACTCTATCTCCAGTTAAGTATCCAAAAAGCCAGATGTGGAGCTAAGGCTAGCCTTGAGCAGGGTTAGGGACAAGGACAGTGCTCAAGTCCTGTTCGTGTGTGTGTGTGTGTGTGTGTGTGTGTGTGTGTGTGTGTGTGTGTGTATGTGTGTGTGTGTGTGTGTGTTGGGGAGGTAATGGTATGTATCTATTATTGCAACGGAATGTCCAATATGTGGCTGGTTGCTCAATTTCTTAAAGAAATGATATATTGATCTAAAAGCTGTTGGAATCATTGATTTTATTATGTTTTAATCTCAGTCATGAATATTTAGAAATAATGGGAAAACTGATGGAAAATATAGGATTTCAGGAACCACCCTTCGATATAGGCCTTTTCTGTCTTTTATTATGTTTTTTGAGCTATGTAACAGACAGGATCACTGCTTATTTCGCATCAACAGCTCCTGTATCCTGTACTTAAAGCAGAAAGACAATGAATGCCAAGATATAAGGTAAAATTATACCTACAATATTTTCAAATCATCACAGAAAACTATGCAGGATGGTGAATTTTTTTTTTACATTTCTTGTCTTTGATCTCCCCCTTTGGGATAAATCAATGTATGTTTTAAAAGGGACATTTAAAGCACTGCCTTGAATTATTTACAAAAATAAATTAATAACCCATATCCCTACCCAATAACCCACAAGGACTTGATCTGCATCTACCTCTAACCCACCCTTTCATATAAAGAATCATCTACACATTACAGTACACCTGCCATCTACCCATTAGTGAATCATCCCTGCATTAAGAGGCTTTCAATACCCAATCTTTCTAATGTCGTTAGACAACCTTGACCTTCAATTTCTTGCAACATGAATAATATTGCATCATATATACCCAGAGCAGTGTAATCATCTTTTCTATTTGCAGCACTAAGACAGTCAACAGTATTTGATACAATCAGCATGTGTCTTGATACGAAAGGCACATGGTGACATTCCTAACTGAATGTAGTTATTCGGCTGTCATGAAATGCACCTTATGGTGATAAACTCCCGCCATAAAATTGGAAGACTATCACATAAACATGTTTCACGAAGAAATACACTAGCAGAATTCACTGCCGGGTTATTGTTGGAAAACAGTGTTCTATTTATTGTGCTGCATTTTTTACAGTATGTGTCAGGGTTTGAATGCTCATTACGTTTTACAATGAAGTAATTACCGGATGGTGATTTTTTTTTATTCTGGACAACAATTCTATCCAATTAGTGAACAATAAATTGAAGCAGTTAAATTAGAGAATTTGAGTGGACATAGCTTGATCCACTGATTTTCAGCTTTTAGAAGCATCAAATCACTTAAATTTAGGTTCCTTACAACATGCACATTTTTCAAATTCATGGTAAATTATATTTTCCTATCTTCTAGTCCTTCTTTTACCAAAGTCTCTGCTTTCTTGCTGCCTATATCCCTTTCTCTTTCTCTAATAATATTGTGTCACCAGCTAATTGAATAGTGAATGTATTCATGATGTGGCTTAGATATTTTAGAGACACTTTCACACCAACCATGGTACTTACAAAATCCCTAAACTATGCATATAAAACATATTCAAAGACATTCATCCTTAACTTTTATTATCATCCTGGGAATGATACTTATAATCAAATGCCTGCTTTCCAACCATGAAGAAGAGGAGGACCTGCTCTATGGACCTGCAGGACAAAATAAGCTTCCCTGATTTTCTGAGAAAGGTTTTACCTAGGCTGTCACTTTTCCTTCACTTGAGCCTGGCTGTGCTCATCTATCACAAGTGATATCACCTATTTGTACTGAATTATTTTTAAGTTTTTATAAATGTATGCTTTGAAAAATAGTCACATCTGCCTCTAAATTCCAGACCTAATGGTAAGAGATAGTATATTTGTGAAGAGAAAAATGTGTAAGGGAACTATCAAGTCTAGTCTTTTGTGGGGCTCTGGGAAGGCAACTCAGCATTTCCACCACATTTGCCCATGCTGTGCATTGGTCATGTGACTGGCTGCCTTGTTCTGTGAATTATGGCTTGCAGAGCATCCTGGGATGCTAACCTGAGACTGATTCCTGAGGAAGCATTAGGACTCAGTTGAGACTGAGGGAAAGGAAAAGGATGAGAACAGAAAGGATATGGCTGTTAAATAATAAACAAAAGAACACTGGTTTAGCCATCCAAACTTAACAAAAATAGATTTAAAAACAAGACAATTGTTTAAAGGTGAAAGAACACTAAACCATAAAAAATGATCAATTTACTATCATCACGAATGCATGTGAACCTAGAAATACAGCCTCACAGTATATCAAATAATTACTGACAGTTGCATGGAAGAAATGAAAAATGTACAATCATTGTAAGTGCTTTAAATTGGCAACAGAATAAAAACAATTGTAAGGACATAGACAATCTGTGGAGGCTTAAAAATCCTACTGATTTCCCCCAAACTGGGCAATCGTTACTCAGTTTTGGAGTTTTGGTACCAGAACAGTATGGTAGAATACAAGGTCTTTCTAAAGGAATTTGGAACTGGGATGTTATGGTAAGATCTGTTCCTAGAAGTCTGAAAACTTAAGAATACAAGCATGACAAAGATAGAGCAGACCAAATAGACCAGATGTTCTGAAAGTCTCCATCTGTGAGTGGTCTAGAGTTTCTCACACTGTATGAAGCTTTGAGTTTCATTAGGCTAGGGGCTCTGACTTTTTTTCCCCTGACTCTGCACTGAGTGGTGCTTGAGGTTCAATGAGACATATTTAATGGAATCCTGAATACACAAGTTGACTGGTGATCTGGCAAACCATCTTGCTTTAAGCAGATTGATGGGTTAGAAGTTCTGAGTGTAAGGATGGACAAATGATAATGGCACCTCTCTCCTCTTCAGTCCCAAGATTTTCTAACAGCATGGAATGGATCTTATTCTTTCTGTCTCCTTCAGTGTTTATTAGTACATGGATGGATTACCAGCATGAGGTTTCTGCTGGTAATTCTACTTCATGAAAATCATAGTTCTGATGACACTGCTTGGCACCTACGATGTGTTAAGCATTGTACTTGCTTTTCACATGTTGCTTATTATCTTCCACAACCATTATAATCATGTCCATTTCACAGATGCAGATATACAGTCCTAGAGTATGAGACATGTTGAATGGTTTATTGAGGCTCTTGTGACATTCAAATGGTGAAGTTGGCATAAAATGTTTTCTTATAAAAGCCTTTCAACAAGCATGCATTTAATTAATTAATTAATTAATTTTTGGCCAAGCCTGGGGCTTGAACTCAGGGCCTAAGCACTGTACTTGGGCTTTCTCAAGGCTGGAGCTCTACTATTTCTGGCTTTTATATATTTGTACAGAGAAATCCATCCGGAGTCTTCGCATATGCTAGGCAAGCACTTTACCAGAGGCCAAACTCCTGGCCCCCATCATGTATTTTATAAGGGCCTTTACATTTAATGAAAATTGGAACTATTGATTGAAAGGAATCTTACAAAGATTGCATTTGTAATAACAACCACTTTCTTGACATTTTTAGCAAGACTTACTCATTCTAACTCCAGTGAACATCTACTGTGTACCCAGTATATGGCTATTGACCTGTTAGGCACAGGACATTGGGCACCAAACAACAGAGAAAGTGTCTACCCACATGGAATTCATATTCTAGACAGAGAAATAATAGATAAATATAAAATGAATATGGCAATTAAAAATATGAAAATAAGACTATAGTACAGAATTACATGTTTAACACTTATCCAAGCTATGAACACCAATACGCATGAACAAAGAGATTGAGAATGATTTGGGGTACTTTCTCAGCTATGCTAATCATAAGGTCTTTTCTGGGAGTGACCAATGAGAGTAATGAGAGAGAGAGAGAGAGAGAGAGAGAGAGAGAGAGAGAGAGAGAGAGAGAGAGAGAGAGAGGGAGGGAGAGAGAGAGAGAGAGAGAGAGAGAGAGAGAGAGAGAGAGAGAGAGAGAGAGAGAGAGAGAGAGAGAGAGAGAGAGGGAGAGGGAGAGAGGGAGAGGGAGAGAGAGAGAGAATGTTTCCTGAAGAGAGAAGTATAGGACTAAAAAAATGTAAGCATCTTCTTGCTAGTTCAAGGTCAGGAAACTAGCTCAGCATAGTGACTTATCTCTAACTACTAGAGTATGAGAAGGGGAGGATCATTTTTAAGGCCAACTTGGGCGAAAAATGTTACAAGACTAGATCTCAATGGAGAAAGCTAGCTATGCCAGGAAGTATAAACAGGAGGATCCTATACCATTCTGGTCTGGGCAAAAAAAAATGAGATTCTATCTTCACACTTGAGATAATCCATTATGATCATCCCAGAAAATTGCTCCTTTATAAATACTCAGGATATGTCTCACCATTTTAGTTTGCTGAGATTCTTTCCCATGTTCATGAATGGGCCTCATTTTGAAATCCCATAAATCTACAGATTTTTTTCCTAATTAGGAGAGGAAACCAAGTCCTAGATTTATGCAATTAAATTGAACATATAATCACAATTTAGAATTCCTGCAAGCAAAACTTTCAGGTGGAGCTAGTAAGCAGTATATTTGTTGGGGTATGCTCTTGGGGTCCTCCCCACACACTAAGAAGAAGGAAGCAGAACTGAACAAAGGGAAACTTGAGCTATGATACATTGATAACAGAGGCTTGACTTAACACAATGGGAAACTCTGGAGATAAAATGTCTTTTCAGAATTGTCTCATGTTGGGACCAGAAGGCCTGGCTTCTTTACTAACTAAATATTTGGCATGAATCTTCCTGAGTAGAATGGTGGTCATTAGTGGAGACAATCTCTAAATGATTGAGGCTGTCTTTTGGGGACTGATCCCAACCAACTGGGGAATGCATTCTTTAATCCTAAAGGAAAAATCTGCAGGTAGCATTCCAGAACTTCCCTCCTAAAAGGTATTGTCAGAGGTGATAAATTATTTGGAACAGCAGCAGAAACTTAGACCCAGACTCCAGACTCTTGATTCAGGCTCTTCATATTCTCATTTAGCTATTGTTTCTAATACTTTCCATCACACAATGGAATGTATAGAAGTATGGTATGTATAGCAGTATGGTATGATATGAAAGAGCATTTCCTTTAATATTACCTAAGCCTCTTTGTTAAATTGTTAAAAGCCAGCTACCTTGTGCAAGACCAAATACCATCTGTAACTGGAAAAAAAAAGAATCTAATAATTAAATTCCATTACTCAGTTCAGGAATATAACAGGCAAAGGAAAGTTCAAGAGGGGGCAATGAAAAGAAATTGAATCATAATAGATGTATACACAGTAATGAGTTTAATTCTCCAAATTTCCAATTCCTCCCTTTAAGAGTCTAAGCATGTTTTCTTTTGTGTCAGTTAGCTATAAATTCAGGGCAGCCTTACAGTTTACCAAGACTAATTAAGATGTCCCGGTATTTAATGTGGCTGATTTGTGAATTTTAACTTTTGGAGTTTTCCCTTTCTATGAAATTTAACCAATAACCAAAACATCTTTTGATATTTCCTTGAAACAATTTCCAGTCAGTGTTGCCCTAGAGAATAATGTCCTGTCAAAAGAGGACTCATGGATTTCTGATGGAAGAGAAGAAGTAAAATAAATACTTCTTTCTGTGTGTTTGATTTAACAAGGATCATTTCTCAAGAAGAACAAAGGTGTCTAGGTGTGACTGTTTTGGTTATGCGATTTTGTGCTCTTTTTATGTCATGGTTGTATTCTTCATAGCTGTTTCTGCAACAGCTTTGAAGCAATGCTTATAAACAGCAGAGTAGGATACCCTGCACAATATTCATGGCACATAGCTATACTAGTTTATAATGTGGTTAACTTGGTTTCCACCTTGCCTTTAGGCTTCTTTCTCTACTTTTGACCTTGTCTTCTTTCTACTTGCCACCTGGTTTTCACCTCCAGTAGTCAGAGATTATCTCACAATCTCTTAATGACTCACCTAATTCTCTGTCCTCCTCAGCTTCCTAAAAGTCTCCTACCCTTCCATTCACAACTATACATATTATTAATAATTTAATTCTTCCTCCCCCTACTGGATTTAATGTTAATAGCGAATTTGATGTTGTTTAGGAGTACATAAATTTTAATTTAGAAAACACTAGAAATTCCAGGGTATTCTAAAACACAAAGATGGATTTAGAATAACAAACTTCAAAGCAAGAATAACTGGCTGGGGACAATTGGACTTGGAGATTCTTCCTCCTGGCCTGATTTATAATATGTGAGTAGTCATTGATTTTGTTTGTGGCTGGAATTTTTAGGTTCTGAAACACTGTTCACTAGCATAATTACATGTGTAATAGAGGGTCTTTGGTGGAGTTTCCTTTTTTCCATTTTATTTCAATGTTTGGTATATGGGTGGACACTAGAAATTCTCAGAGATGCTCGATTTAAATGTGTCTCATTGCTGTCTTTAAATATCTCAGTTAAAAAAAAAAAACTAATTCACAGCATCTGTAAAATGTTGTCAAAGTAGATTCTTAAAACCTGAGATAACCTGAAACAAAGAAGATAAAATTCATTGGGGTCCTTCGGTTCAATAAATCATGCCTTATTATACTATACCTATAACAAATAAACCTAATGCTCCTTCCTTCAAGAGAAGTAAAGGAAATTCTCACTCAGTCCTCCATGCAGCCTTTAAGCAGGCTGTTTCCTGGTGCTCTGGCAGCCAATCTCTTCTTCCTCCCTTCCAGCAGCCTTGAAGGATGACCTCTGTGGACTCAATGTATTCCCTGGCCTCTTGGCTTCAAGCTCAGTCAGTAAGGAAATGCAGGGAAGACTTGAGAAGCTAGGAAAAGAGTAAAACTGGAGCATTTAGGGAGCGTTAAAGAGCTGTTTCTGTATTGAGTGGTGACAGTACTGTTGGGTCCCCTATGAAAAGCCATAGCTTATTATGTGGTTGGATCCTGCTGATACTGTGCTCTGGGTACTAGTACCCCTCTCATTGTAGGTATCCCAGGGTGCAATACAACCCCAAGTTGGCTTCCCTAAGCCCTTTTTATGCCTTTGTAAGCTATTTCATTGAAATCTTCTTCCGACATGCACCCAACAACCACAGTCCTTTTTCAAAACTACTCAGGACCTGGTACTATATTGCCCCCACACATCTCTCCATGGGATATTCCCTTCTGATACAATGGACAAAGGGACTCTGCTGAAGTGGTAGGGTGCTAGTCTTGAGCAAAAGAAGCTCAGCCACAGGCTCCATCCCTCCCTCCCTCAAAAAAGAGAAAGTTCCAGGACTAAATACACTGATCTTTTTTACCCTGTTTTATGAAAACATGCTGTCTTTCTTCTTCTTAAGAAAGTGTTATCAGTGGAATAGCTTTCAGCTTATCCCAAGTCCAGGCTTAGAGGCAGGCTTCCAGAAAGTATGACAAATGTACAAGCATGTCAAGCTGAGACAGTCTCAATGGGTGAAGATTTCAAAAATCTTATGAAAGGGAAACTTTGAAGTGTCTCATTCAAAGGCAGCCAAAGCTTTTATCATAAGAGGAGGAGATTCTAATGTGGCCGGGTAATTAGTGTAGAGTGGGGCCTCCATCCTCTCTGTGGAATGAGATGCCATGTCTGGAATGTGCTCTGAACCCAAATGTGATTGCACAAAGAGTGTAGGTCTCATTCCTGAAATTTATAACCATATCAACCATAGTTTTATGAGATATGGCATCATTTTTTAAAAAGACAGAACCCTTATAGAGCTATTCAAATAACCATTGAGTCATTTGAACTGAAATAAGAGTTAGTTCAAAGTGGCAGTTCATAAATTAGAGGTGCTGGTGTTTCAAGGAGAGGACATAAATGCAGAGCAGAATTCTGAAGCAGTAGTTTGCTAATAGTTATTGTTATATGCAGAACTATAAAGGAACAAAGGACAAAGCAGGAAGGATTTGACTTTGGATTTGACTTTAGAGGGTAGACATCAGACATACATGGAACACACTTCATGTACATTAACGTATCTGTTTATTCATTCAGTCACTGAGCTTCTTGTTTGGAGCTTAAACTTTATGAAAGGGGTAAACAAATAAATAAGAAGGAAGGTCTTGCTTAATGAGGAATCCCTGAGACACAGGATCATGAGACAGTGTGCTAAGTAAATTCTCTGTGGTAGGGCAAGCAAAAGAATTAAAGATTGAAAAGGAAAAGATTTGACTGGTGGCTTAGGTAAGTGGCTTGAGCAAATTCAAAGAATGACTTAGTAGGAGTGATTTAGTAGAGCACAAATTGTAGTGCCTCAAGTGTGTGAAGTCACATGGCAGTTACCCAGCAGAGTACAGCAGCTTCTCAACTTGAGGACCAATAGCCCAGGAAAATTTCAGGTAGTTCAATGGGTTAGAAAGTGACATTTGTGGCCGGGAGTTTGGTCTAGTGGTAGAGTGCCTGCCTAGAATGCACGAAGACCCGGGTTCGATTCCTCGGCACCACATACATAGGAAAAAAAAGCTGGAAGTAGTGCTGAGGCTCAAGTGGTAGAGCCTTGAGAAAGTTCAAGGACAGGGCTCAGGCCCTGAGCTTAAGCCCAGGACTGGCAAAAAAAAAAAAAAAAGAAAAAGAAAGAAAGTGACATTTGTGGGTTGGCTTGGCAGAAGTTAGTGCCTGACTCTAGTGTCTGGTGCAGAGTTTCATGCCTATAATCCTAGCCATTTGGAAGGCAGAAATTGGGAAACACATAGTTTGAGGCCATTTTAAGCAAAAGTTTCAAAATACTTCATCTCAACCAATAAGCTGGACCTAATGGCAGACATCTTTTATCCAAGCTATACCGGAAGTATGACTAGGAAAATTCCAGTCCAGTCCAGCTCAAGCATTCAAACAATAACCAAAGCAAAAAGCACTGGGAGGAGATGATGACTCAATGGTCTAGTTCCTGCTTAGCAAGTACAAAGCCCTGAGATTTCTCTTCCAGAAAGAGAGAGATCTGAACTTTAATATGAAAATTAATGGGTAATCTTTGATAGACATTCATATTTCCCCAAGAACTGGTAAAAAATACTGGCTATTTTTTGACATTTTGATTCGGTATATCTGGAATTAAAAAATCAGTGGATCATACCTATAATCATAGGTACTCAGAAAGCTGAGCCCTGAGAATCATGGTTCAAAGCCAGCCCTGGCAGGAAAGTCTCTGAGACTCCTATCCCAAATTAACCACCTAAAAGGTTGAGTGGTGCTGTGACTCAAGTGGTAGAGTGCTGACCTTGAGCTCAAGGTCAGTGCTCAGACCCTGAGTTCCAGACCCAGGACTAAAACACCCACCCACACCCCTGCACACTCGCAAGATATCTGGGATCATTTGGTGTTTGAATAGTAACAATCCCCTAAAAGTCTAAAGAGTCCCTAAAAAGCTTGGTTTTGCAGTTAAGCCTATCGATATGACAAGGACTGTGACCTCATCAATGAATCAATCCATTTACAAAGGTGAAGCTCAGTTGGAAGAAGCAAGTGACTGATAGCATGTGTTTAAGGGGTTGTGTCCCTGGATCCTTCTTCTCTTCTTTCCGCTTTCCCACCATGAAGTGAGCTGTTTTCCTCCTCAATGTCCTTCTGCGATGATGTTTCTACCTTGCCATGAGCTTAAAAACGATGGGCCCAGCTGACCACAAACTGAAACTCGCGAATCTCTTCTTTTTTCAATGTCTTTCTCAGATACTTTGTCACTGACCAAATAAAACAGAAAAGCTGACTCACACATACATAAGACAACACCTAGTACTGGTTTGCCCAGGACTTTATTAATTGAGCAGGTCTGTATATCGTGGTATGAGCCTAGGAAATCACCCAGGTTTGGATGATCCACTTCCATGGTGGCCTGTCCTGGTGGGCCAGCTGGGATATATCCCAGTAGGGAAGTCAGCAGGGTCCCTTTGCCTCAATTCTGTGCAAGGACCTTGTGGCCTCTGGAACATCCCCAGTATGGCAGTTTGATTCCAACAGGATCAGGGCAGAAGCTGCCTATCTTTCCAAAAGTCTAGGTCAGGAACTAGCACAGGATCAACTTCACTACATGCTATCAACCATATAGGCTGGACCGCAAGGGGCAACCCTCAGGCAAGGTGGCAAAAGATAAAAAAATGGCCTCTGCCTCTTAATGGATGTAAAGACAAAGAACTTAGCTATGACTATCTTTAATTCATCAAAAGAACTAAGAAGAAATGTGCACTGGCCTACCCAGATGGATTCTGGAAACTCTTTTTATGATTTGGTCTTTGTAATTGAAAATGACCTTTTGCGGCAAGTGATAGAACTGTAGTTTAGCTTATAGTGGATAACCCCATTCTAAAGGTTAAGACTACAAGTTTTGACATCCAGGGGCCAGGGGTTCAAACTCAAGTTGCATTTTAGCAAGTTTTTTTTTTTATCAGTTCTGTACTGGTTTTTATCATCTGTGCTAGGCAGATGATCATAGTACCCCATAACAGAGTTTCAAAAATTCATTTAGATAATGAACCCAGCATACCCAGTGCAACATCTAACAAAGAGCAAATTCTTAGTTAATGTAGCCTTATCTTTTCTATTAGAAAGCTTATAATATAGTGTTCAGGGAAATCACTGAACTCATTAAGCCCTAAGCTCCCCTATCTTGAGCTATTTCGGTCATAGCCTTCAATTTCTATGAGCCCTGTACTTAAGATCTGGCCAAGAAAGTTCAACAAAGGTCAAAAGTTTGGCTGTCATGTTTCCAATAACACCATTTCACATGATTGAGAGGATGGTGTGAGGATATTACATGGCTGAATATACAGAAATGGAATATTTGTAAGCAGGGCTTGCAAAGACTAGCATTTCCAACCTGCTGTCATTATTATCTCACTCCCTAAGAAAATGTATTTAAACTTACTCTTCAATTTATTTCTCATAGTTAAGTGTTCTTCATTGGCTTATGTGCTGTTTGCATATCTGATGTATTTACTAAAAGAGTAAGTTATTTTCGTCCCCACCAAAACCATTGCCCCCTCATGGGGCAACATTGTCACCAAAAGTAGTATGTGGCTTAGATGCTATTCCCTAAGAAAATGCCTGAAATTTATTTAAACAAGTCACTAACATCCATGCTCATTGTCTTCCATAGAGAAATATCTCAATGTGAGTGCAAGGGGCACATTCAAGATGAATCTACTAGACAATACCCATTGTTGTGTTTTTAAGAAAAATTGATTATGTAATTATTGCTTAATATCATCCTGTTTTGTGAGAACCAGAAACTTTATTACAATTTTTTATTTATTCCTTGACTAAGTCCGTGACTACCTCTTCTCTAAGGATTCGTAAAGAACACTGAATGTATTTCATTTTTTTTTGTATTTCATTTTTTACAAATGTTTCTTCATTGCATTATCTGTAATGGTAAAATAGTTTTTGGTCATTCTTGAGTAGGTTATTATGCAAAGTAGGCAATCGATACATCTTGAATATATTAAAATGAACTTTAGTATCTATAAGGAATCACAGGACAAGAAATATACAAACAAAGGTAAGCTTATTTTGTGTTGGGAAATGAG
Organism: Megascapheus bottae; assembly: GCF_031878675.1. NCBI lineage: Eukaryota > Metazoa > Chordata > Mammalia > Rodentia > Geomyidae > Megascapheus > Megascapheus bottae. Next base: position 24,817,926 of record NC_143510.1, read on the forward strand.
AAGGCCCAGGCTGTAAGAAAAACTGAGATGCCTAAAGTTATTTCTTTTACTTTGAGAGATTAAATCCTGCCTTTATGGAGCTTCCTAAAGCTCGTATTGTTCATTGTTGGATTCTACAGAGTCTTAACACAATTCCTTCTAAATGGTGATTGGATATGGTCTGAATTAAAAATTAATCATTAAGATAGAAAGAAAATCTGTAGGAGAAAAATGTCTGCTTATTCTTTTCTTCATTTATTTAAACATACATATACACTGATCTATATTTAGATCATTTTAAAGATGCCATATCAAAAGACATATTTGAGGGAAAACTTAGACATCTACATTTTCTTGGATTCAGTGTTAGTTTCAGATCTTTGTCTTTCTCTCTCAGTTCATCTAAAATATTACAATCCTTTATCGTACATAGACTCCACTAACTCCACCCCAATTCCTTTGGAAAGTAAAAGGACTACAGGGGATCAAAACCACAAGAACTCTGGTTTTTATCAGATTGTTGTTGTTGTTCCCTTTTTGTGGCTGCCATGGGAAGCCCATAAAAGCTTCAAGTCTGATTTTGGTGAATAAATCCCAACAAGCTTCCCTTTGAAGGAGTGATCAGTATTACGTACAAAAGGGGGGCATTTCTTCAATATGTCCATTTGATTTTATTTGTACGGCGACTACCTTTGTAAACCACACTAACATGTCAGAAATATGGAACTGTCTTCAGTTCACTGCCCTGTAAAAGACTAGGGGGGGGGGGGTTGGGGTAGCAGGGGGGACAAAATAAATAAATAAATCTAGGAATGCCTGAGTAAGTAATTTTGTTTTTTACGATTCAAGCCCCAAAAGGTCTTGAACTGTCAGATTTATTGTCTCTCCAATTTTATGACTTTTAGTTGTATTTATTCTTTGATGTTTACCATCAACTCTGCCTATGTGTGTCGGTGGTCTGTGGGCTTTCCCGTTGCTAAATCATTTTTTTAAAGCTTTAGTTGTAGCTTCTATTTAGCATCAATCCCCCGAGACATGCCATTAACATGAATCACTTTCGAAAGTGTTCAGTGCAATATGAACTCCTTGTTGAGTCGATCACTCATGGCAATGGTAAGAAATGATGACCTTCTGAAAAAAAAATATACCTATCATGGGTAAATAACCAGGGATGGGGCTCACTAGTCAGGGATTCTGGATTAGGGTGCTTCCAGTGCCTTTATCTTTGTACCCAGAGAAGCAGCTAGCAGGTCAAGCAGCTTCTAGAAGGAAAATAAAATGAAGGAGTGAGGGAGAGGAAGAAGTGGTAAACTGAAGGACAGCTCTTTCGTCACAGGGTTGGTTTTTGTCTGCCCGTGTGAAGGTAAGGTTCACAACAGGAAAATCTGAGGCTCCCTCCATATGTGAATGAGATAGATTCTTCTCTAACACTTGAGGTAAAATTTCCAACTATATTTTCTTTACCAAGAAAAGTTACATGGCTATATTATCTAGCATCTTTTCTTCTCTTAGTTGCTCGTTAGAACAGATGTGAGAATTCTTTGTTTTTCTTTTTAAAAAATATTTATTATTATTATTTGTTGTCCAGAAAAGTTCCCATGCAACAAAGCAGTTTATGAATACAGTGCAAAATTATCATATTCAATATTCTCATCCACCCCTACCAGCCCACCTTTCTTTCACTTTTCTTATATGTCCTCTGCCATTTAACAAAGAAGTTCATATATAATACAAGGTTGATCTGTCAGACTCTTCAATAATTTTACCCCTCTTTGACTTGGCCCTTCCCTTACTTTTCTTTTTTTCTTGTTTTAAATTTATTTTTATTGTCAGAATGCTGTACAGAGGGGTTACAAATATGCATGTAATGTAGTGAGTGCCAGATTTGAGGATTCTTGTGAGTAAAGAGTTTCTGAAGAACCGAGTGGAATTATCATCAGTGACTATTTTAAAAGTGATTAATAAAATCACTTTCTAAATATTTTAAAGTTTACAGGCTTGTCCAATTCTGGATAGACAAGGTCACTCATACATAGATTATTCTGGTAGGTTGTCATCTTTTCTCTACTTGTATTTTCATTAAATTTGGCCAAATCTCCTCTCTTACTCTCTAGATAGCTCAGCACCTTTCCTCAAATGAATAAATACAAATGTACTTTATAGTGTCATTAAAAGTACATGCACACTGGGTGGTATCAAAGAGGTTATAAATGGATTAACTGAAGCATAATAGATTCTATGGAAAATGTAAATAGTATAATTACTTAGAAAGATTAAATCAAACCCAACCAAATAACTACCAGGAAATGGTTACTTGCAAGGAGGGGTGGAGGTAAGGGAAGAGGGAGTAGAAGATTGAATGGGAGAAATTAGTAGAATGCAGACAAGAATGCACTGTATATACCACAGAATTTAGAAAAATAATGGAAGAGGCAGGTGGAGATGGTGGTGGTGGTGGTGGTGGTGAAGATGTTGAAGGGATAATACAGATCAAGGTGAACTGTATATACAAATTTCTTTGTCAAATGGCCAAAACAGTCAGTATTAAGAAAATTAAGGGAAGAGGTAGAGTGGGAGGGAAGGGTGAGAATGTTAAAGGGGTAATATTGATCATGAGACACTATATTCACAAACTGCTCTGTTGAATGGCAACTCCTTTGTGCAACTATTTAAAGAAAGTATTTTTTTTTGTTAGTAGTGGGGCTTGAACTCTGGGCCTGGGTAAGAAAGTATTTTTTATTGTGATTAATAGAAGGGTTACATTATATTCACCAGATAGAAGGTGCATAACTTCACAAACATTGATAATCTTTCTCATGACATGGTCTTTCTTTTTTTTTTTTTTTTTTTGCCAGTCCTGGGCTTGAGCTCAGTGCCTGAGCACTGTCCTTGGACTTTCTCAAGGCTAGAGCTCTACCACTTGAGCCTCAGCACCACTTCTGGCTTTTTTCTATGTATGTGGTACCGAGGAATCGAACCTGGGTCTTCATGCATGCTAGGCAAGCACTTTAACCACTAGGCCAAACTCCTGGCCCCGACATGGTCTTTCTTAAAGAAGGATGTACACAAATATTTATCTTAAAGCCAGGCTCAGATAACTCACTGCAGCCCACAGGCCCAATGCAGCCTGCTGACTGTTTTCATAAGTAAATGTTATTGGAAGGCAGCCATTCCCATCTGTTTCTGTGTTGTCTATGGTGGTTTTCAGTGCATGGCAGTCGTTGAATAGTTGAAGCACAGCCTTGTTAGTTCTAGGATAAAATACTAATAATCTGGCCTATCAGAGAAAAAATGTGGGTATCCATTTTCTAAGTCATAGCTGTTCATGCAGGACCACATTTGCTAAGTGAGCAATATTAGTGATAATATTGCTGAGACCTTCTTACACTTGAAGGCTAGATTGTTGGGTAAAATACCAGAAAATTTTAGGGGAAAACTGAAGGAAGAAGTATTGAAACTCACTGAAATTAGTTGATTCAATGCCTTCAAGAATCTATCAGCTGTTATATTTTTTCCCTGTCTAAATAGACTTTCTCCAAATTGTACAATAAAATTTTTGTCCTAAGTATGAATTTTAAACTTTGGGAGACAGCCTCATTTTTTGAAGTGTTGTCCAATTGGTCTTGCATAAGCTCTTAACATTAATATAAGTGATTTAATTCAAAATGTCTATTCCTCAAGAAAAAATTTTGCTTCATTCTGCTATTTTGATGAGTTGTAATGCTTCACATTTTAAAATATTTTCATTAATTGCCTGTATTCAATTTTTGTGTGTTTTTGCCAGTTAACATCTCAGAATAAGGTTTTGCTAAAAGGCTTGATAAATTGCTTACACTCCAGCAGGTCAAGCTTTCTTGAGGAGAATTTGTGGGTTTGAAAACCTGGCACACTGTCTTCCAGAAGCTTCTTGAGTTTTAAATATAATGCCTGGCACTGGTGGTTCACACCTGTAATTCTAGTGACTCAGGAGACTAAGATCTGAGGATCCCTTTTCAAAGCCAGCCTGGGCACTAAAGTCCATGAGACTCTTATCTCCAATTAACCACCAGAATACCAGAAGTGGCACTGTGGCTCAAGTGGAAGAGCAGTAGCCTTAAAAAGAGCTCAGGAACAGTGCTCAGGCCCAGAGTTCAAGCCCCATGACCAACAATAACTAACTAACTAAATTAATTAAAATGAAGCACTGTGAAAACAAAAGTCACAAAACAAAGAGAAAGTTAACATTTTAGAAAAGAAACTACTTCCAATAAGTCCTGAATTTAATATCTTAGTGTCAACTGATTCTTTTCCTATTATTAACTATTATTATTTTAAGTGGGTTATAGTTACATTCATGAAATAGTGAGTACATTACTTCTTGCACATTGTTTTCCTTCCCCTGATTTACTCTCATGATTTTCTCCCCCTATCCTCTCCCTAGTTGTACAGTTAATTTCCAACATAAGGGTCTTTGAACATCACTGGTACATGTGTTTACACTTTGTCCTTTGGTTTTGATTCCCAGATTCATCAACTGATTCTGATTCACTAAAATGGTAGCAAATCTTTGCTTCTCTAAACAAAGAATCTGAACTTTCTTATAGTATTTCCTAAGGTTTTATTTTATTATCTCCAATTTTTTTTGGCAGTCTTGGGGCTTGAACTCAGGACCTGGTCACTGTCCTCTATCCTTGGATACTTTTTCCTAACCAAAAATAAACCTGAAGGGCAAAGGCAAAGCTCATTTCTTTCACTGTGTAAAAGCAATAGTCAGTAATTTGCATTTATGGACATGATAGAATTATTTAATGTTGATATGCATCAGAAAACATGGATAACACCCGAAGTAAAGCAAAACTGAAATTTACTTTCCAATGACCATCTTCTTTCTTGATTCTCCTCAGTGGCCTCTCCTTGTATGCAAGAGAAGGTGAGAAGGCACAGAGAGGGAGAAAGAGAGAGACAGAGAGAGAGAGGCAGAGAGAGAGGCAGAGAGAGAGACAGACAGACAGACAGACAGACAGACAGACAGACAGACAGACAGACAGAGAAACAGAGAGACAGAAACAGAGAGACAGACAGAGACAGACAGAGAGAGAGGAAAGAGAGAAAGACAGAGAGAGAGAGGAAAGAGAGAGAGACAGAGAGAGGGAGAGAGAGAGAGAGAGAGAGAGAGAGAGAGAGAGAGAGAGAGAGAGAGAGAGAGAGAGAGAGAGAGAGAGAGAGAGAGAGAGGATCTTATTTTTATTTTAATTGTCATTCCTGGGACTTGAAAGACAGCATCTTATTTTATTTCATTTCATGTGCCAGTCCTTGGGCTTCAACTCAGGGTTGTCCTGCTCGCTTTCCTTGAGCTTTTTTGCTAGATGCTAACATTCTTCCATTTGAGCCACAGTCCTACTTTTGGCTTTTTGATGGTTAATAGGAAATAAAAGTCTCATGGACTTTCTACCTCCTGAGTAACTAGCATTACTGGTGTGAATCACTGCTGCTGAGAAGTTCATTTTTTAAAGTATCTTTTATCAACATGGTAAAATTACATTACATAATAACCATAAAGTTGAAAATGGTTAACTAGTTTTTGATTCATTGTTAAGGCAGAAAATATAAACATTAAAAATAATAAAATTCCTTTGCTGTCCCTTGGTTATCTCATATTGTTATAGCATCTCACTTTGTTATCTGATATATTGAATTTATTTGTATTTGGTTATTTGAAATTTGATAGGGAAGGGGGGAAAACCAAGATGGGCGGGGGTGTGGGGGGGAGGGTAATGGGTACAAAGACATGTGAAAGGGTATCAATGTATGTGAATTAATGCACCTTCTATCTGGCAAATATCATGTAACTCTTTTACTAATTACAATAAAAAAAAATAAAATAAAAATAATAAAGTAGATTGCAATAAAAATGGGAGAGGAATAGGTCAATACTCCTGAATAACACTTTTTTAAGAGACAAAGTGATTATACCCATATATTTATTTCTTACATTAGTGAAGTTCTTTAGTGTCAGTTTCTGCAAATTCATCAATAACTGATAAAATTCTCTCCATACACTCATATTTCATAGAGTAGAGCAAGGATTGTCAATTTTCTTCCATATGGAAGAAACAATACTTTATAAGAATTTAAATTAGATGAATTAATAAATGCATCGTCATAAAAGTCTTACTGGTGAAGTTTCACTTCACAAAACACTCAAAGTCAAAATGCAAATAAAAGCTCCATGAAGTCATCTCAAGTGACAGAATTGCAGGAATTTAAATTCAGATACATCATCTTCATAATTATCATGTCATTGTTTGTTTCCAAATTTGCAGCTAAATTGCCAAAGGAGATGGTACCATATAGTGCCCTGAAATGGGCACTAAAGGTGCCAAAGGAAACCCATACTTCTAAGTCCAAATGAATCCCAGTGCCACAGTGAATCAGGTTCTCAAATAGCTTTTTTTTTCAATTTCAATACTTTGTCTTTTTTATTAATTATAATTTTCAGTGTAGAAATGTATGAAATTCAGTATGACAATCTGCTGTAATGACCAAATCAGGGGAGATGACATTTTAAAGTCTTCATCCAGCAAGTTCTCAAATAACTTTATCTGGTATATAGTATTTATTAAAAGATAAGAAATAAGGAAATTAAATCATAGGCTATCTGTTATTAAATTTCAGCAGAAGTAGTTGCAATTGTTTAGAACTTATACCATCAAATACTTTGTTTTCAGAGGAGTATCTGATTCTGACATAGTTAGCCTCACACTGTAGATTCATAGTGGTAACAAAAATCAGAGCTACTTTTCATTAGTCTTAACACTATTGTAATGGTGGACAGTTCTCCGTCTTGTTCAAGGAGTAGATGGCTTTCACAGTACCACTCTATTGTGCCAGTAGGAATTGCAGATAAGTCAACTTTCTCTGCCTTGACTGCTACTTACTTGGCCAAGGAAACCATTTAAGTTACTGTGGTTACTTCATAATATGACAGCTTAGCTCATTGGTTAGGTTTTTCTCTTCTTATATATTCAACCTCATCATCATCATCATCATCATCATCATCATCATCATCATCACCATCATTAACTACAGCAAGTAGTTGTACTAAAAGGATTTCAACATTCCTGTCCATGAGTTTATAAGTACAAGGTACCTTGATCAATGATATGCCTTCCACACTTCTCTCCTTTCAGTCACAATCCTGTCCATCCCCTCAACTTACTTGGCTCCATTTTCTCCTATGTATGGTCAGTATTCTTACTGTATCCTTAACAATTAGCTATTGTGATCTTTTAAATGAAAGTGAGATCATCAAATCCTTCTGTTAACCCTCAAGGAGCTATTGTCTTTGTGTTTTGAATTGAAAAGCAATTGTCTTTTAGGGTAAACAAATGTTTACAAGTGTTTTCAACACTATGTTGAAAATGAACCATACGGTGGGTGGGGATGGGAAGAAAAATTGGGAGAGAGCGAGGGAAGGAATGACATGTCCAAAACGAAATGTACTCATTGCCTGACTTAACTGTACCCCCTTTATGCTTCAACTTTATAACATTTAAAAAATAAAAATAATTTTAAAATCCAATGGAAAATAAATATTTGTAATTCACAGAGCTGATGAAGGATTTGTCTCCAGAATATGTAAGAGATTCTGAGAGTTCAATCACAAGAAAATGAGCAATACGGTTAAAAAATTAGTGGTTAACAGCTCTAACACAAAGATACAGATGGAGCCTGATCACATGAAACAATGTTAAACATCTTAGTTTTTCTAAATATAACTTTATTATTTTTTTTTGTTTCTGTGGTACTGAGGAACCAAACCCAGGGCCTCATGTTAGGCAAGCATTCCACAATGAAACCACATTCTCAGCCCCAACATCACAGATTTTAAGACAGTCTGAATTATAGTTATAATGCCAGACTATTTGATACTCATTGGAATGAGGATGACCAATGTCAGGGTCATGAGCATATAAAATACCTGGAACTCTCATATAGGAGTGGCAGAAAAATAAACTAAACTTTAGATAATACTTAATTGTTAGATAATAAATAGATGTTTCATAAAAAGTTGAACATGCACCTGCCACATATTCCTGGCATTCCGCTCCCAACCATTTACCTAAGAAAAGCAAACACATGAGCAGTTTTATTTATAATAGCCCCAAACAGGGAGCCAATCAAATGTCTACTTAGAAGTTAATGGGGAAAATGTAGTTCATCTGTACAAAGGAATATTAAACAATAAAAGAGAATGAGCTATTAAAATTTATGATAGTATGAATGAATCTCAAAATAATTACATCAATTGAAAGAAAAGCTTGGTAAAAAAATAGAGACTATAGCATTATAATTCCACTGTATGAAGTTCTGGAAACTGAAAAATAATTTGTGGTGACGTAAGAAATGACCATATTTCATGGTTTTCTGGGTACAGGGTAGAGTTCCCAGGAAGATATTTTTTCTCTCTCCTGGGGCTACCATATCACTGTGACCAATATGGGACCAGATAATCTTTACAGCTCCCAAATGACCTCAGCTCAAACAAGCTCTTAGGGGTTCTCAGTGGAAAACTGAACAGCTCTGTTCTGGCCTGGAGAACTGCCTCTGGTCACTCTCATGCTTCATTGTCACTCCTTACTTTGCTTACACAGCAAAAGTGTTCCTCACTTTTTCAAGGTGGCTTCTCAATCACAAAGGTTGCACACTGTGGATCTTATTAACATGCACCTCACGGAAGAGCTGAGAACTGTGTGAAATCAGAGCAGGACCTGGCATTATTTGATCACTTGAATAGATGCAACAACTCAGTAATTCATTTCTGTACCTAGAACGTGCAAGTCCTCAGATATATTTTCTAGGCTCATACATAAAATGTATGTTTATTCAAACAGTACACCTAATGCCAGGCACTGGTGGCTAATGCCTGTAATCCTAACTACTCAGAGGCTGAGATCTGAAGATCCAGTCCCAGAAGGCTCTTATCTCAAGTGGTACAGCACTAGCCTGAGCAAAAAAGCTCAGGGACAGCATTCTGGCCCTAAGTTCAAGCCCCAAGACCAACTCTCTCTCTCTCTCTCTCTCTCTCTCTCTCTCTCTCTCTCTCTCTCTCTCTCTCTCTCTCTCTCTCTCTCTCTCTCTCACACACACACACACACACACACACACACATACTCACTCACACACATTTACATCTAGTAATGAGGAACAGGAAGAAAACAAGGCATCTCCCACCAATGAATGAATGTATGAATGAATGAATGAACAAATGATTGTGGAGCAATTAGAAGGAATGAGCCTGATTAGTTGTTCTCACCTGGATTTTTTTTTTAATTGTTGCTGAATTGATCACCATCATAATGTAACCAACAACTGCTTCAAGTAGTCTCAGACTCCCTTTTGGTCTCTCTCTTTCCTGGAGTGGCAAAGCTCTGAATTATAAGATCTAAAGTAGGAAATGACAGCATTTAAAATTTCTGTTTAAAACCATTGGGTGAGTATAAAGCAATGTACATATTTAAACAACTAAAAATATAATTTGTGTGTTTAACAGCTTTCTGAAGTCTAACAATGGCTGTCAAAGAGGAGTTGTGAGTCATAAGGAAGTACTAAGTATTAAAGGAGGAAATAAGTGAGAAATTTATACAAGCTGATAGCTTATCAGTTTATACAAATTGATAGTGATGGATCTTGATTCTTGGGACCTTGGTGTAATTAATGATGAGAAATGATAGTCACGAAGAACTGGCTGTGTTCCACTTGCATTCTTCTAATTTCTTTAATTGTATTGTTTTACTTAGTGTTCAAAATGTCTCTGTGTGGTAGGTACTACTATATCGTTTTCTCCATTTTGTAGATTGAGGGAATGGAAGGATAAAACTGAATAATTTCTACAGGACAAGATAGTGTCAGAGTTCTGTTGCCCCAGAGGGCGCTAGAGCGCTGCTCTTAACTTGTTACCTACAGCTTTTAACAAAGCTGGAAAAGAGGGAAGGGGAGAATAGGGGAAGGGAGGATTAAGATAGGGGAGAGAAGGGGAGTAGATGGGAGGAGAGAAACAGAAAGTCAGAGACACATATGGACGAAGAAAAGCCAAGAGAGTAGATTATATAATAGCTATTTTAAGCAGTAGTTCCTAATTTACAACTGAATTAGCACATGTTACAGGTAATTAATAAAGACAGAGCATTTATCAATAGTCCCTTTTTATTTACTACTAAAAAGATGAAGTGCTGGGAAAATCTAGGTTAGGTACCTAGCTTAACCATAGCTCAAACTTAGGAATTTGCAACCCAAAGGGAAATATACATGTTCATGAACAAAGAAAAATACGTTAAATGGAAATCATTTGTATAAAAGTATTGATGAGAAAGACTAACAGTGAAGAACCTACAGTGAATAAACTAAAACAGAAAGAAGAATCCTTTTACATGAACCCTGTAAAGATGCTGGGTTCTTCTCAGGACATCCTGGCATCAAGTATGTGGTGTCAATATGTTTTATTACAGGCCATGTGAACTTGAATCACTAGATGTCTGCTAATTTTTTCACTAGAAAGTTTCTGTTTTGCCCTCTGACATTAATTACTATCCTGCAGAAATATTGCGTGTGACACTATGAAAATATCTTGGTTTTGTTGAAGTATTTTCCCAGTAATTTTTATATCATTTGGTAGGTGCCTATAATAAGTATTAGTTTATTAATTCAGTATTTTTTTAAATTTTCCCGTACCTACTAAAATCACTAACCAGAATTCATTTGTTAGAAGGGAATATTGCATTTATTTTCTTATTGATATGACTATGGCTTTATGAAGCTTTTTCCTATGGTCCAATACTGTTATTTATTTTGTTTTACATTATCCTAGCTTTGGTTTTAAGAGCCCTCCCTAGTTGATTTTGCTCTTCCTACATGTTGTACACTTTTGTGGTCACTTCTTTACTTCTGGGCATCACAGGAAGCAACCAGATCAGGTATTGTCTTCTGAGCCCTGGATAAATAATCACCTGTATTACTACTACAGGTGATTACAGTAGTATGACTGGATGTAGTTGCCACCAGCAGTATCAGTGGGTAGAAATGCAAACCATGTGTGTGTGTGTGTGTGTGTGTGTGTGTGTGTGTGTGTGTGTGTGAATCCATGAAGATTCATACATCTATATGAATTCCAATTCCTATATGCATATGCAAAATAATTATAAATAATATTCATACTGCCTATTCCAATCCAGTACCACAGAATTCATTTTAGACATTTTTGTTCTTAATTTTAACTCCTTTCTCCAGCAGTGGGAAGCCTACAGTATATTCAATTATTTGATCAACTCTGATATATTCCTAACATAGTTTCAGGAATCTTACCCATGTGGTTCTTTTTGTGTTAACCCCAACTATACAAACGTGGATTTGTTCACACAGTAAAACATATAGAAGACTCATTTCTGGTCTAATATTAAGATCATTGAACTGATACTGGTACTAGGTAAGAGATAAGGATTCACTTTCAGCATGAAATGTAGTTCTGAATGCAGTTATCCAATTTTCTCAGGAATGTTTGTTGAAAAGTCTGGTTTTTCTCCCTCCTAATATGTTAGGCTCCATTGCAGGAAAAACTCAGCTAAAGTTGCATGGATTTATTTCAGGATTTCCACCTGTTTGATTGGTTTTCATATTTGTTTTTGTGGCACAACCATGATATTTTCATTGGGATAACTATGTAATTTATCTGGAAGTCTGATATTGTTTACTTACAGCTTTCTTTTTTTTCTCCTCAGGATTGCTCTAGCCTTTCTGAGTCATTTGTGCTTCCATATAAATTCAAATATTTGTATATCTTAGTTTGTGAAGAATGACATTGGGATTTTGATGAGTTTTACATTGGATCTGTAGATTGCTTTTAGTAGTACACCCATTTTCATGATATTGAACGTGCCAAGCCATAATTATGGAAGGTCTTTCCATTTTCTGGTAACTTCTTCAGTGTCCTTCAGCAATGTTTTATAGTTCTCATTGTAGAAATCATTTTTCCTATTGGTTAGGTTTATTCCTAGGTATTTTTTAACTTATTGTGCATGGACTTGTTCTCCTGGTATTTCTTTAATTCTGTGAATTGTTGGTATATAAAAAGTAACTAAATTTTAGGTGTCAATTTGTATCCAGCTATGTTGCTGAAGATGCTTATCAACTCTACAAGTTTGGAGGCAGGTACACTCTTTAGTGTCCTTAAGTATAGGATCATGCAAATAGGGATACTTTTACTTCTTCCTTTCCTATTTGGATTCCTTTTATATCTTTGTCTAGCCTTATTGCTATGGCTAAGTATTTGAGAACTATGTTGAATAGGAGTAGCAGAGAGAGTGGACACCATTGTGTTGTTCTTGATTTTAGAAGAAAAGCTTTCAGTTTTCTCCTGATTAGTATGATGCTAGCTATAATTGTTCACATATAACAACCCTTTATTAGGTTGCAGTGCATTCCTGAAGCTCTATATTACTATAACTGTATTTAGGTGATATGATGGATTCTACATGTATAGATTGCCTGACGCAAGTGATAAATTCCTATTTTGTGTGTTTGCCTTGTTCTGTTTGCATAGGATTTTGAGTGATGACATTACACAGTGATCCTGTCTTTGGACAGGCTGAGTGCCTGTGTGAATCTAATATTTGCTTCTTCCTGACATCCTGTTATCTAACTCTTGGAATGTACTCTTTGATCTGTAAACGGAAACCATCCTATGCTAACATGTACTACCTGTCCCATTAAAAGAGGAGGATGGAGTTTATTGGGTCTGTCTACTAAGTTCCTACTCATTTCTCTTGGCAACATGAATATTTCTCATGAGTAATCTTTTCCCACCATCACAATGTCTTCTAGATGGAACTGACACTTTTTGCTGGATAGTAGACCATAATGCTAGTAGGTTTTATGCCTACATATAATTATTTATGCCTTTCCTTTCATGAGACTCCCATTTCAATTCTGCTACTACTTAATTTGCACACAGAGAAACCATCCAAAAGTTGAGATTTTTTTGTAGTTTCCTTTGTGATTAAGTGTTTTCTTTAGGGTGAGTTGGACTGTTTTGATGGCAGGTTTTACTAAATGTGACTTCTTCCCTTTGTAATCTGTTTCAAATGGTGCTTACCTTCATTTTCTTTCAGCTATTCCAGAAGTATTCTGTCATTACTAAATCTTAACCAGTTGCTGTGGCTGTGTCTGTTGGTTTCAGACATAATCATCTCAGTTTTTATCTCCATCCTTCAGTGTATTCACATTCAGCACATAATTCCTGATTTTCCCCCAAAGTAGAGTTATTTTTATAATCTATTCTCTCCCCAGGCTAGAATGATTTTTAACCAGGCCTTCATATGGTAAGAACCTGGTTGCCTTTAGCTTCAGAGATTCTGACCTTCATGGTCATAACAGACATAGAAGAAAGCAGAGGGTGGAGATATACTTCTCTTATCACAGTGGCTCCTGATTTTCTTGCTTAAATGTACTATTTTCCTTGGATACTCACCAATTATTGGAGGAGCTTGGTGACATTACTAGAAAGTTAATGCAATTATTTTGACTATTATATCTAGATAGAGAATACTTCAGGAAATATGGGAAGCAAAGTAGTAAAAAGTACTGGTTTTTTGTTAAAGAATTGGAAAGTTTAGAAGAATAGAAAGACACTTTCAGAGGCGAAAGTAAGTAGTCTCAGAAAAGGAGAGCAAGAATTGACAATCAACACTTCATATGTGATTATTCATGATCACATAAGGAAAACCAATCATGAGAAGAAAACCTGCAGCTGCAACTAAAATAAAATGACATATTAATGTCCCAAAGGTAATTCTTAGTCACTCCAACTAATTTCAGCTGGACTCTGGTAGTTGGCATTGCAATCCTTCTATAGCTGATGTATGTAACTTCTCTGTCACTGAGTTTTTGAGCTCTTAAGGCCAACAGGCTACTAGGTATATATCAAAAACTCCCTTGTGTTTCTTTGACTAACTGCTATCTAACATCTCTTCTGGTCAAAGACTGTAGATCCTCAATTTGAGGGCCTTTTTCCTATCTCCGTTTCTCATTTCTAACTTCTCAGGGGTCTGTGGAGAACAGTTGTAACAGAGTATTAACTCTCCTCTATATCTACCTCCTACAGTTCTGCAATGTCTCATGAGCACATTCTCAGTCTCTTTTACTAATTTGTTTTGGAATCTTACCACATAGCAAAGTTTGGCCTTAAAGTCACAGTCCTCTTTTTTCAGGTTTCGAAGTGATTGGGATTAAATCCATGTGCCATTACACTCAGTTTACCAATTAGGTTCTTCTTGTTATTATCTAACTGTACCTACCTACATTATAGTCATATCCCATTGCTTTGCACAGGTGTCACTCTCTTTTCTTAGTCTTTGACTGGATGGTTTCAAGAAACATCAGGTTTTGATGTATTCACGAAATAAGTGCCATGATGTGTGATGCCTGATGGATGAAACAGACTACTACAAAATTCATCCTAATTGCCATTTTTATAGAGGGTGGCTTGCTTTTACACCTTTCAAATTGATGCACAATCCCCTTTCCAACCAATACCCCATCTTCACTCAGCAATTTGGAATAGAGAGATGTCCTATGTACTCTTTTGTATAAAGTTCTTTGTGCTCTCTGGAATAAAAATGTTACAAATATGCAAGATAAAAATAGCTTAGGTAACAATTGACATTCAAGGTTTAACAGCCTCTAACATTTTGCAAAAGATATAACACTGCATCATTGGCTCAGTGACATACCCCAAAGCATTTGAATCTTTTAAAGGAGGTCTTGGGATAAAAGAAAGTCATTCTGCATCATCACCTGGGACTGTGGTATTTAAAGGTCATCAGAGAAAACATCTTCCTGACACATAACATCAATGGCAATCTCTCAGTATATGAGCTGATAATCATACATTGTTAAAAAGCATTGTGCAAAAAATGGAAGTTACAATGTTTGTCATCAAATATTTTCTGCTGCTTGTACAAATAGAAAAGATAAGGCTGATGATATTTATTCTTCTGTCTCCTAGTACATGTGAATATTTCTATCAGAGGTTTATCTTTATAGAGGTATTTCCTATAGTAATAAAGCAAACAACTTTGCATTGAGTTTTTAGCCACTAGTAAGGTAAATTTTAGTGTGGACTGCCAAAATCCATAGTAATACAAAAATACACTTCTGGTAGTGAAGTGGATGTGATAAGAAAAAATCTAATGATTCAATAAACAAGAAACCAGTGCCATGAACTCATTTAGAATCATGTCTTTTTATGACTTCTGGATAACATAGGATTGCTTAATAAACCATCTGTAATGAATTTTATTTTATGATGTAATAAATAATACAAAATTTTAGATGATGTTTAAAATACACATATGTAGAAGTTCTTGACATATCTCAAAGGGAAGGATCAGTTGCTGTGAAAGTTAGGACAAGTAAAATGACAGTCATTTTCAGAGTATCTTTCCAGATAAAAATTTAAATTTTGTCCAATAAGGCTTTTGTGCCAAAGCCCTGTGTACAATTGTGTACAATTCGTATATACTGCAGAAAAGAAATGCTAGAATTTGTCATGGTTTCTGTTGGGAGAAAATGATCCATTGAGGAGATGAAGAGGGTAAAAATAATGGAATTTCTTTATTGACACATACTTAGAGCATCAGTATGACTTAATAAAAATAAATCATAAAAAATTTCAGTTTTGCAACTTCTAGCTTACAAATAATATTATTTAGCTGCATAAAATTAACATGTAAAGAATAAAGTTATTAGTATTTATTTCACAATAGGCATTTGGAAAAATAAAATCATATTTATCTTCATAATACAAAATTTCCATCAAACCAAAATTAATTGTAGTTTGCAGCCCTTAAATGGGTTTTTAACATAAAGGACAATTTGTTTTGAACATTTTGTAGTTCAATTGTCATTCAAATTTTAAAACTTTTTATAGTTTATCAGTCACAATCAAAACATTTAGCATATTTTAGCGTATTTCTTAATAGGTATGTTTTTCTGTTGAAAGCTAATCTACAAATACTTTATGAAATTGGCTGACATAGATATACAGCATAATCATGCAGTTTTAGTGAAAAAAATTGGTCCATTTGTTGGCTATTACAGATGGAGTCTCTGAAACTAGGCAATTTATAGCAATACAAGTTCATTTGGCTCATGATTCTGTTAGCCAAGATGCCTAAGACTATGGTGTCGGCTTCAGGTGAGATTCTCTGTTCTCTGTCATCCCACCACAGGAGAAAAGGGTAGCAAGTATTCAAAGTGAGAGCTTGGGGGGGTCATACCCCTATTTTTATAAGGAGCTCACTTTCATGATAACTAAATCCTTAGTGATAGTGTTAATCCATTCACTGTCACATAACCTAATCACCTCTTAAAGACCCCACCTTTCAATACCATTAGAGTGGCAGTTAGATTTCAAATTGAATTTTGAAGAAGATAGTCACACTATACTGGAATATTTTGAGGGGGTGTGAGCAAGATTATGAGAATGAAGGAGGAACAAACAAGAACCTTGTACAACCCAGTCCTAGGAAGGAATACACCATGCTGAGGAAGAAGTGTGATAGGATCCTGGCTCCTGTTTGGAACTGCAATTAGGGCTGATTATGTCTACCGGAGAGAAGCTAACAACTAGTATTTTTCTACAATGTGAATACCATGGTTAAGACTATTAAAAAATCAATTTTCACGAATTGATGATATCTGGGAAAGGTAGAAGAATCTCCTTAAATTTTATTGAACCCTAATGTCTCCATTCCTCACATCTGTAATGCATTAGTTGAACATGGCTGGGAGAGTTCTCACATGACTCTCATGATTGGTTTCAACTTGCAGAAATCACCTTTAACTAGATACTCAATGGGCAACAACCACAAAACATGGATACTTGAAAAAGATCCTTTATTTGTCTCATATACTAAGAAACTCATTGGTAGGAAGCTTCTGGCCAACCTTGCAACTGCACAATGTCATGTCACTTGACTGCAATCTCTGTTTTCTTTTTTTTTCTGACACATCTTCAAGATGGTCCCAGCAGTCATAGACACAGCCCATTTGACAGGACCACTCAGGAAGGTCACTGGAGGTGGTTTTGCAAAAAGTAATCTTCATGTAATCTCTATTTTAAAAAAATCTCAGATGATTGATAGGGTGTTGTCCTATGTTAACCAGATTGGGACTAGACCAGGAACTGAGTTTACTTTCCCCCAAATCGTATTTTCACTGTCTAATTCCAAGCATGAAGTAGTGTTCTCTCAGAGACAATCCAGAGGCTGAAATGGCTTATGTGGACAACCATGTAATTAAAGTAGATACTTCTTGTATAAAGGTCCCGTGAGCCCTCTTATGCATGAGGAAGGGCCAATGAGTTGGTAGAGGGTAAAGGATACAGAAATTTTGAGGAATCATGACAGAAACTTTTTAGTACCCATATTTTCTTCTAGATGCAATAGGAGATATGGATAAATTCTGTCCTAGTTAGACTATGACTCTAGAGAACAATCTTTAAATATAATCTATACCTTACAAATCAAATTTTTACCTAACCATTTTTTTCTTCCTTTAAAATATGTAAAGTTTAGTTACTGTTATGCACTTTTAATGAATTTTGATTAGTTTCTTAAGGTAGAATTAGTATGTATCCAGAAGTTCCAAATTTAATATCTAGGAATATATTTACTTTTTTGCCAGTCCTTGGGCTTGAACTCAGGATCTGAGCACTATCCTTGGGCTTTTTCAAGGCTAGAGTTCAACCAGTAGAGCCACAACACCACTTTATGTATATGGCACTAAGGAATCGAACCTGGGTCTTCGTTCATACTAGGCAAGCACTCTACCATGAGGCCAAACTCCTAGCCCCCTATTTACTAATTACTATTGTTCATTACAGAGACTAGTTAACTAATGTTTTGATACAGTGTGCATAGCATTTTATAGATCTAGAAAAGTTATTAAGACTATAAAATACTTCATTAACATTGATGAAATCTGGAAAAGATAGAATCTCTTTAAATCTTAGTGGTGAGCTATTACTCGTGCATTTCTAGAGGCATATGGATCGTCAGAACAGTATTCTGTCTCAAACATTTCCCAAACCACCATCTGCTATGGAATTAAAGGAAAGCTGAAAACAAATTCTAACTTCATAAAAGGCACTTCAGGTGAAGGGAATAGATCAGATGTCAGAATGTAGCATCCAAGTACATTATTTGGTTTCAACTCTTTCAATAAGTGAATATCAAATAAATGTTACTTCCTCTCTTGGCAAAGATTTGTAACTTGTAATTATACTGATACATGTGCTATGTCAGTGGCAGCAGTGAAATTCATAGTATTTTTATGTGAAATGCACTGTTTTATTACATTAATTCACATTTAATGTGTACACAGTAATAATCATAAAGTATGATAACCAAAGTTATATATTTTCTTCAGAACATTCATTTAGAAAGCTTTCAAAAGAGTCTGAGGAAATTAAAATATCAGTCAGTTTACCTCCAGGATATACAGCAAAAACAGAAAGCAGTATAATATCTTTTACAAGCCACCCATTCCTCCCCTCATAATGTCCTTACTTCTGGCTGATAAAATACAATTGCCATAACTGTGTACACATTTTTTAACTATGATACACAAAACAAAGGTTTCTGAAGTGAATAAAATATACCTCCATCAGTAAAATTGCATTTCTCACATGATTACAAGCAGGAGGTTGAACAAGAGAAAGCAGTCAAGGTGGAAGTCTCAAAGCCCCTTTCCGGGTAATGGACCATGGAAAGATGGTGCCCATAAAAGCAGCAAGTCTCCTATAAGAGGTATAGTGGAGACCCAGGGGAGTGTGAGAAATAACAAATGAGCACATACCCAGAAAACAGAACAAGAATGAAAAATCTTGGATCTATCGAGAACTGAGAAAATAAAACAACAGAAAAAGGATATAATGTTCTAAGATCTATAAAAGAGGGAAAACGAATGATGGCTCATTTGAACGTGGTGAGCCAAAATGCTTCTAGAAATAGAGAGAACTGTCATCTTTTCCTTTTGCTTTCTTAAAAAAATTCATCTGCTCTAGGAATCATACAAAGCTATACCAAATTATGGCATGCTTCAAGACTCAATTCTGTTCCATATGTTTCATGAAAACCTACACAGATTCTTACTTTCATTGAATTCCTTCTTCATACCATTAACTGTTTTTTTCCTGTGATTCATGGTTTCATTCATTCAGTATTTGTGAAGTACTTTCTCCCTAGATATGGTTTAATCAATGAATCATGTTCCAATTAAATGATGTACAGTAACAGTGTAAATTTTTTCATCATTTTTAAAATGCAAATCATGCATACATAATTTTTAAACATTTAATCCAAAATAAATGTGTGATACCAAGGCTAAAATCTCTTTCCCCATTACAATTTTAGTCTTTGTCACCAAAATATTCACTTGTTTTTTTTCCTTGAATATTTATGTAGGAAAAAAGAATACATATACTCACAGTATCTTATTTTAAAAATGTATTTTAAAATTTGAAGAGTTCTCTACAGTTGCATATATACACAAGCACACACATGTATGTATACACATGTTGACATATATACAAATGCTGGATTTCGTTGTTGCTTGTTTGTTTTATTTGTGGCATTCCTGGGGTTTGAACTCAGGGGCTGGACAGTGTCACAGTATTTGTGGTAAAACAGCATGTGGAGATCATTGTTTACAGACACCTATGGAGGATTTTTAAATGCAAATTGTGTGGCTCAAGTCTGTCATCCTAGCTACTCAGGAGGCTAAGATTTGAGGATCACAGTTTGAAGTCAGCATGGGAAGGAAAATCTGTGAGACTCTCATTTTCAATTAACAAATCAAAAAAGCCAGAAGTAAAATTGTAGCTCAAGTAGTAGAGTGCAAGCCTTAAGTAAAAAGCTTATAGAGCTTACACAAACCCCAAGTTCAAGCCCTAGGACCTGATCAGGGAAATGCTGCTACAAAAATGCCCAGCAACATACTCTAGGTAAATTTCTAATCATGATCACTGGTTGGTTGCAGATGTTCAACTTGTTAAATCCCCATTCATCCATGATCTGCGTTAAATACTTGGACTGCAATGAATAAATCTCTGTCTTAGAGGATATGAATGTTGTATGGAGAAAAATTGGAAGCAAAAAGTATAATAAAAATATAATCCTGAGCTGCTTTTCTGTAGTTGTCCACATAGAACCACATAATGCCTAGAAAAGAGTCAGTAATTGCATTTGAAATTTCTACAATCTGGTTTACCCAAGACGTGACATTTGTTCTGAGTATCCACAGGTGACTATTTTCCTGCACAGGAGATTTTAGACATTTTGCTGAAAGTTAATGCATTCTCATTAGTAAACACTAGTATCAGACAAAATGCCTTGAGATACAAGAAACTAGATATAGGCACCTGTATTAGATGCTACTTCACACTTTTAGTTCCCAGTATTTTGAATGTAAAATCTAACAATGGATCCCAATTATCATTGTATTTACAGAGTCTACGGCAAAGAAGCTCTATAAATATCAGTGAAATTAAATTTAATGGAATCCTGTGGGCTCAGGTTCAATCTTTCTGAGGCTAAGCTGAACTACTACTAATAAATGATCTGTCATTTTTTTATATTTTCTGATCAAGCAACCAATTTAGAAAGCAAACAACTAAGAACCAGAATGATATGCCAGACCTCCCAGTAGCACTTGTTCTTTATTAGTGGTTCTTAGGAGGCTAAGGAAGAAATCAATTGTTTCAGAAGACAATTGTTTTCGGATCTTTTCCCCATTGAATTATTCCTTGTGTAATTGTTTCGGTGGGAATAGCGTCCTGGCTCCCAGGACTACAACTCCCAGCTTCCTTTGTATCTAGATTTGCCAGGATGGCTGGTTATCATGATGGAATATGTTCTGTTTGTGCCTGTGCCTGTTGCACACATCTGTGCGATTCCCAAATGCCAGTTCCTGCATGTCTCTTCACTAGGACTTTCTTTATCCACTAAGATCAGCCATGTCCACCCACATAAGCAGACAGGAAATGCTTGACAATTAATATCCATTCTTGAAACAGTTTTAAAGAAATGACTGTGTGGATGGATATTAAGGATCTTCCCCTTTCCTGGATGATCTTAGCCATGTAATCCACACAGTTTTCCAGAACTTCATAAGCTCTGTCGGGTACTGTGTCTCCTCCCTTGCTGGGTAACCTGCCCCTTTTGGTTGAAACCCACCCCACTTACTCCTTGTCTAGAGACTGCCCTGGACCCTCCAAACTAAGACAACACAACCTCCTCCCACCTTTGATCCCATGTTTCTTTTGTTTCACACTTGTTTTAATTGGCGCACGGCCTCTCAGAGTTTTCTGAGAAAGTGAATAGAAGGAAAATATATTTTTTGAGAAACCATGAATTCAAAAAAAAAAAAAACCCTCTCCAACCTGAGTTGGTATTTTGTATTTTCACACTGGGTTTATCATTTAGGTATGTGTAGAAAATAATAAACATTTAATAATCCTGATAAGGATGATGTAAAACTATAATAACTTCAAAATTAGTTTCTCTTCCATTCTCAAAGGCTTTGTGGAATTGCTTTCCAGCTTCCATAGGCATTCTTGAGAAGCTCAATGTCATTTTACTGTCCTGACCTCAACACATGAACATTGTGATGTGCTTTCTTTTTGAAAGATTTCAGAACCTTCTCTTAGTTTGATTTCCTGTTATATAATAATAATGTGCCATGGTATTGTTCATCTCCTGACCTGGGTACTTTAAATTATTTTATTCTAGATGTTAGTGCCCTTTGAGTTCTCCACATCTTTTTCACAGTATGCTCCATACCAGTTCAAAACTCCTGACTGGCTCTTAAATTTCACTAATATCTTTTAAATTCTTGTATCTTTCTTTTATTAATTTTTTGCCAGTCCTGGGCATTGAGCTCAGGGCCTGAGCACTGCCCTTGGACTTTCTCAAGCCTAGAACTCTACCACTTGAGCCACAACAACACTTCTGGCTTTTTTCTATGTATGTGATACGGAGGAATCAAACCCAGGACTTCGTGCATGCTAGGCAAGCACTCTACTACTAGGCCAAACTCCCGGCCCCTCTTTCATTAAATATTATGGAATAATTCTTCAATACTGTTTGCTGTTGTTTCTCTTATGTCTACCCTTAGAGTTAGAAGTACTGGAATTGCATCATCTAGACACATGTGGGTTTTCAGGGAGGGCTAACAGAGGTAAAAGATGAGAACGATGGTTTCAGAGTACAAACTTCAAGCGCTACTCTCTTGTGGTAATTGCTCCAACCTAACGAATTGTTACTACAGCAATAATCATGATGACTACTGATATTTAGCCAAAAAAGAAAAAAAGCCATACATCACTCTAGTTATTTCAAACAGAGGGCATTTTAAAAAAGGAATTGTTTTCCAAAGTGTTGGAAGGACTGTGGAATCAATGAAAGCAAAGAGGGACCAGACTAGTCCCCACACTTCTACTTTTGGAAAGAGAAAAGGAACAATGGAGTCTTATAACACTGTGATGCTTAGAAGACTGAAATATCATTACTGTCTTAGCCTCCACCACTGCCACACTGCAGGTGCTCTGGAGCCCAGTCCTGTTGATGCTGCTGAATTACAGTCCTGTTGATGCTGCAGCACTGGGGATGCCATAACCACTGCATAAATGTAGCACCTGACAGTCCTCTCCAGTGGTTCCCGTTGTCCCTGCCACTGCAGCTGCTGCCATCAGAGTCAAGGCATTCATGTTTCTGAGGCTTTGGGGATTCTGTTGTTGCCACTTCCAGTGCCAGGATGGGGGAAAAAAGCCCAAAATGCTTCTGTTGCTTTTTGTTTCAGCAATATTTTTTGATGGTGAGAAGTTCAGCAGAATCCACCTGGCTGGAAAATCTGGGTAACATTGTTTTCAGGCTTTGGGAAGAAGCTGAATGCAAATCGATATATCTACATTTCTTGAGCACTAAGTAGGTACCAGGATTACACTCATCTTTATAACAACTGTTGATTGTAGGAATGATTTTTACCACATTCGATAAATGAGTAAATAAGTCCCACCAATGTTGAGTAGCTTGCCTAAGATTAGAGCACTAGGAAGATAGACTGCCCCCATGATCATTCTGATATCATGTCTTGAGCTCTTAGCCAATTTAATCTGTAAAAGTATCTAGTGAGCTCTTTTCATGCTCCTAGCTGCCCTAGATAGTAAAATGTTCATCTGTATAAATAACCATGTCATTCTTCACTCACTATCACAAGTTTCTCAGCCATTCTCTCCCCTAGCTCCTACCCTTCCAAATCAGAATCTCCATTATATGGAGGCTGCTGTAGATGATTCCTATGCTATGGAACCCATGGTTTTGGAGAGAAGGAATAGAAAAGATATGGGTAGAATTCAGTCTTACACTGTACTTGGAATTATTGCTGTCTAGCAAATGTTAAGCTGACATGATCCCGAGTCTCTTATTTCAACTCCATGATGTCTGATTTGCCTCCTTGTTTTTTTGATTTTCATATATCTATAATCTATTTCTAATAAAGGGATTTATTATCTTCAAGTAGTTGTACAAAGGAGTTGCCATTCAACAAAGCAGTTTATGGATACAATGCATCTTGATCTTATTTTGTAGGATAAGCATTGGAATTTTTACTGCATTCTCTCTCTACCCTTGTTCTATTGATTTTTCCTTCAGAAAGCACCTTGTCTTCATTCTGGTACGTTTGGTAATTTCAGTCCATTAAATGGGCCTGACTCCAAGTGTGAACTAGGTTTAAACATTTGTTAAGTTCTTGTACTTCATATAGTTTTGTCCAAGTTTCTGGAAATTGGATTGAATTGTCTGGAGATGCTATGGTCCTAGTAGAAAACAACCATGCTCTAGTTTTCTCAGAGTAGAAGAAACTTTTCTCTTTACCTACCTGAAGTTCATT
Source organism: Megascapheus bottae (assembly GCF_031878675.1). Taxonomy (NCBI): domain Eukaryota; kingdom Metazoa; phylum Chordata; class Mammalia; order Rodentia; family Geomyidae; genus Megascapheus; species Megascapheus bottae. The sequence continues at coordinate 24,841,887 of NC_143510.1, forward strand.
TGAATTACAGGATTTATTCCCCAGATGATCATATACCAATAAGCAAAAAAATAAGAAAATGTATCCCCTACTGCTCTTATTTTCTTCTATTTCTTGTTCTTTTGCTTATGTGGATGTAATGTGAGACTCCCTAACCCCTGCCTTATTTCTCTACCAAGTACAAGGAGATGAGTACATTCAACTCATGTGATTACCTTCAGTGGTTTCTGAATTAGATGCCAAATCCAGGCATCTAATGAGCACTATATGAATAGATTTTCAGGGAAATGATAGTCGTATTTTCATGTAATGCATCAACATCTATTCAGCCTGTGAACAGCTCCTGAGTTCTCATTGGAGCTGATTAGTCATCCTTGTTCTCACTTGATTAAATTTGTTTGCAGTTGCCTTTAAGATTACATTGACAGATATTCTACCTTACAATTTAATAGCAACCTTTTTGCAGAATCTGAGCTGACACAGTAAGACAAATGGAAAAAGTGAATGCATCACACTCTATAGATCTAATTCATCAGCCCCATCTTATTTTTTTCCATGACTGGGAGCCAACTGAACAGGGCAACATTTGGTTTCAGTGAGATGTCTTTATTATTCGTGATTTGTGGCCTCATGCTTTTGGAAGTAAAAACAATAAAAGTAAACTGAAAGTTGCTGTGACTTGTAGAGTCAGTATATTTTATGAGTTAATTCTTTTGGGATACATTATGATAGGCACAGCTTACAATGATAGGGAAAGAAAATATAGGATTCTTTGAAAAGTTTATTCATGGTTAAATGTAATTGAATCTTCTGAAAACTGAGCATTTTTTTTTCTGAGAAGGAAGCATGTCAAACCTGAGGCATAATCAAGGCAAGTTTGTTGAGCAATCCTGAAATAATTTACAAACACAGTTACTGAATCACTGATAATCTCTAAAAGCTTGTAAAAACCAGATAATCTTCACTACAGAGAATGTGGGGGGGTGGGCAAGCAGGGCTATTCTTTGTGAAGTACGTCTCTATAGTACTCCATGATTAGGTTGCAGATGAGACCATGTGGAGAACCAGATTATTAAGTAAGTGATAGTAAGTCAGTTCTTTTGCTCTCACTTTATTCTTGCAAGTAGACATCCTCAAAATGATTACTGAATGGTTGATTGGTCCTGTACACAGCAACCCACAATCCCCCCCCACACACACCAAAGAATGGAGCATGTAAGTACTGGGTACAGGTCTGGTGCCCACATGAGAAGTTCAGTTATCTCTTCTACCCAAGTAATAATCACCCGTGGTGAATTCATTCAGAAAACCTAACAATTTGTGATCATGTTTAAGAAGTATTTCATAGTTTTTTTTCAATTTTATTGTTGAAATAATGCATGGAGTGCTTATAGTTACATTTATCAGGTAATGAATACAGTACTCCTCAAACTTTGATACCCCTTCTCATGTTTTTATCTCCCTTTCCTTCCCCCACCTCCCCAATCATCTTGTTTTTCCCCTTCCCTCACTATACAATAAAAATAGAAAAAAATTAAAAAATTAAAAGCTGCCATTTTAGCATTGCATGCATCAACTATGTCTACATTCAATGTATACTTCACAGCAATTCTTCTGCTTAATTCACTCCTATGTTCTTAATGCCCATGGTGGTGATAGCCTCATGGTGTGAGTTCTGAAAATGGATGTGCATGCTGGTTGTTTTTAGTATCTAAGGTGAGAGCATTTAGAGTTCCCTGCATTGTAGATGGGATGAGGGGCACTTTTAAGTGCTATAGAGTTGAAAAGTGAATTCTGTTTAATCAGTGCTTATGGGGTGAACTTACTTCTTAGGGTAGAGAGAAATGCATGCTTTCTTGATTCTCTTAAGTAAGTGATAAGTTCATTATAACGGTGATGTGTTTATCCTTCTGTTCACTTTTGTTCCACAGACTCACTTTTTCTCCTTGGGCCAGACTGAGATGAGTTAGAGTGCCACCCAGATCAGGTTGTGTGTGCTGGGCAGGTGTGAGGAAGGTAAATTCAGAGGAGTCCTAGGCTCTATAACACAGCTTACTTATTTTAACAGTTCCCAAAATGAAGCCAAAGAACTGTGCTGCATTTATCTGCATACTAGGAAACAAGCTCCAGATCAATGGTAGTGAAGTCTCAAAAAGGGTAGAAGAGAAACACATGCTGTTTGGTTACATCCTCTAACCTCTGCACTTAGGTTATTTAGAAAAGCTGAGATTTAGAACAAAGCCTTCACAAAGATGAAGACTTACATTTAGCTCTTATGGATGGGCACTTTTAACCTCATATTCTTTTTAAATCATATTTTTATTATCTTTAAATATCTTTAAGGAATGACCATTCAACAAATCAGTTTACAAATATAAAGCATCATGATTGATGTTACCCTTTTCATTATTCTTTTATCCTACTCCTCCCTCAGTTTTCTTACATTCATGGGATTCACATCGAATATTATGGCTGCCTTCTCCCACTTTCTTCTCTTCACTAGTCTACTCACACACACACCCTCCCTTGTTCACTTTTCAAGTACCAGTTTTCTGGTATTCATTTTGTGAGACTCTTAGCCTTTCTGCGGAATTACACTGAATTCTCCTCTAAAAAAATGCCATATTTTATCCAATATATTTGTGCACACTTGTATACAACCCTGAGATATTTAATAATACATTTATAAATTAGTTACAGCTTCTGGCTTCTATCTATGACAGAAACTTTGTGTTCTTGGTCTCTCTGGGCTAGACATTTTATTTAATAAAAGCTTCTCTTCTCTCATCAATACAAATAAATTGGTCTTTCATGTACTTCCAGTGACATACCTAATGAAGTGACATTTTTTTCTTTTGTGTTCTAGTCCCTTATTTCTTATTAAAAAACATTTTAATGCAATTTGGAGAACAGAAGACAAAGCTTTATGTATGCTAAGAAAGCACCCTAACACTGAGTCATATCCTCAGTTCCCCAAATCCATTTTGATATTTTTCCTATGTGCCTCTCTCCACCACATTATAATAGTTAAAATAATAGGCAACTCTTCTTTGCTCAATGAAGAGTGGGCTATTAGTTATCGAGTTTCAAGGCAAAAGTAATTACTTGAGAAAAAGTACCTACATTACATGACTTTATATTAAAATTACATTGAGGCATGAAGTTGAGATCAAGTTGTGAAAGGAATGGAGGTGTGTTCTTGTGGGTAAAAACCCCTGTACAGCTGAAAACCCCTGTACATTCTCACAACTAGAACATCCAAGTGGTGAGAAATGAAACCAAGTACTATAAGGCATAGTAATTGAGGTGAATCACTATGGAAAGCAAGAGTGGTATTTGGAGCTAGACAGGCACATTAATTCAATTTATAACCATGAATTCCCCAAAGCTCTCTGCAACCTCCAGTGGAGAAATATAGACATTTTCATAATTAGCTCCAGATAAATAAACTAGGAATACTGTCTTTAAAGAAATGAGAACTTGAAGAGACAAAGAATAAACAAATGCAGCAGTGGTGTCTACAAGATACTACTTTGAAGATGACCTGTACAACTTGTGGGTGAGGATCAGAGGGGAATACTTGTGGGGGAGAAAGGGGGTGACTGTCCCAAAACAACTGTACTCTTTACCTGACTTATGTGCTGATAACCCTTCTTGCACATCACCTTTATAATAACAATTAAAATATTTTTCAAAAAGAAATGAGAATGAATGTTTAGCCTGGGCAGTGTGAGTGAATGGAAGCTGACAATGATAGTATCACCCATCCAGAGATGGGTATTTATGAGATGGATACCAGAGAGCAGTAGATGATACCTTTATACTGCTGCCTCTGAGAGGCTTGCCATTGACAAGATCTTCCCAGATCCACACAGCCACCAGACAGGCTTTGCCATTTGTACCTATTAATAGAGCCCCATGAACCATTAAATGTTTGAGGAGAGTCTGTGTTATTGAATAGAAGAAGTAACAGACTGAATATTTGATCTATAAAAATATCCTTATTACTAATTAATACCCTCAAAGATGATTTAATAAAGTAAATTTATCCAGAACACAAGATTAGAATTATCTTTATAAAGTTTTGAAAAACAGCCAAGTGCTAGTGGCTCATGCCTCTAATTCTAGCTACTCAACAGGCTGAGATACTAGAATTGTGATTCCAAGCTGGTTCTTGATCCAAGTTGGATAGTGATTCTTTGCTGGTTAATTGGAGATGAAATCCTCATAGACATTGCTGCCTTGACTGGCTTCATATGATGATTCTCAGATCTCAGCTTCTTCAGTAGCAAAGATTACAAGCATGAGCCACTGGTGCAGAGTTGCATCTTTTTGCTAAGAGGTAAATGAAGAAATTCATCACGAGAAATACTCATCACTGACAGTAAAAGAGGTTCCCCATTTTGAAAACCAACTAATTCACTGCCCAGCAGTGAAAGAATTGATTTCTTGAGCTTCAGATTCTTGGCAGCTATGGGAATCAGTGTTCTGGTGTATGATGTGTCCAAAGCCCAGCCCACATCCCCACACTCCCATAAATACCGTTGAGATGATTCCAAAGCTTGATGGATACACTTCCAGTTTTCAACTTTCAATGAGATATCTACTCAATAAAGACTACACTTTGATTTATAGCATTTCCCCAGGGTAGCCTTATCATACACAATACTCTCAACTGCTGGGCTGTGATAGTGTGCCACAACTTCTAGCCAGCTGCACAATCAAAGGACAAATAGTCATACTCTACAGTAAGCTCTGTTGTTAAATGTAATGTTTGGTAAGTTAGGCTGATTAAATGTGACTTGGTTTGGATATTCCCAGGTCAAGTTGGATTTATTTTATTTAATCCCATTGAGGAGTTGAGGCAAATTTGTATTTATCTATGCATATTTGTATTTATTTATCTACTAATAATCTTTGTGATCATTGAAGTCATATTTCCTAATATGGACCAGTGGCTCATCTTAGCTATGCTCGATGCTGAAATCTAAGAAGCATGGTCCAAAGCCACCCAGGCAGAAAAGTCCTTATGACACTCTTAATTCCAGTTTATCATCAGAAAACTGGCAGTTGTGCTGTTGCTCCAAGTAGGAAAAAAGAATGTTCAGGGATAGCACCCTAAATTCAAGCCCCATGACTGACAAAAAAAAAATAGTTAGGCTCCTCGGTTAGGCTAAGGGTTCCAAGATGTGCTATGTGGTATAAAATTTGATAGACCAAAAGGAATAAAATGATGGTATTGCTTTCACTAGCCATAATGTAACTAAGAGATAGATGACACTACCCCTCCCTGGAGTGGGGAGCCACAATAAGAACACATGGTTGAAAGTGGCAGAATACTTATAGCTTGCTATTTTTATAAGAACAATATGTGTGTTTAGGTCTTTGCTTGATTTCTGTTTTTCTAAAATGTCAATACATGCCTGGTCAAAAATTAGATTCTGTGGTGTAGAGACAAATGACTTAAACGCTAAAATCTTCTTCACTAAAAAAATAATTAGCTCAATCGTTTTAGCAGTCCTGCAGGAACACATTGCTTCAGTTAATATGCCTGGATACTATCCTCTGTTCTCCCTCTAGAACATCTTTATTTTTATTTACTTAATTTGTTTGTTTCTATGCTTGTTATTGTAAAGGTGATGTGTATTACTTATTGTAATATTTTTCAGTTGCCTAAGTCAAATAATGAGTATAATTCTTTTTGAACAATGGCACCTCTTATTTTTGTGCAGGTGTTCTCCCAACACATCTACGATTTTTTTTGCTAAGGGAATCCACATTTTATGAGCAGCAGATGCAATGGCATTGAAGTAGAACAAACCAGGTCTGATTCTAACTTCCACTTCTAACCAAAGGATTGAATGAGTCACTTAACTTGACAGGGCCTCAAATGTCCCATCTTTAAAAAGAAATGATTATGATTAATAATGCAGATGAGATCACGCATAGAAAATAGCCTAGTAAAGGGCCTGCACGTGGTGTTTAATAAATCCTAATTTGTCTTCTCTGTATATTCCTTTGATTTAGAATAAATTCCATCTTTGCTGAAGAACATTCCCCTACCTCCCACCTTTGCTTCTGCTAGTGATAATTCTCTACTTATTTTGTCTTAGGGCACTTCTTGTCAAGCATATTCATTTCCCTTAAGACAATTTAAAAAAAAAATCTTGGAATCTTAAGTAACAAAAAGCATGTAAAGTGCTTCACAGAAGACATGACAGCTAGTAAGTGCTCCATAAATATTTCTTTGGCTGCTGCTTCTATTGCAAAGGCAACCGTCACTCTTTCAAGAATGACAATGCCTGCTCTGATGAGTTATAAAATGGACTGTTTGTCCCTAAAAAGAAGAGGTAAAAAGGAACATGGCTAAGTAGATATACTCTTGGACCCTGAGTGACTACATCAAAATCTCCGCACTACCATTTCCTAGTTGTGTTACTTTTGGCAAGTTACTTCATCTCTTTTTCACTTAGAATGATCACAGTAATCATTTAACTCGGGCAGCTACTATGAGAAGTAAAAAAAAAAGAAAAAGCACAAAGGTAGGCTAAGCACTGTTGGCTCAAGCTTGTAATCCTAGCTAATCAGGAGGCTGTGATCAGAGGATCAAGATTTGAAACTGGCCTAGCCAGGATGTTTTGTGAGAATTATGTCCAATTAACCACTTAAAATCCAGAAGTAGAGCAATGTCTCAAGTATTTGAACTTTGGTCTTCAAGGCTAGAGCTCTGAGAAAACCTCCAGGCCCTGAGTTCAAGCCCCAGAACTGATATGCATGTGCTTGCATATGCATGCATACACACACAGAGACACACAGTTCAAAGGTAAATATGAGTTCTTTCACTAGCTCTTGCTGAATTTTTTTTCCTTTTTGTCTTTTCAATTGTGATACTCCAAGTGTTTTGAAAGCTCCTGACAGAGGAACATTTGTGTATTTTTATTGATCTTATCAGTTTATTAGAACAACATGTAATAATGATGGCATAAGAGTTCCTGCCTCTTAGCTTTCCCACCACACCTAAGAAATAGTCCAGTAATTGTTCCTTGAATGTTTTTGAAGGGAATATATGAATATTGATTTTTGTCTAGTTTGCCAAGAAATAACATCATTATACAGAAAGCATAAAAGGCATGACCTGTTATTACATAGAAATAGTGTTTGGTTTAAAAGGGATAGAAGAGAATGATGAAAGATGCTAACAATCAGGATGAATTCCACTGACATGTTGAATGGTAACCCCTTTGTGCAATTACTTAACAATAATAAAATAGAATTTTAAACAAAATTCTGGTTTGGTTTCAATTGATTAATAACAATTTGCTATATTCTGATTGGCCCAAAGTTGACATATTATGGTCAAGATCCCTGAATTGTAACACATTATTTAAGTCAGATATTGTTTTTAATTTCTTTTGGCATCAACTTCATTCCCCTCCCTGTTTTCTTTTCTCCTATTCTCTTTACTGCTGAGTTGTATTCATATTCAAATTGCTGAACTGTCACTAAATGGAAAAATGGCTTTCCTTTACGAAAAAAAGTCTAGTTAGAAATTGTTCTTGGCTAGAACCATGTGTGACATTTTCAGTATTTCAATATTTCCCGGACAGAATGGTAAAATTGTTATGGGGAAAGCAACAAAGCTCTCCATGCTTTTGATCTTGAAGTTAATTTCAGTTTAACATGTGTATGTAAAATAACTTCCTACATAAATCTAGAGCATGGTAACATATAGGATAACTGATAAAAGATTGTTGGGTCAACTCCATTATCTTCTGTCAGCAAGATCTGGGAAGACCCTGTGGCACTAAGTTTAAACTTTGGATTTTATACCTGCCAACTGTATAATTAAAGGAAAGTCAAACCCCTTCTATTGATAAAGCTATGAAATGGACATAATAATGCTCAAATTGCATAAAGCCATGATGGGAATTATCTTAGATCACATGAATTTAGCATATGTTTTGTAGTTCTATAGAAACGAAAAATCCCATTGTTGTGATTAAATGCATAAATGCACTTTTATAGTACAGTGGATTTTTGGATGGGTTCTTCTTCAGACAAATTTCCTGAAATGTAGACTCTCGGAGGTTCGTGAGCAGAAATATTAGAGAGTTGCTGAGGGATAGTGAAGAAGATGGGATTGTCTAAATTAGGATCTGTTGTGATCTCTGCACATACCTCAAAATGACCTCACAGTGTAGCTCAGGCAAAGTCAGTAACGTCCTATCTAAAAATGAAATAAAAACAAAAAGGCTGAAGTTTGAGAATGTAGCACAAATAATAGAGCACACCCTGGGTTCAGAATTCAATCCCTAGTGTTGAAAAACAAACAAACAAGCACACACTGTTTTCGAAAAAAATAAGAAATGTGTCATGTGCATTCGAAGGCAGGAGAGGAGCAAAACAATTATTTCTTTACCCTAAGCTCTCCAATTACGTAAATGTTACCTGTTGGAATGCTAATGTTCTACTCTGTATATATGTGTGTGTGTGTGTGTGTGTGTGTGTGTGTGTGTGTGTGTGTGTGTGTGTGTGTGTGCATGCTTGCATGCATGTGTTCCTCAGTCCTCGGGCTTGAGTTTATGGCCCGAGTCTATGTCTCGGAGCTCTTTTTGCTCAGGGCTGGAACTATCATTTGAGCCACAGCCATACATATGGCATTTTTGGTAATTAATTGGAGATAAGAGTCTCAACAATTTTTTTTTCTGCCTGGACTGGCTTTAAAACTTGATCTTCAGATCTCAGCTCCCTGAGTAGCTAAACTTATAGATATTAGCCACCAGCATGCCTGTTCCATTCATTCAAAATAAGAGAAATTTAACTGGTAAGTTTGAATAGCTTTGCTTCTCCCCGAAACAATGAGCCCAATTGATAGTGAAAATTATACATTCAGATAGAAGCCACTGTTGGCTCTGATATGAAAATAAGTATCTCTTACATCACAAATATGAAAGGAATATATTTGATGTCTATCTCTGATTACTAACCTCAGAATCTTAATTATAATTAAGGGCTGTCAAATCACTGCTCTCCTCAACTTTATTTACACACAACCTTTTACTCCTTGAAAAGATACTAGTGGATATTCTCCTTCCCACAATTTCAAAAATTATATATGGCTTGTAGGGTTGAATATCACCTAAAATATTTTTTTTCTTTCATCCTTCAAAAATAACTATTCAAGACTATAGAAAGTTCTTTATTATACATACACGTAATAACGGACAGACAGATTCTTGATGGGATAAATCAACAGTCAATTTTACTTTTTATTATAAAATTGATGAAGCATCTGCTGTATGTCTGGTATGGCCAAATTGTTATCACTCTTAAAGCTGAAATATTTTTTTTAATGTGGAAAATTTGATGAGTCACTTTATATAAATTTGAGGAGTACCTTTATATCATGGCGGCCAATTCCTTCTAAAAGGAGAAATAGGTGAAGAAATAGGGATAGTGGAAGAGAAAAAAGGGCAGAAAAATCTAGGTAAAGTCGAGGGTTTGAAAGCTGGAGACAAAGAAAGCAATGTTATAAAAATTTCTCATATCCTGAGAGGTTAACGGGTCAGTTCAGAAAGCATTTTGAGGAGATTTTATTTGTCTCTAAAGTAAGAACTATTTTATTGCTAGTAGATTTCATTTCAAGAAGTTGTAACAGAGAAATGCTATCACTAATTGAAAAACAGTTGGGGGAGGAAGTGGTTTAATGAACAATTTTACCTTATTCTCAGAGAAAGTATTGAAGAATAGAAATCCATAGTTGTGTAAAATGGAAAATCTATATGTACTTGAGATATTATACTGAAAAGCAATCCAGAGTTTAAATTTTGTAAACGCTGTTGCTTGTACTATACTAGTCAAAGATGATGCAGCAAGACACTGACCCCTATTTAGGATAGAATTTTCTTGCACTTAGAACTTTTGTCTTATGGGAATCATTTGGAAATTTTTGTTTGTGATTTGCTGTAAACCTTATTGTTTGGGAGAATACCTAATGTCAAAAATCATTGGTTTCCACAGTCAAAAATAATGAAACCCTTAGTTCCATTTGGGAAATGATCTATAATTTGTATTATATACAAAACATCCATGAGTACAATATGACAATTTAATTTTTCCTTCACTTAACAAGTGGAAGACAAGCAGAGTAAATAAATTTTCTGGATCTGATTGATTCTATGGCTGTGGTAATGTGTGAAAAATCCTCTGACTCTGCTCCTTCAAAAAATGGAATTTCATTCTTTTTTGCCTTGAATGTGTCTTGAATGTGGGCCACATGTAGTGACAGAAGAACAGAATGCCTAATTTCTAGGTAACTCCCAAAGCTAGAATTTACAAAGTCTGTATCTTCGACCTAGTTGTTTATTCTCAGATTCTCTCCTGCTCCTTTCATATTTATCCCTTTTCTTCCTTTCTTTTCTTTCACACCTATCATTCTAAATGGAGTTAGACACCACCATGTGAAGACACTCAAGCAGTCATGGAAGGGTCCAATATGAAGAAAAACTGAAGCTCTTGATAAATGCCATGGCCAGTTTGACAGCTCTGTAGGATAGCACATGGGAGTAGGTTCTGTAGCAAAAATGGATCCCTGGAGTTTGCCTTAAACTTTCAGATGATTACTTAATAATAACCTTGAGTGAGATGTTGAGACAAAACCACTCAAACTGCTCCTGAATTATGATCTTCTCAAAATATAAGGCATAATGTTTATTACTGTTTTCAGCTATTAAGTTTATAGGATCATCTATCAAAAAGCAATAGGTAATGAATTCATGGAAGCAATGTTTTGTTTCTTGGCTTCTCTTTGCTTCTTTAAATTCTTCAGCATTCTTTTTGATTCCATAAACCAACACCTGCCAACTCCATTTTCTAAGGTCAGTTTTAATAGCTTGTTGTTAGACAACTTTAATGCAATAAAACCATTACTAACTTTAGCTACAAAATGGAAAGTACTGTGAGTGGACTTGCTTTTCTTGCTTGTGAATTTTAATTCATAATATTGACATAATGTTTATTTTATTTTTTAATTGGAGTTTCTTGTACCTACATACCCTGTATGTAATTAACTGAAATACTGCATTACTTCTACTGACATTTTGCAAGTAAATATAGCTTAACACTGATAGGTATATTTTGGTGAATATTTTTAGGTTATGGGGCAATTATTTGCCGTGTGGTCTTTACAAAGAGTCATGTAATTATCTACTATGAAGAAAACAAAAAGCATAAGATTGCAAAGTAAAGCTAAATATTTTATATATGCTTTAAGTATATCATTGTAAAGTAATTCCCTTTATTTTATTCTACAAAGGAATAGTTCAGATTTATTACTTGGAATACACTGAACTTTTATCATGTTTTCTTCAGGAATATGTGACAATGTTTTTCCTTTACCTATTTGTTCAAACTACTGAAAAATGTAATGACAAAACAAACCCACAAACAATAAAATTAATGTAAGATTAATTTCTTTTTATCAATTTCTACAATTGAAAATTTTTAATTATAATAAAACACTCAAATACAAATCAATTTTATGCCCTTTCAATCTTAATATTTTTAAATACCAAGGTAATTCATTCTTCTAACTTTGTTATTGACAACTATTTGACAGGCTCTAAGGATCCATTGAAATTTTCTGTGCATAAGGAAAATGTTTTGTCTCAGTGATTTTTCTAGAACTTATCTGGGCAACAACAGGAAGTGCATGAATCCCCAGAATGGAATTTTTCTACAAAGCTCCTCTTACCATGTTGACAGACAACATGGTTTATCATATCTATTTCTGTGTTTTGCTTTTCTATAAATGATTTCACCTATGGAAATGGTATGTTAGGGAAAACAGTAAACATACTTCTACTGGTGTCTTTAAGAATATATATACATGATGTTAATATAAAATCCTATCTCCGATTTTCACTTACATTATTCTATAAATCAGATGTAGCTAATCCTATTTTTAGGATCGTTTTATTTTTTCCACCTTTCACCCTTAACCACTGTTTGTTTATATCATATTCATGCAGGTACCAAATTATCGAGACTTGCTTATCAATCTAACTTACACATTCTATGCTGCTCTTGGTTAGAGAATTGAGACCACTAACAGTGAACATTAATATTAAAATTTATGCAGTAATTCATGCTATTTATTGTTTTGTAGTGTTTGATTTTTTTCTTATTCTTTATTCTTTTTCTACTCATCTGGTGAGACTTACTTTTTTTGTGTTTCCAAGGCTGTGTTTATCTCCTTTTTCTGTGTGTAAGATTGCTTTTATTATCTTCTGCAGTGCAATTTTATTGCTCATAAGTTGCTTTAGATTTTGTTTATCATGGAAAGTTTATATTTCTTCTTTATCAGTGATACTTCAGATGAAGTAGAGACATCTAGTTTTGAATTTATTTTATTTCAGTGCTTAAAACATGTATTCCGTGCCCCCTTGTTGATATAAAAGTTTTTGCTGAGAAATCTGCTATTATTCTAATGGGCTTGCCTTTATCAATAACTTGTTCTACTCTTGAAGATTTCAGTATTCTTTCCTGGTTCTTGGTACTTATTGTATAACTATACTATCCCTTTAAGGGATCCATTCTGGTCCTTTCTCCTGTACATGTATAGGCATCATTTTAAGTATTTGTGAAGTCTTCTATTACCTTTTTGAATATATTTCCAAGGCCAGTAGCTTCTACCTCTCATTTAATCTCATTGATTTATTCATTTGATCTTGCAAAGGAGTCATAGATTTCTAGAATACTTCCTCTGTATTTCTTCAAGCATCTTCCTCTGGTTATTCTACTACATATACTTTTTCTTCAAAGACTGGTCTTCTGTCTTTCATTTACTGGAGGAACATTTAACTGAATTTTTTATCCAACTTAAGGAGCTTGTGTTTTCTGAGCTTCAATTTGATTTTTCCAAAAGAATTCTATATTATCATTAAATTCCTATTTCATGTCTTGAATTTTTCTTCCTTATTCACTTAGCTGTTTATTTATACACTTATTGAATTTACTTAACTGTTCATTTTTATCTCCTCTGAATTATCTCAGATATTTACTTATATTCTTTTTTATTTTGTTGGAGAGTCCTCGAAGCCTTCTTTCCCTAATTACTCTTTTTTGCTTTATTTTTATTATAATTATAATCACCAGATAAAAGGTGTATTACTTCACAAACATTAATACCCTTTCTCATGTCTTGGTCCCCATTTCCCTCCCCACCCACTCCCCTCATCTTGTTCCCCCCTTCCCTATCCTATTTCAAATAAACAAATAAACATATATACAACATACAAGATAACAAGGTAAGATACTGTAACAATAAGAGAGTAACAAAGGTACAACAAAAGAGATGCGAAATAACATAGAACATTAAAACAACAATCATACATTATATAGCTCTTGTTTCCATATCCTGGAGGTCCTTTTATTTAGCCTCATCCTATATGGCCCTATGTATCTAGATTTTGCCCTATTGTAATCCTCTCCTAAGAGACTAATAATTCTTTTGAGCTCAAAATATGAGATTTTAATCACTTAACTATTATTCAGACCCTTATGATATGATTTTGACTTTGTGAGTTCAATTCTTGTATTCTGGGTCTATGATTTGCTTACCTGTAGTCAAATTTTTGGTTGGTGGTTTTAGCTGCCTAAAGTTTTTCCATTGAATTAGTCTCTATGTGTAGTCAAGACTGGGAAGTGACAGAGTTAATGTGCCATTTCTCATTATTGGTTTTTGTATATGTAACAGAGCAATGGCAAATATACCAACTGAACACTCAACCAAACATGTATACAAGTCAAATACTATTGGTGACATTATCTACATAACCAATCACCTTGTATATTAAGGGAACCATTGTTCTTAAATGTTACATTAGAATGTAAAAAAATAAAGTTTATTTGCCTAGGAGTTAATAATTAAAGAATATAAATAAGGGTTGAATGAAGGATGAGGAGAAGGAAGTGGCATGAGCATTACAAATAAACACAGTACTAGAGTGTGGGAATATGATTTATTTATTGTCAAGAAAGGAATTAGTGATTGGTTAGGGGATAGTTAGAGATTGCAAAGTGATAAGGAAGTTAGGAATAGTAGAAAAGAAAGTAAAATCTGTCAATGAGAGATAGGGAAACTGAAAAGATTGAGCTCTATAAAAGAAATAAGAGTAATATTTTTTCAAAAAGTCAGTATCTATTCTTCGTTGAGGAGACAAGTATATGTCTTCTTGGCTCTTCCAGTACAAAGGATATGCTCCTCCAGACTCATCAGGTTTCTATCAATAGTATTAGTGAGTTTGTTTTCTTATTTATCTCCTTAGGACCCTGAATAGACCAGCTGAGCCTGGGCACAGTGTTCTGTGGGTGTTTTAGGATCTGGATCTCTGGCAGCTACTGGGGCAGTACAGGTCACTGAGGTATTTCCACTTCTTGAGGACATGAGAGAGTAGTGTAGGTCAGTATTCTGCTATCTTCATTGGTCCAAGTTTAATTACTTTTAATTTCTGTATCTCATTACTGCTTTGCATTTAGAAATTGAATCCAATTCAGATAAAGTCCTTCATATTTTAAAGATAGCTTAATCAATTTTTACCAAGACCTTTACTTAGGTGGAAAGAAACTCAGCAGGTAATTTCGCCATTAAAATAATAAAAGTTAACTGAAAACTTAAATCTACAATACAAAGTTTATACAAAATGTAAGTCAGAGTATCACCTGATGGGCTCCTGAAATATTTACAATATATTGTACTCATTATAACTAAGAGGTTCGCACAATCCATCTTACTGATGTAGAGGCATTAATGAATTTAAGTATATTAATTTTAGTCTTGCATTTAAAATTTATTATTGGCTCAGTTTCATAGTGGGAAGTTAAAAGGAGTTTGTGATCCATGGGAAATGATTTTTAAGTGCATTGGGAATGATGAGTTATATTCACTTTAATATCACAAGGTTCTTTTAAAGGCTCTGTGTTATCAATGTTAAAGCTTTTAAATCAGCATTTCCTTTAATTATTGTGCCACTGAAATGCAGAACAAACGGAATATTTCTGAAAAGTACAGTACAGTGATTTAGAATGTAATAAATATAAAAGAAATTCCGTAAGCAAAAATTTGAATTTCCATGCATGCGTATCATGCAACTCAGTGTCACAGACACACTCAGTAAGTTGTGTTTAAACAATTGTGTGATCCAGTAACGGTTTCTCTGCCTTTAATTTCTGAAAATGTGCCTTCCCAAAAGCAAATACTGCTGACAAAGCAAGGTAAAAGTTAATGTCCTTTAATTTATGTGATAAAATGAAAGTTTGAGATTTATTAAAATGCTACATTGTTTTTAGTGAAAGTTGGGCATGGTTATGGGAGAAAATGAATCAAACAGCTGTAATGTTTGAAATAAAGAACACAAATCTAGTGCAGTATTAATCATCAATAATTTTTGCAACAATAATAAAGCCTACTCCATATGGCTTTAAAGTGTAAATGCTCAGACATACTATATGTACAGTATTTGATAAATTTGTGCAGCTTTAGGGCCCGGGACTTCATGAATCCTTAGCACTTACAGCTTTCCTTCATTAGTGGTCTTTTGGGGACTATGTATTCACAGTAGACCATATCCATAGTGGTCTCAGGACCTTGCAAATCCACTGACAGCCATATGCCCTCCTGGGCATGGTGGAATTAGCATCATGATTTGGAAAGAATAATAATAATATGGCACAGATACAATCACAAAACCATAGGAAACACTCAAAATAGATACAGAAATTGTGTTTACTCACACTCTGGGATATTGTACTGAAAAGCAACAGAAGTAACAGCAACCTCTCTGAAAAACATAGACAAATGACAAGCATAATATTGAGAGAAATAAAACAATCTTAGAATAATACATATTATCTTACCACAGAGTCAAATAAGCTACATTGCTCAGGCAGCCACGCCTCAGTAGAAATTTGTAAAGAAAAGAGGAATCGGTATTTCATAAGTCAGAAGTGGTGAATACTCGGGGAAGGATGGATTCTGGTGATTGGCTGTATTTTAGTTACCTACTGCACTGGTGTTGGAAGTCATTATTGCTTTTCAGAAATTCACTATGCATTCATATGTTGTTTTAGTGTCTGTAAAGACATTGTTTTTACATGTATCATGAATATATTCATTATAGATGATTGAGAACAGGAAATAAAGAACTTCCAAGGACAGATCTCTGCGGCTTCCTTTTCCCAATTGGGATCCTAACTCTTGTTACTTTCCAATGAGGCTATCTTGAATCCAAAAAGAGATTTAATCTATTGATTAGGTCATAGTTTTCATGTAATTGTTGCTAGAAAAGGTCCCACAGGTTCACCTGTTGGTGTCCTACACAAATTTCTTATGTATTTGCTTAATTCAATAAGGTTGAAAAACACAAGTAACCATCACATGTGCTTTTTAATTTTCAAAATATAGTTACTATCAATTAAAGACCATATTACCAAAAGAAGAAACATAATTGAATTATAGGAATCTAATAGCTACAGAATATGGACAAACCTTTACGGAATTTTGAAGAAACTATGTTGTTTAATTATTTTCATTTCCACACAGATTATTGTTTGTTGCCAGAGATCACACATGTAAACTGTCACAGTATACGAATGCCACCACTCCAAGAATCTTGTTCAAAATAATATTGCTTTGAGTGGTATTCCTAGCCAGGCCTGGCAATACATGTCTATAAAACTAGTACTTAGAAGGCTGAGAAGGATCTAGAGTTTGAAGTCATCCTGGATCATATAATACATCAAGGCCAAACTGACATATGGAATGTAACAATAGATATTTCAGAAAGGGAGATGGGGAAGATGTTCTTGGTTTTCTAGGCTTAGAAGAATAAATCAAACCAAAGGTTCAAGAACTGGCAAGCAGTACTCAAATGTCATTAAACAGCAAATCTTAAAATTTACACTTGATAGTGTTATTTTATAGCACCAAATTAGAAAATATATATAAATGCTTAGCATCTTTATAGAGGCAGAAGAGTGACCACAGTACAAGCTATGTGACTAATCTTTCTTGACTCCAGCTCGTTTGCACTTCTCCTAAAAGCTCTTGTTATATTATTGGAGTATGGTTTAGAAACCAAACTCTGAGATCCAGGGAGGTTCATTGCTATTGAGGTGTCTTTTTTTGCCAGTCCTGGGCCTTGAACTCAGGGCCTGAGCACTGTCCTTGGGCTTTCTCAAGCCTAGCGCTCTACCACTTGAGCCATAGTACCACTTTCAGCTTTTTTCTATGTATGTGGTACCCGGGTCTTCAGGCATGCTGGACAAGTATGCTACCACTAGGCCAAGCTCCCAGCTCTGAGGTGTCTTGTTTTCCTCTCTGTCCACTCAGTTAATAGCTATTATGTATGTGGATACATAACAGTATATTTAATTTTCTCATAAATGTTTCTTTCTTTTGCAGTGCTCTGAGTCAATCTCAGGACTTCATACAAATGCTTTAAAACTATGCAACACTCAGAATAAGTATTTTTATATGTGTTTATATCTACATAAAGCTATACATGAGTTAATACTGACATCTTCAACTCCAATTGGTCACTGCTTGGATCAATGTAGCGTATTGTCTGTGCTTATCTACAACCTACCATTCTAACAGTGAGAAGCCTATTTCCTACAGTCTTCTAATCTAATATTTACTTAATGTTTAATGTCTCCACTAATGTATAGCAGTGAGAAGTTGTCAACCTCTACCTCATTTCATAAGAATATAAAATTTCATACAAATTTTAGATATCATGCTTAGTCAAATATGCCTGGAATTAAAAAAGAATAATAGTAATATATTATGTGAATGTGTTGTGTGTACATATATTTACATTTATATATATTGATCTTATGTTTCTCTAATATTTAAATTTTTAGGGTTCTTTGAAGAGAAAAGGTAGTAAAGATTTGTGAAATTATCTTCACAGTGGTTTAATAGAGATGCTTAGTTCCTGACAGTGATAACAAAAATCAGGCTAAAATGTCACTGAATAATTAGAATGTAAATGGTTATAATTTCCAAGTCACCAGAGGAAAAAAACAGAAAGAGTTTTAATTTTTATAGTAAGGAAAAGGATTTTTAAAATTTCACACAATATTTAAATTTCCAAACTGTCCTTTGTATCAAATTAATGCAAGTTACAATTAAATTTTTCCATAGGATTAATTTGTGGCAATCTATGCCTACATTTTTTCCCATTCCTGGGGCTTGAACTCAAGACCTCTTTGTGATCAAGGCTAGCCTTCTACCACTTGGGCCACAGTGCTACTACTGGATTTTTCTGAATAGTTTATTAGAGATAATAGTTTCACAAACTTTTGTGCCGCAGCTGGCTTTGAACTGCAATCTTCAGATCTTAACATCTTGAGTAACTAGGATGATAAGTGTTAACCACTGGAACATGGCTTATGCCTACATTTTTTTAAGTTCATAGATGAGACACTCATTATATTTACAAATGTTAAGGAGGAATGTGTACCATATTTTGGTTTATGCCAATTTTGAGGACTAAACACCACAATTGTGTAGAGATTGTTCTGTCTGGGATTATGGTCCTAAATCCACAGTGAACAAGGACATATTCTTGTTTGTCTTGATAATAACACATAGAATACTCTTCCTTCTCTTCTGATTTAAGAAGCAGTGAATAGTTTAATCACAACTGTATAAAATAAAGTGAATTGTCTTTGAGGATACACATACATGTAAATTGATTCACAGTGTAGACATTTCTTGACAGAATCTTTCTCTATTTTGAAAATGTAAAACAAAACATAAAAAATAGGGTTTATTCCTGGTATTCTTTCAACTTGTAAATACCCCACCATATCTAATTATTGGTCTTCAGAATCCATTAAACACTTCACTACGACATTTGATTTGGTAATAGGCAGAACACTTGAAAAGTTGGAGAGGAAAAAGGGAAGCAAAACCTTCATGAGGAAGTGTTATGTTTTGAAAATGGTGATTTAAATGGAAGTTAAACCATCTATGCTGTCATGGAAATATGTTATAAAATTAGTGTAAAATTTAGAGAAACTTGGTGGACTTCTTTCATATATACTTAAATTTGTAATATAGTTTTAATTGAAATTAACTAATTTAATTATTTTCTAAAAACCTAATAATGGAAATATGATCATTTTCAGTGCGTTCTATAGACATATACTGAAATATCACAGTGAGAATTCACTTTACCAGTAATACGTATAATTAATACAGGTGAACAAAAATAAGGTTCTTTTTGGGATAAGTAGGTTTTGGGATGTTTCACCCACATATATTTTAATATTCTGCAACATTTGAAACTTGGGATAATATCTGCATGTTTTTAAATTGAGCCTGACAATAGATAAAATATGAATTAACATTTGAAAATAGCTTTCAAAAACTATTTTAGTTAGATAAATTCAGCTATAAAAAAGTATTTATAGGTAAAAGTTCTAAAGGTCAAGTATATTGGATATATAATAAGTCTAATTATCTCAGTAGACTCACATCTTTATCACTTTTATTAATATACTGAAAAGTAGCCTTTCAAAAATAATGTAAAATAGTCAGGGAAGAGATTTATTTCAAGTAGGCTATATAATCTAGCTCTTATGACTTGTTTAAACGAATTTCTCACCTTTAGGTGATTAGCAGCTCAACTAGTTTCTGAGATGTTCAAGCCTAAGGCTATGTCCCATGTATAAACTTTGGTGATCTAAATTTATTCTTGGAAAGCTTTTCTTGGATAATAATGTGACAGAAATTGATGTCCTAGCAGTGATCTCAACAGTAGAAAAGGAAGATGGCCAATATTTCGGTTAGAAATATTGTTAAGGAAAAAAAAGTGTGGGTGATGGGTGCATAAGGAAAGCAATGGAAAAGAGCCCATCTCCACGACTTCAAGTAAACCACAAACCACCCCTTTTTACTTCTGTGATTGATGGTGTTCTGTACTGTCTTGATCTCACACTGTAGACTATTCATTATGCTGTATATTTTCTGCCCTGACCTTATATTGATGCACACTGTATTTAATAAATCATATTTATCACACTCTCAGAACAGGATGTATCATGCATCTTATCTTAGTCTCACGGTCCAAGTGGGAAAATAGAGCATGTGAGGTTTGTGACTAGAATTTGACTAGGACATAGGTTCAGAAATTCTGATTAGGATGAAGGGAAAGATACAAAACTGAAGTTGGAATCTCTACCTGAGATGACACAGAATTTCACACAGAGAAGGAACAATGAGTTCCTGCCTTCTGGTGTGTTAGTAAAATGATCCTGTCTATAAAATTAGATCCAATATCTAATTTTAAGTTTCTAAATATAATCTGAAGTCATTTGTAACTAGTAGTTACTACAGTTTCCCTAGTGTTGAACCCATGTGCACATATCTAGGGACACACATTGCAGTGAAAATAAAAGCTGCGTATTCCCCTGTTTTAAAAAAGATCACATGGGATTGGGAATGAAATGCTTGTTTATCCATACATGATGCTACATTTTCCTTTGTGCCTTGTGAGTAGTTCTAGTATTTCAGGCAGAGCAAGCCAGGTCACAGACATCCTAGGAAACATCTCGGGTAGGGGAAATGACTTAAGGAAAGCAGAGGAGGCAACAAACCAGGAAATAATTCCAGAGTAAACTTACATAGCAAACTGAAGAGTAATCATGGAGCTGTGGGATTTTTCTCAAGTCGCAGGTTTACAGTGTCACTTAGGAAAGGAGAAAACCTAGTACAACCGTAGGAAAATTCAACTTCTCTTCACTTTAACTATCAATGGTAGCTGTAAAATCAATCCACCTAAACTTCTTATTTCATCCCCAATGCAGATCTCTCCTCTCTCTCTCTATGTCTCTCTCTCTGTCTCTCTATGTCTCTCTCTCTGTCTCTCTGTCTCTGTCTCTCTGTCTCTGTCTCTCTCTGTCTCTCTCTCTGTCTCTCTCTGTCTCTCTCTCCCTCTCCCTCTCCCTTCCCCTCCCCTCTCTTTTCCTTTTCTCTCCTCTTTTCCCCCCTCCCCAACACTCCTCTCTCTCTCCCTGTGCACAGATTGGGCTTGGCTTGTTCCTTTTCCTGTTCTCAAACAGGAACCAAGGATTTGAGCAGAACTACAATCCCTTTTTTCTTTCCATTTGTAAAGGCTTAACTTTTTTCTGTGGTTTTAGGGACTGGGAAGAGAGGAGGAGGAAAGCACAATTCTTACTATTTAACTGCTCCTAGATGAGTTTTTATGCCCCTAAACCTAAGAAGAGTTGGTGGTTTATACATGTTCTTCTAAACTTGCTGAAAACTTTTTCTCTTTTCTTTCTCCAGTGCTTTTTCCTTCATTCCTAGGATTTGAATCCAGAAAAGTACTCTGTTACTCCTTAGTATTATTATTGCCATTATTTAAATGTTTGTCATTACTGAGACTTGAACTCAGGGCCATTTACTTACTAGGCACCTGTTCTACCACTTGAGCTGAATCGCCAATCCCATTATTATTATTATTATTATTATTATTATTATTATTATTTAGTTGACACTTTATACATGGTATACTTGGTTACATTGTAGTATTTGAATACATACATGTAAGATGTAATAATCAAATTGGGGAACTAGGTATGTTGTATTCTCTACAAAATTAAGGAAAGTGAGGGAAGCCATGGGGAGGGAGGGAGGGAGGGATGAGGATGTTGAAAGAGGTGACATAATGTTTTCATATACTGTTTGTTAAGTGACAACTCCTTTGTACAACTACTGAAAGGCAATAATAAATTAAAATATTTAAGTATCTGTCATGTCTTCATGGTGAAACATTTAAAAATCCCTCTAACAGGATTTTTGAGGTATACAAATTATTTTTTTGTGTCTTCTATAGTACGGATCATTTGAAAATACTCTGCTATTCAACTGTACCCCTGTGCCTATTTGCTATTCTCTTTCTGTCTTCTCCTTCTTACCACACTCTCCAAATGGCACCATTCTACTCTACTGTTATGAGATCAACTTTGTTAATTTTCCACCTATACGTGAGATAATGCAATGTTAGTTTTTCTGTGCCTGACTTCATTAATAAAATGCCCTCCAGTTCTATCCACGTTGACAAAAAATGACAGTATTTTCCATTGTTTATATACACTACATTTACTTATCTATCCTTTGTCATTCTTATGCCAGGCATACAGATAGCAGGTTGGATGTTTTTGAGTCTGTCTACACACTAACTTGATCTTGTCCAACCTGGCGAATGCACCTACTCTGGTACTCAGTCATCACATAGTGGCTTGCTATTGAGATTGCTTCTCCCAGTCCAGACCCCTCATGGGTGGGATTTTAGTCTCTCAGGTCATGCTTGGTGCCAAAGTGAGGGACTCCCATATGGATGGAGACAGTGTCATGAATCAGGTAGAATAATCTAAAATCCTTGTAACTATCTTTATGTGAGATCCCATCTCCCTTCTAAATTCTGAATTTCATTGTTTTCAACAGCTAGAGTCTGCCTTTTCTTTGAACAGCTGCCATCAAAGAAAGCTACCAGTGCTAAAAGAAAGGCCCACAAGGATTTTATTTCCCCAACAAGACTGTTCATTAACAAATTATCCAGAAAAGGAATGTGATGTCCAGTTCTCTTCATTGAATGTGAATCAAGTTAAAGGCTTAACTTAAACTCCAAAACTTCCCTGTAGTATCAAATCAAGCCCTGTTGGGCTTTTTAGACCATTGTTCAACTCTTAAAAATGAATAAACCATTTCTGTATCCTTTCTCATCCCCAACTTCTGTACTGACTTCTTCCTCCTGGTAGCACTTTCTCAGGAAGTCACTGGCCTTGTCACTTGGGGTTTGCTCATTTGGAATTTGAATCTTCCTAAGGATCTACCTTTGACTGGTGGCTAGCAGAGGACCTCTGCCACCACTGTCTGTTCCGTCTTTTCTATTTTCTTCTTAGTAAATTCAAAGCAATGATGGTGACTATTTACTCTCTTTTGTCTTTTTCCCCCTTTCCTATGTCTACCTTTATTGTCTTTCATTGTTCTAGAATAAGCCCTTGTACACCATTTCTAGTCTTTTCTCTCATAGCACTCATGGGAATTTAGAATAGCTAAAGTGTTTTTGGACTCTGATGGAGTAATATCCCCTTCATTGCTTCAAATAATCATACTCTTGTCTGGCTTTTTGAGGAGAGGCAACTTGAAGCAGTAGAGAAGAGGTTTCCTCAAAGGTGAACTTTCTCTGACTACTACTCATACAACTTCTTTGAGGATCAAATGTTGGGCTTCCACACCTATCCCAACTTAGAGAGCGGTAAGTTGAGTGGACGGCTTTTATTTCTCGTTTTTGAGCCAAATGATGATTCAGGATGTGGCAACATGCAACTTGGACAAGAGTCGGATAATTGTCAAGGGTTGGCTACCTTGTCTGTGGTACATAGCACTTGTGAATGAAAATTCCCCATATCCCGTGGCTCTCCTTTAGAACCAGCTCATCTATTATTGGGGTAATGATTTTACATCTGGGTAACAACAGAGCCAAAGGCCTATGACACAGACCACAGAAAGTAACCAAGACCATATGAATAAAATGGTGGCTCATACCTGCTTTTACCAACCCTTCTCCAGAGAAGACTGCCTGATCCTGACATGTGTTTATTACACTTAACAATGTTTACATAATTCGTCCTTGAGCTCATTAGAGCTGTCAGATCAAAAGTAAATGTATTCCTCTCTCTGTTTATCTCCGAAGACTTCAGACTTCACAGTCAACAAAGCAAGATGAATGACATCCAGGGTGCAGAAAACAACAGCACTCCCATGCTTTGCAAACACTGCCAAACCCTGTGCTTGCCTGTGCTCCGAGGAGGGTCTCACTACTGAGGGAGCATGCATCTTCACAGCCACATGGCTTTTAGCAAGTGTTTCTCCAACTTCCATGCCCTTTCCATGGTGGGGACCAAAAATGTAGATTTCTCGGAAGCTTCCCTTGGATATAGAGGGTAGAAGTGCACGGACCATACCCAGAACAGCCCTGAGGTAGACGACATTTCCACTAGTCTCATTTGTAAGGAGGGTACCCCTTGACAATTCAGGAAATCCTAGTATGTGCCATCTGCAACACTGGTGACGATGGCAGAGCAACGGTGGGGTCCCAGCAGCAGCAACAGCAACAGCAACAACAAGTCACACCAGCAGCTGTGAGAGGCAGGCTCAAGAAGAAACCAGCAAGGTTCTGCTGGGTGCAGCGATCCAGCATGGAGCAGTAGGGCGTGTCCTGGAGATAGTAGGCGGGGCCTCAAGCCTAGTGAGGGTGGGGCCTGGCGTCAAAGAGGCGTGGCCTGGTGCTCGTGGGCGTGGCTTAGCGCCCAGGGGCGGGACGCAGCCAGCCGGGTTCCCGCGGTCTGCACCGCCGGCGAAGGCAGGGCTGAGGTGAGGGCGCAACCAGCGGGCGGCGCGCCGTGGACTCCCAGGCAGCCCGCGAAAGGTAAAGCCAGGAGAGCGCGCTGGCGGGTCTTCCTGCTGGGTGGCTGCTGTCCGAGCCTCGTGCGTCTCGGAGAGCCTCACGCAGCGCTCTGGGCACCCAGGGCATTTGGATAGTAGTCACCGGGGACCAGCCGCCTTGCGGGGTTTGAGCGTGTGCGGCGGCGGAGCCCGGGGCTGAGGGCGGGGTGGGGGGAGGAGGCGGCTCGGGGGTTTTGCTGTGGAGAGCTCGTGTCCATTCCCGAACACACGGACTCGGAGACAACTTTGAGCGGCGGCGGTCCTCTTCCAAGTTCCCTTTATTGCCATTGTCTCGTCGCCTCCTGTCACACCGTCTCCCCGGACTCCCAGCTTTGTTCTCATTAGGCCAAACCTGTGGTCCCCCAAGGGTGCGCACCCGGGAGGGGAGGCGCGGGCCGGCCGCACCTGCCAGCCCGAGCCAGCCAGGCCCGCCCCCGGCTCCCCGCGGCTCCCGGCCGGGTCTGGCGTGGTCCTGCGCGCGCTCCTCCTCCGGGCCCCACCGGGGACCCGGGTGCGTTCCCCTTCCCCCGCGGGGGCTGGGCTGCGGGCGTGGCGCCGGCCCTGGGTCCGGGCACAAGGGTGAGAAAAGTTTGGAGCCTCGAGTGTGGGCCTCGCGAGGGGCAGCGTCACGCTTCACGTGGCAGGAGTTGGAGAAAGTGCTGGGGCACCCGGCGCAGGACAGAAGAACCCGGACGGGGACCGACCCAAGGGCCACGCGCACGGGGAGGCTGCGCGTCCGGACCATCCGGAGGGACAGGCGCTGGTGTGCGCGCCTGGGCAGGAGGAGGCTGTGTGTGAAAAGGGGTGGGAAAGAAAGAGGGAGAGAAAGGCGCCAGGAGTCTGTGTCAGTACAGTGTGCTCGGGGTGCGCTTTCTCTCCCCTTTGCGGAGATTTTGGACAAGCTGTGCACAGCATGCCCCCCCCACCACCACATCCACATCCCCGCCATTGTACCCCAGCTCCCTAGAGCTGGGATTAAGGGAAAAGCTGGGGAGAAGGGATAAGTTTAACCCAGCCCTAGAGCTGGGCTTGAGAGCGAACAGGTGACAGCAGATTGCGTGTGTGTGTGCGTGCGTGTGTGTGTGTGTGTGTGTGTGTGTGTGTGTGTGTGCGCACAGCACCTAGGAATGCTCCAGGGCTGGATCGCCCCCCACCCACCTCGCCCCCCTGGGCAGCTTTTGACAGTGGTGTGAGTTTCCTGCCACTCCCCGCCCGAGGCTGACAGGGGAAAGGAGAAGCAGTGGTCTCGAATAGAACGAACAAAACGGTGCATTTAGAAGACCCTTCTCCAAAGGGCGACGCGGCTGAGCATCTGTGTATGTTGATGGGGGCTGATGGGGGGGGGGGAGGAGAACCTTTCCAGTCAGCTAGGGAGAGAATCTAGGAGAGAGGTGGGAATGAAGATTTGAGAGCTGGAGAAAGGCAGGTGAGCCAGAACGGAGGAGAAAAACCCTAGTGGATGGAGATGAGAAGCTGAGATTTAAAGCATCTTGCCTGATAGGCTGTGGAATTATAAATGGATTTTTTTTTTAAAGAAAACAAGGTACTAGGAAGAGAAAACAAAATCCTGAAGCTTTTGGGGAATGGGGGTCACAATACATTAGATTATTTAAGCGAGGTATTTTATCAAGTGATGGGAAAGTAACTGGGACATCTTCTCTGAGGTTTCTGGCTGGCTGTAGGTAATCTCTTTGACACATCTTTTCAGCACCTATTGCTGTCAGGAGGAAGTAAAAGGCATATATACACAAATAAAATGCAAGTAAATGAAGTTTAAATGAAGCTTTGAGCAGGATTAAATGGCTTGTGTAACTGCTGAGTGTTACTAAAGTACTGTCAGGGCTATAAAATAGCCAGACAAAAAATAAAGAGAAAAAAATTGTAACAAGAAAATGAAGGCTTTTCAAGAACTTCAGTAATGAACACATAACAATTGATGGTATGATGCAGTAATTATTTTCGTATTTACGCCATTAACGATTGTAATTTAACGTTAATGTCCTGGTATTTTATTCCTTCTCATTTGCAGACAAAAGCACATCTGAGACACCATCAGGGAGTAATTTGGTAATATAAAGTCATGAATAGAAAACACTAAACCATGCTCAGAACTCTGACAACATAAAGCGTGAAACAAAATAACCTCATTTGCTGTTTATTATCTGTCTTTATAATTCTGTTTACCATCATTTGCATAAATGAATAGCTAAATTGTATACTATGTCCCATTTTTAGAAAAAAATAGTTGATGCTTATATACTGGGAAGGGGGTGATCCTAGAAGGTAGTCCTTTCAATAAATGTGTAGAAAACAAAACTTTATGGGATAACAGTCCTAGAAATAAAAAGAATGAGAATGCAATTCACCTACTTTAAGCATTTTCATTTTATTTAACTTGACTCAAGTAGTTTTTAACTCTTGAGGTAAATAGTAGATGGACAGATCCTAAACTCTTTCTAGCTAGTTTTTAACCACACCACGTTACAGCATGAAGCAATTTTGTTAGATTGAAAAGCTCTTTTGCAGTGTTCACAGTTTTAAAGACAGTTTTTCTGAATTTATAAATGAAGGGATTTACTATAGAAGCTCAGAACACAACTCAACAGAAAATTAAATTGCTAACACTTTAACACAAACCTTGGGACTCACGCATTTAAAAACTATTGTGCAATATTTTAACCTTAGATTATCCACTAAAATTTCCTTAATGGAGGCAACGATTAATAACTATGAAAAGGGTAAAGAAACAACCCAGCAAAGCAGCTGAGCAAAACATGTGGTGGAAAGAGATCAGTCAATCACTTGAATGTTTAAAAAATTAATTTATTATTACCAGGCACATGCAGTATCACAGTGATTGAAAGTATCTTTGGTGTCCCCTGAAGATATGCGATCTCATGTGCAACAACACAATGAAGTCAGTACAACCTCAAAATGGTTACTATATGATAATAAAAACCTACTTTGTCTTTCATGTACAAAGAAAAAATTAAAAGAACAAGTGACAAGTCAGCTGTTTATTTACAGGGGAGATTGGTGTTTGTGTAAGAGCAGATGAAACTTGGAAAGTGCCAGGGAGTGAACAAAGGAAACTTTTAATGAGTGTATCTACACTCAAAGAAACTTACTGTTTCTCATTATTTTAATTCTTATTTTCTAACTACTTCAAAAGCTAGACAAATGTTTTGTATTCTATTCTTTAGAGCATTGTTCTAAATACAACTTCTCTTTCTTGTTTCTTCCTTTATCTTTGTCCTTCCTTTTTCAGTTTTCTTTTCTTTCCTTTCTGTCTTGTCTTCTCTTTTTCTACTTTCCCCCATGACTCCATGTGTTTCTTTCTTTTTCCTTTGCTTTATCCCTCTTTTCCCTCTCTCATCTTTTCTTCCTCTCTTATCCTTTTTCCCTCTTTATTGCTATCTCTTCTTTTCCTCTCTCATCCTGCAGCTTGAACTCAGTGCCTGGGTGCTGTCCTTGAGATTCTTTTGCTCAAGGCTACTTCTTCCACTTCTACCACTTGAGTTACAGCTCCACTTTCAGGTTTTTGGTAGTTTATTGGAGATAAAAGTTTCACAGGCTTTCCTGGCTTCAAACCCCAATCCCCAGATCTCCTCTTCCTGATTAGCTAGGATTACAGGCATGACCCACCAGTGCCTGGCTCTCTTTTTGTTGTTGTTGTTTTAGTCGTGAGGCTTGAACTCAGAGCCTGGGCCCTGATCCAGAGCTCTTTTTTTTTTTTTCTCAAGGTTACTGCTCTACTACTTTGAGCCACAGTACCACTACTTCCAGTTTTCTGGTGGTTAATTGGAAATAAGAGTCTTCTAGGGACTTTTCTGCCCAGGCTGGATTCAAATCGCAATCCTCAGATTTCAGCCTCCCGAGTAGCTAGAATTGCTAGGGCGAGCCACTGGAACCAGTTTCTTTCTCCCTTTCTTTGAGATAGGGTCTAACTATGTAGTTGACTCTAGCTTTAAACTTAGGTTCTTTCTTCCTCAACCTTTTAAGCAAGTATAAACAGATGCCACTGTGCATTTTTCCAATTTGAGAGTCCTTATTCAGAGCCCAGTTTTTCTAGTTTTCTTCTTCTCTTCCCTTGTGCCATTTAGTTAATTTGTTTTATACTCATAGTTTTAAATCTTAATCCATATGCTGATTCAGTTTATGTGTTTTGTCTGCCTCTGAAGGTGGGAGGCATGGCTCAAGTAGTAGAATGTTATCGTGAGCAAAAACATAGAGCAAACTCAAGTCCTGAGTTTATTTCTTGTATTTGAATTTTTCTACTTTTAATAGCTGATATATAAAAATATTCAGATATTTAATGTACATACTGGATGAAACTAGATAGACCTATACATCCATAACACCCTCATCACAAAGTACTAAAACTAACCACTGAGCTCCAGAAAGATCTATCCAGTTGTTTACATAATTTCCCCATTTGGTTATTTCCTAAGCAGTTCCAACTTTGTTCATCCAAAATTGAAGTTTACCTTCCTATCAAAAATTCTCTAGTATTTATCTCTCTTTATTCTTTCTCATTTGGAGAATTATAGATCCAAACACCCAATTTCTCAGTCCTGACAATTAAAGTGATCCCAATTCCTGAAGTCTTCTTCCTCATGTATTTTTTTGTGTAGAGTGGGTGTTTATCAGATACACATAGGTAAGCCTGACAGTGGTGGTGATTTGCAGTATACATTTATTCTGATTGGCTAGTGCTCTGGCCATATCATTTAAAAATATTTTTAAATGGATACCCCTGCTTTTATCTTTCTGCTTCTCTCCATCTCCTTTGCAACCCCTACTATCAAAGAAGACATCATCTCTCATTATTTTCGTCCTGACGTGGTAGATTCATGTGTAAATTCTTTATATCGCCACTTAAACTTATTTACTACATTGTATGGATGATTCAAAATAAGTTTCACACAATCTAATTTTAGGAGAATATTAGAAAAGTACTTAAACTTCACATGGCACTTTGCCAGTTTAATGCTAAGAGGTTGGATGCTTTATGGTTAAGGATACCTGCTATATACAACACTAAAACCATACACCATGGAATTTCACTTTCACCGAATTTGAAATACTGTACTATGCTTGCTTCTTTTAGTTTTATAGAAATGAAACCAGATTAAAGTCCATTGTCAATAAAGGTAAACTTAAGTACTCATAACCTTGAATTGTTTTTCTTTTCTGTAGGGCAACTGAGTGTATTTTCAGTTTAAAAAAGCATAATCTGTAAATACAATTAAGAGATTGACTATCATGGTCACTATATGTCCATACAGAGGTGCAGAGATATTTTTTGACAAGCCATAGAAAATGAAAGAGAAGTATTTCATGAGTAAATATTAGCCTATGCTAGTTTGTGCCTTCTCTCCATTTTCAGTAGCAGACTACCTTTCTTAGAAAACAGACACTTCAGTATACTTTGTCTTATTTCTGTGTCTCTCATGTGTTTGGTAAGCATTTTACTTCATAAGAGCAGTGATGATGATTAGGCAGCTACACAAATAGCACTTGAGTGATCTATCCTTCAGTGATGTCACTGGATTAAAGGAGAGAATGGTCCACCTTTCCATTTTCTAGAGATAAAAGCATCTTCATTCACAGAAAAGACAGACACTCAAGAACTTGTTCACTTGTAAGCACATTTCTTTTCTCTATAATTTTTAATTTTTTATGTCAATTGGTGGTATAAGGGGGTTATATTTAACGTGTTCATTTATGTGTCCAGTATTATTTGATTAGAATCACTTCTTCCAGTGTTTCCCCATTGACCCCATCTGCTCGTCCCTCACAAACCCATTTTATGTTTCCCACCTCTTTACACAATATGTACATTTTGAGTATTCTGGTTGTGTCTGTCCAGTGTTCTATACATTTATCTACTTCCCTCACACTGGCTTTTAATTGGATTGGTTTGTTGACTGATCTCCTAATCTTCCTTTCTCCATTCCTTATCTTGCATTATTTTTTAATTTTTATTTTGGTAGCATTAGATATTTAACTCAACAGCCTGATACTTGCTAAGCAAGCAAGCACTCCTTTGCTCGACCTAATCTTTCAGTCTTCTCTTCCATAATTTAGTTGTTTTCTGATTTCCTCATCTTCTTTACATCTTTTTTGATTGTGGGGCTTGAGTCAAGGCCTGGGCATTACCTGAGTGCTCTTTTCTCAAGGCCAGCACTTTTCTATTTTGAACCCCAGTGCCACTTTTGGTTTTCTGATGGCTAACTGGAGATAAGAATCTTTGGCTCGTTTCCTTACTTATGTAACTGTAACACCTCTGTAGATCACCTTTACAATGAAAAATAAAACAGTCTCATGGACTTTATTGCTGTAGATGGCTTTGGAACTTCTGCTTTCCTAGCTCAGCCTTCTAAGAGTAGACAGGATTGTAGGTGCGAGCCACCAATGCCTGCCTCATGTCTTCTTTCTTTCTTCATCACTTTCCATAGTCTCCATTCTAGGTCCTCTCCTTTTAATCCCTTCATCAAACAAAGTAAAAAGATCTGCATGAACTTTTTCATGTTTATAACATTCATAATAAGGGTTTATTGATGACTTTGCAGTTGCTAGTAGTCTTTTCATGTTTTATTTCAAACTAATATCAAGAACTTTAAAACTCTTTCCTTGCCATTTTACAAGCCAATTTATCAATATACAAAAGGGAGAAGAAAGGAGATAGATAAAGTGTCTTTGTGAACCTATCCTTACAACCATATTCTAGAATGGCCTGTTTCCAGAAAACAACCTTTACAACCAGGTGATAGAAATGTAGCAAGTCAAGCAAACAATTACATCCAGAGTTCAAGTACTGTTTGGAAGATGCACACTTATCCTTACAGGAATGGTGAAAATTTAAATCATGTTTCAAATAATGATATGTAATAGTTATTGTATTTATGTCACGTTTCACACTCTGGGCTAAAAGCTTTATAACTGCTTTCTGTTGTTGGTATTATCATTTATTTCTCATACCTGGACATGTATTGTAGGTAAAGAAATAGACTGAACAAGGTTAAGCAACTCTAATAACATGTGAGTGGCAGCTCAGATTCTTCTAGCTGTAGAACTCTATACTGCAGTAGAGACAGTGCCATAGCAGCATCCACACTGAATACCTGTGAATAGAGAATATTTGTATTGTAAGTGTGCTACAGAGATACTCAGATGCCATAGTGGTTGAGAGAGCCCTTCACTTGTCCTATGGGCTCAAGTGATGCAGAGATTATCTGGTTTAATCTTAAAGTCATATTCTTTCCAGAAATGCTCATGGTTGACTCTCTGTCCAATATGATTATGAGAAAAACCTGGAAACTACAAGGATTTTGTGGCAGTGACAAGATAAATACTTTAGCCTTTTTGTAATCCTTAGTGGCTCTCTGTAAATACCTCTATTCTCTCTCAAAATATACTCTATACTTTTCCGTATTGTAGTAAATATAGTCTAATTTACCTATTGTAAGAGTGAATGGTGGGTAACTCTGATAGATGGTAGATGTGTCTGAGCAAAGAAGAAATATGTTGTATACAGGAAATGAACTTTGACTGGGGAATGACCAAGATGGAGTTTCTTCTTTTATCAACATGGCAATTTCAATAGGTTGTCTGTGCAGTTTATGCAGTAGCACTATGATCCTACATGCAAGAAGGGACTAGATATATAAGAAAGAAAAATGGGCAAGCAATGCTGAATGTCTCAGGGGTTCAAGATGAAGCCTATGTTCTAACAGTCCTAACACAATTCCTTTAGGAACTTAGTTTGACTTAACCGAAGAACATAAGTAACCTGGAAAAATGAGAAAAGACTTATAGCTTCCTGACTGGCAATTCTATTTCCACCCCTGACACACATAGTGGTAGATGAGTCTTATTTAAATGATCATCAGACTATGTTGCATTTTGTCAGGGTCATCCAGTGGCCACTCATGATGTTTTTACTAGAAGCCTACAAGACTCTACAGGGATTGTCAGGATCCCTGTTATCTCTCTGAAATCACAACTGGCTTCCTTTGTGGAATGTATGAATGAACAAATGCATTATCCTTGAGTGAGCCAGAGAGTACTCAAGATAGAGAAGACAGGTTAATGGCCGGTGCCGTAGTAAACAACATGCAATTTGCCATCTGTCTACCTTTCCCCTGTGCTGCAATACCTTACTCACATTACAGAGGCAAGTAAGGTTTAAATGGTCATATATTGATTAAGAGTATTGTTTTATCTTCTTTAAGAATTTTTAATTAGAGAGCTAAGTCTTAGTTTTGATGAGTGATGTGCAATCACTTCAAATATTATTGTTTGAAAAAGATTTTTACAAAGGGAGATTCCAAAATGATGGTTTTGATAAGCTTCAAAACAATGCTAACTGCATTTAATAGTTGTATGGTATATAATGACAATTAAATATAATGGTAATTAACGTTTCCTCTTGATAAGAGCTAGAAGTAATCAAATAAGGATAGATAGCTTCATCTTGACTTGCATATCATTACATTCAATATTATAGTTAAAAGAGATAGTGCTGAAGATTTTAAGTAGAAAGGGATTAGTTTCTAAGTGACTTGTTCACTACTCAGTTATTTTTCTCAGCATCCATGTTGCGTCTTTTTATTCCTTATTTTTAGGAATTGGTTCTAACAGTGATAGAAAATTCCTACAGACTTCACATCATGCTGATTGGATCAGAGACATATATGATTCTCAACAAAGTCACACGAGCCAATAGTGTCTGCTGTGAACTAAACATTTTGCAACTTTATACTACTATTGGTTTTATCACGAGTGACTACAACATACATTTTTTTTCTATCAATGACTTCACAAAGTAATATTAACTTAGTGGCTTCAAACATAAGCCATTCTTTCCTATTTTCCACTTGTGACAACTGCAGATAACATTATTGAAGGTAGTATACTATTTCAATATTCTAAGACTTGGAAGTTGGTTTCAGCTTTCAGATAAAACACTGAAACTTTAGTGGTTTACTTTTCTTAATCCATAGTAAACCAACTATAGAATAACAAGGAAGATTTCTGACATATAATGTTATATGTGCACATTATATGTGTTTAACCTCCCATGATGTCTCAAATGCCATTTCTTGCTTTATACTCACACACATAAGAAATCAGGATAGAGTGTGATGATATATTCATTGAATTTGAATGAATGTTAAGAAACAGTGCTTCAGGCATATAATTCTAATGACTCAGGAGGTAGAGCTTTGGAGGACCAACCTTGAGAGCAATGTCTGTAAGACTCCCATTTCCCTAATAACCAACAAAAAACTGAATTAGAGGCATGAATTGGTGGTGGGTGCTATCTGAGCAATGAAACAAAAAGAACTAGCAAGAGATCTTGAGTTCAGGCTTGGGTACCTTCAAAAAAGATAAAAAGAAATGGGAAGAAAGAAACAGGAAAAAAAATGAAACAGCATCTTATAGTTGCAACTATACATTTGTCTTTAGGACTAGTGAGAAAATAGGTTTAGAATGCTAACTGATTTAAAAGAAACATGTCTTTTATTTCATCACAGAATAAAGAAACCCAGAACCTTTATCCTAGAGATTGAGTTTGGCAATCAGAAAGCTTGTTTATATCTTTTGAGACAGGGTCTTGAACCCTCTGTCCTCTTCTCTTAGCCTTCCAGGTTGACACTCTGTGCCCAGTCCATACGTTTTTAAAGAAGAGCAATCAGATGATACAATCCTTAGAGCATAGTGTTAGGCTATATTAATTGAATTTTGAAGATGACTCTGCCACTCAGCAGGTGAGTAGCCCTTAGCAAGAGGCTTGTCTGAGGCTTGGTTTCTCCTCTTCAGAATGTAAATATCAGTACCTAAATCAGGTAATTGTAAAGATTAAATAGAGATCCCTTTTGAAAGTGTTGAGGTACTCGCCGTGTTGTTCTTGTTTGATGATTCCAGATCTGGGCACATAGTGTGTTATCAACCATCATCAGGTGTCAAGCTTTGAACTTGTAAAAGCCAGAATGAGTAAGTATTAGGCAGGACCAATACTTACCTTGGCTTAGTAAGAAAAGCAGCAAGGGCATAAAGGAACTGGGTAGCTGCAATCAGAATCCTGGGGTGTTCTTTCATCACTTCTGCAGATGTTTCTGCCTTGTTGAAGTAGATGAAATGGGTCCCAAATTTCCAGAAGCTCCCAGCATGAAACTTCGCTGTTTTCATAGCAACAGTTTTGGACTTGGTACCTAGGAACCCAGATGCAAGTATTGCTTTTATAATATTCCAGCCAAGACATATGAATATGCGAAATAAACCCAAATCCTCTGAGCTTTAGATTCCCTTTGTATGAAACAGAAAACGAAGTTTTCTAAACCACTGTGGGCTTGAAAGGATTGCTGGAGGCAATGTATATAAATGTTTTTTATAGCCTTGGAATCTAAATGGTTTATTTGCTACTGTCCCTACTGGGCTATTTCTTTCAGTCCAGCATGAGTAAGAGGGGAGAAAAATGTAAAGATGACCCAGCACAGCCGGTTCTGAATCATTTATATAAACTACTGAGCATCATCCCTTTTCAACACAACTATACAATGCTCCACTTCCCAAAAGTCATGTTCCTACTGGGAGAACCAACAAACCCCAGTGTAACACAACATGCTACATGCACTGATACAGGTGTTGTGATTTGAAACATGTTTGCTATGTAGCAGGAGAATCACTGAAACTCTGTGAAACGGTATTTTAGATGGATATCAGTATCTAGGAAATACTCTAAAAGAGAGGAGCCATTAAACAAATATTTGTTTTCTTAAGTGTTTGCTTTCAGTTTTTATATACTTAATTAGGTAATTCCAGGGAGATTCCTCCCATTCCCCCCATCTAATATGATATAATTGTGAACATTGCATTTTCTATAGCATACACAGCTACAGAAAAGGAATTTGTTTGGGCTAGCCCCAGTGGTCATATCAGCACAGCCTACACATACATGTGCCCTCACCAGCCACAGTCTTCAGTCATGGTACATAACCAAGTACTTGTAAAGGGATCTGGATGGTGCTTAGATGGAAGTTATTGTAACTATTACTCAAATGGTCATAGTGAGTCAGAAAGTCTTTGTTTAAATCAAGATATTCCAGAAGGTCTGTGGCAGTTTCCTTGATTGTCAAATATCATATATATATATATATATATTAAAGTTATTTTGAGAACTAGGTTTCAAGAAAAAAGTCAAAATAAATTTATAGCAGACATATATAAATATCAAAATATCATTTCAGATCTAAAATCATGAGTGACTAAAACAATCTTATACCCACAGAAAGCAAATTCATTACATAGATCCAATCCTAGCAAAATTTCCTTACTGTAATAATAAATAACTAATAAGATGTTTTACTACTACTAAAGTATCTCACAAATGTATTTCAAAATTATAACTCAGTTGCATTTCAATGAGTGGTGTACATATAATGATATAGGCTTTTAAAGAATGATACATACTAATTTTGGAAGATTTTTGCATAATTCACTCAGGTGTAGTTTTTAAATTTTATAGGCTTTGTCTTTTATATAAAATTAAATGTGAAAGAACCTATTGAGAAATAGCCCATTTTTAGTTTTAATAATCAAAAGACAGACAATATATTCCTAAGCCCCTTTTCAATTGATGCAGTTGATTTTTGCACTTCAAAGACCTAATGATGCATTAAGAATTCTTCATTTTTGTTGGTTCGATTTTCTATTGAGCAACATTCCTGAGAGTAATAGACTGAACTAT
This sequence comes from Megascapheus bottae, assembly GCF_031878675.1. NCBI lineage: Eukaryota > Metazoa > Chordata > Mammalia > Rodentia > Geomyidae > Megascapheus > Megascapheus bottae. The sequence continues at coordinate 24,878,141 of NC_143510.1, forward strand.
AGAGAAAAAAAGATTGAGAACTGCCCAAGTCTGGCTACAGTTATGGAAATAAGCTGATGATGAGGAATAATAAGTCAGGTTATTTTCATTTTTTTTTCATATCAGAGATTCATTGTATTTAGACATAAAACAAAGAAATGATCCTATTATAAATTCAAAGCTATAGTTAAATCAGTACAATAATAACTACTTCAAAATGGAATTATTTTATCACTTTGGTTTCTTTATTTCCCTTATAGAAAATAAATGCCAATTGTGCTGCAAATTAGCGAGGATTATCTTCTTTCCTTATAAAAGGTAGTAATATGAATATTATTTTGTGGGAAATTTGATTTGGGGGCTAAGGTAGTGATCTTATTAGCACAAAACTCCCTTGGCCAATCATTTCAGAACTAAGGGATATATATTAAATCCTTTTCTATTTATATTCTTTGACAGATCATTATTCATTGTTATTGTGGAGATTTTGTTAAGTAATAGTTCTCTTGAGAAATCACAGGTGCTTTTTCGAGGTCACAATTTCCTGTGAGCTTAAACAGAGGGCCATACATTCTCTCCTCGGTTTAGAGCCCAGTCTATACCCATTTTCTTTAACATGTCCACTATTTGTAACATTTCTGACACCTCTTTCTTCTGAGAAGACTGATACATCACTCTTTATTTTGTGAAGTAAAATTGATTAGAAGGAACAATAAACATAATTCTTTAACCGTGAAACCCAATATACTTTGAATACTTGGCTGGACTTCATAATGACAGTCATATGTTCGTTTTCCGGAGATGGCTGGGCTGAACCCAAAGCCTCCTGGTACATGATCTTCATAGTATTTTTTCTTATAATAGAAATTGTTTCACCCTTGGCCTTTATCATTATTGTTGCTTTTGCTCTGACATGACGAAAATCCATCACCTTTGAGATATTGATACCTGGTCATTACCAGAAGGGAGAAATCAGCTAATTTGATGTTGTGGGTTGTGTTTCCCCCCCCCAGTATCTACCTAGAGCTTTAACAGTAGTTTTGCTTTAAAAAACTAGAATATTGAATGATGTTTCTGAGCAAAGAATCTTATATATTGAAGTCAAGGGTCATGTGAGGACCAAGTAACCAGAAGCAGACTGTGTGGATAAAATGACTCCTTCAAGTGGTAGGCAGTGCATGGATTTTTACAAGACAGAGAGTTTTAATGCTAAGTCTTACCTTTGAGCCTCTCTAACAACGGAACCTCCGACAAGTTACTACATTGCTCTGATTTGAATCTTATCTGTATAAAAGGTTGTAACAGCACCTGTCTGTGACAATTAGTTGAATTTACATGGAAAATTTCCTGAGACACTATAAAGAGAGTCTTGAATACTTGCTTCCAATACAGGCATATGTAGAAGTGAATCAAACATACCTCCTGCCTGCCCACATAACTTCAGACTAAGAAATGATAATCAGTATAGAAACTAGAGTTTTTCACTACTCTGTGGTTCTTGGATGAACAACATCAGCATCACCTGGAAGTTTATTAGAAATGCAAAGTCTAGGGTCAATGTCAAATTGCTGACTCAGAATCTGTATGGAAAGATTTCCCCGGGAGTTTTGTGTGCACAGACAAGTTTGGAAAGCACAGACGTTTCATGACGTTTCTCTTCTGACACTGCCAACCAAGGGTTCAATAGGTCGTCCATTTATTGTCACCCCTTCCCTGTTGTTTTGGTGGTTTGGCAGTGATAGACACACACAGCACTTGAGGCAGATCAATACATGTTCATTTGAACGTACACCAATGGAATATCCTTAACACAGGCCTGCCACAGGTAGAACCTCAATAAATGTTTATTGAGTGAGGTAAAACAGTCAGAAGTCAGACAAGCAGACTCTCCCATCTGTTCTGCAGATGCACAGCAGCCCTAGAAGGGCCTGGAGAGAGATAAATGGATTGAGGTATTTGCCAGGAGGCATTATCCATGCCCAATAGGAGGAGGAGTCTGATTTCTTCTGTTCTGCCTGGTGATTGCTGAGGTTCTAAGAGTTTGTGTACAGCCAGAACAAAAGAGAAAACAAGCTTCCTTGCTTGCCTGTGAAGGCTGGTGGTACTTCCTTTGTATAGTAATCTTTCTTTTGAGGAGCAAAGATGCAGGTAAATGGTATTAGTTTAGAGTCAATATTTCCATTGTGGGGGCAATTATGTCTCAAAATTTTACTCTATTAATTTGAAATTATTAAGTTGTGAGCATCCAGGCTAGTAGGGAGTGTACTTGAAGTAAGGGAAAACTATAGAGCAGATGTTACCCAGGGAAAGATGAGATGGTATGAGGGAAATTGCTGTTTGGGTGAATGTGGGAAATCGTAAACTATAGGCTCTTGAAGATTTCATGAAATTGTTATGAATGGTGGTGGACAAAGCAAGTACAGGACTTCTTAAATTTATAAAATGGCAATGAATATATTTAATTTGGGTTTTAGCCACTTACACACAGATAGTATTTCAGTGAAACTCATTACAGTCATCTCTGGCTGCGAATAGCTGGGGCCTTCCTCTGAGTCCTATAACACTTCTTTCTCAGTGCTCCTAAGGCCTGATTTGGCAAAATTGTCAAGGCTGTTTTCTTCACTTTGGAACTGTCCCACATAGCATTCTGACTCTGCTTTGGTCTTGGGACTCTAATGAACTTAAAATGATCAACATTTTCTTTACAAATTTCTCCATCCTTAATGTAAAAGCTTCTTTATCTCTGCCCAACTATCCATCTATTAAACCTTTCATTTATTCAGTTCCATCAGTCATTAGCATGAGAATAAAATCCCTAATCTTTTTAAAGATATTTCCCCCTAATTTATGTGCAGTCTTTTCAATGGGAATTTGAATGACATTTTTTAAAGTAGCCATAAGCAGATTTTCAGGTAAGTGGAACAATGCTCGCTGGGGTATAGAATGCACTCACATGTTTTACTGGCTTTATAAAATGTAATCTTACCTTGCATGTAGGAGGCAGTGCAGTGATGGCATGCCTAGTTTGTCCATGGCGGGTAGATGAGGATTACTCCATGTGTCTTTTCAAGAGCCCCAGCTGACAGACTCTACTGTCCATACTGTATGTTTTTCCAGGTTTCTCTTGAGTGTCACTATCAGTTAGCAGATGGAGCAAGAGAATCAAATGTGTTGGTGAGTGCTCCCTGGGATATTACTTCTTCGCACATTCCATTGTTTAAATCTAAATCATATGGCTATGCTAACTACAAGGAGGCTGAGGAATCCAGCTCAGTTTGTACCAGAACTGGCAATCATCCATCAGTTTTCATCATTTCTTTGTGCATGCAGGTACAGCTCTGTTCCTTTTGTCTGTTCCTCCTGCAAACCCTCAGAAAGGCTTGACATTCCCTTCCCCAGTCAGTTCTCTGCTGAAGGGAGCCCCTATCCACCCACCTGAAGAACAAGAATAGAATCTTGGCATGCCAATTGTTAAGACTTGCTAACAATTAATCCAGACTCAGGTTCTTATATTTCACAAGGCTATTGTAAGAATTAATGAATGATTTTGTGTGATTAACCTGCCTTTGATCACTGTCCTTATCTTATTCACAGAGTACAGGCACAGGTATTCTCTGGCACCAGGCTCAGCACTGACGACCATCGTACTCAGCAAAGGAGGAAGCTGATACATAGTAAAAGCCATGCAAATTAAAAGACACTCACTCCTGAGCATAACACACTTCCTTTTATCTCTTTTTAATTTTAAATTTTAGTGTTGTAAAAGTGAGGTACAGAGGGGTTATAGTTACATATGTCAAGTAATGAGTACATTTCTTTTTTGGATAATGTGACTCCTTCCCTCCATACATTTTAATATAATTTTAAGTGTGATTTTCTTAAGAAAAGGTGAGCCCAAAATAACAGTCTAACATCTTTCTTAGTATGCAGGCTCTGGGTTCTGCATGCTGGGTGATTTGAGTGAGCTAATTAGCCATACCTTGCCTAATCTGTAAAATGGGACTGCTCTTTAATTATGGTATAGAATTTAAAAACGTAACAATTGTTAAGTGCCTAAGACAGTATCTAGGTCAAAGTATGTGCTCCATAACTATTACCAACCACCACTTTTTTATTTTACTTTCAAGAGAATCTTTGTGTAGTTAAGGGATTCCAGAGGATAAATAACAGGACATATGGATTTAGGTTACTGAGAATCTGATGTTAAAGTAGGAAAGATGACAACAAAAGGATTTACTTGAAGAAGGGAATGTGATACTTCTTAGGAAGCCAAATTGGCCAGACTCTATGCTCCCTACAGGAGCTGCAGCCAGCAAATTGCAAAGCTCAGGATACTGAAGTATGTTTGCCCAGCACACAAGCTGCTGGCACTGGCTGTGTCCAGATGTCCTTAGTCAGAGTCTAGTGACTTACTTTGATAGCTATTTCTCTGGAGAGGACAGAAGACCTTATGTTCCTTTGGTCAGTGCAATTGCTCATTCATTGCCAGTGTGAGCCCTGACAATGTCATCAAAGTCAGTCACTGTCCATTGTGATCAGTGAACCTGTGCAGTGTTGAGTCTATGAGCTTTGTCATATTCTGTGGCAAAACAAGCTGGCACCAGACACTCATGCCTATAATTTTAGGTATTCAGGTGGCTGAGATCTGAGGATCCCAGTTAAAGCCAGCCCAGATAGGAAAATCTTTAAGACTTTTAACTCTAACCACCAAAAAGCTATAATTGGCACAGTAATTCAAGTGATAAAATGTTAGCTTTGAGCAAAAAGCTATGAGAGAGCACTCAGGCCATGAGTTCCAGCCCCAGAACTGGCTGAAAATAAAAGCTGATAAAAGTGAAGAGAAGAATACAGTGTGGACAGATTGGTTCCAAAGGAAAAATAAGCCATCCTATTGTTATATGGAATGCATATTTAGAGACCCCTTGGGAGTATTTTTCTTAGTGTCTCACACTCTATTGCCCAAGAAAACCACTGGGATATCCTGGTAAAACACAAAGCCCCACTCAGAAGGTTAGGGGTATGACCTGACTTCTGGACTTTTAAACATTTTCCTATAGTTTGGATGCTTCTGATGTGGGACTTCAGACAGTCTAAATGTGGGGATCCAGCAATCTGTTTTACAGGCTCTGTGGGTGGTTTTGACATAAAGTTTGAAAACCATTGCTCAAGAGCAGTGGAGCCTGGCTTTGAAAGGTTTGGTAATAATGGAGTCAATCATGCAGAATGGCTCTAGGCCCCTGAAAAGTGATTCCTGGTTGTTATTTTTTTTGCTTGGTTTCACAATGGATTCCTTAAATATTATGCCTAGAAGTAAAAGACTGTGTGTGGAAAGGAGAGGTCTTCAGAGTTCTTTGCATCCTTATACTGCAGCATAAAAGTAGATGAGATTCCAAACCAAAGTCTGAGAAGTTGTAGGGTGCAGTGTTTCCTGAGTGGCTTCTAAGTCTTTTGTCTTCCACGTGACAATATCCTTTGGTATGGATAGGTATTTTTGATCCTGGTGAGGAACCTGCAGCACCAACACAAGACCTTGAACAGCTACTCATCCTAACTGTAGCCCATAGTATACGCTCAGTCCAATTCAGTGTTTCTTATTTGGAGTGGAGGAATTTTGCTTGTGTAGAGCTTCCCAAGTGAAAGCATATTGCTTGTCCACAGATCACAAACTAGAGGGGTGAGGCAATCTATCGCTCTTGGACTATAGAGTTGGTTTGTATGAATTGTCCTTCAATACAAGGACAAATGATTGCCTCTGAGTCACAAAGAGAATGTTTTTACTTCACTTGTGACTACTTAATAGTTTTCCTTGGTTGGGTTGAGGATCTGTAAACTACCAGGGATGTGTTTCTATGCCATTTTTGGGTCTCATCTTTGCTGTACAAATGGCACATCTGCCCTTCAGTTTACATCTGTGGTCGATCACAAGGTCTTCTGCTATTTGCAATGCTTCTCAGCATAATGAGATTTGCTTTGTCCATATCCCCTATTACTAATTGTGACACAGCAGCACATTCTATAGTCCATCTGTTTCCATGATTGTTTTATAGTTCAGGATGTCCTACAGGATTTTAAAAAGAATATCTTGCTTCAATGTGACCTTTCAGATCGTCATAAACTGTATTTATATCTAAGCATGACTTTCTACACCTCAAAGGATAAAAAGTTAGTTGATGTTGATTACATGACTTTTCCCTTTTATTGCTCACTCTGAACTTCCCTGCAGTATATCACAGTGAGAGTATGTAGCAGAGCAGTGAGATGACTCACCTGGACATAAGAAAAAAAAAGGGTGAGGAGAAAAATAATGTTGGTCCCACTGTTTTCTTGAAGAGTCTGACCCAAATTACTTAAGACATCCTAACAGGCTCTGCCTTTTAAAGTTTCCCATTTCTCCCCATAGTACCAGGATACAGACCAATCTTTTAATGACAGGCCTTTGGGGAACACAGTAGGAGTGCAGAATAATATATATTGAATGGACATGCAAGTATTTCAGCTAGAGTCTCAAGATATTATTTAGAACAAAGTCTTAAACACTGCCTGGTAAATTTTCATGATATATTAAGGAAATGGGAATTATACCTCACAAATCAATTGATTATGTTTCTGGACTTACAAATGTTTCTTTTTGAATACTTTTCTCCATTCAACGTTTTATTTCAAAAATTTTCAAATGTACAAAAAGGTTAAAGTAAGTTTACAGTAAATATCTACACACCTATCAACTATTCTATAAATAACAATTTTGTATCCTTGCTTTTCACATGCCACTCTATATTTCTACCCATTCATTAGTCCAAACATGCAAAATTATTGTACCAAAATATGTCAAATAATTTTGCAAGTGAGATTTTTGTGGATTTTGAATATTTTGATGCCTGTCTTAGTTTAAATGTTTGAGGTATGATAAAAATAACTCTGAGACATGGAATGTTTTACTAGAATATACTTATCTTAATTTGTTTCATGCCACTATAACAGAATATCTGGGACTAGTTAATCTATGAAGAACAATGGTTTATTTTTCCCAGTTTTAGAGGCTGGGAAGCCTAGGGGAAAGGCAGCATCATCTGCTATGGGCGTACTTGTTGTTTCCTCACACCAGAAGACAGAAGGGCAAGCAGAAGAGAATCTTCCCACAAGGGCTTTGTCTTCATAGTGGTGACATTGGTCCTTTAAGAGCCCTGGTGTCTTAAGCCTCTCCCAGAATACCCCACCTTTCAGTACTGTTACAATGGAATTAAAATAGCCAACAAATGGATTGTCATATCACAGCAACAGTCATGCTCACCACTCTCAGTGGATCTGAGAATGTTTTTACCCTACCACAATAGGATGAGTGTTGGTGTTGACAACATTCATGTAACATCCAACATCCAGAATGCTTACTGTTTGGACCTTTACAGGTCTTTACTTTACAGTGGAAATTATAATGCAGATTGGGAGGAACCTAGAACAAAGGTGAATGATAACCCTATATATATGTAGTCAGAGCTGGCAGATGAAGAGATGGCAAATACCGGTATTATTTCCTCAAATATACATGGAACAACAAATAAAATGCTTCTCTTTAGATGTGTCTATTATAGAATGTTTAATTGGGAGAAATACACAGCATTGATGTGAAATATATCAACAAGTTTGGGCTGAAATTTGTTGCAGCAAAAAGCTCTGATATATCTTTGAAGTCTTCAACAGTGAAACTGCTACTTGCCTTCCATGGGTCAGCTTTGACTCTCTTTCCTGTTGTCCTTTCTTGACTCAAGTTAACAGAATCTCCTCCAACTGGGTCCTTGCCAAGTTTAGAGAGGGAAAAGGAGAGGGAAAGAGGGGGACTCCTAGAATGGAGAAGGATGCATGGGATGACTGGGAGTGTCTGCTTAGCAATGGCACATATCAACTTTGCTTACATTTCATTGGCCAAAGCAAGTCAGATAGGCAAACCTGAGTTCAACAGGATGGAGATGTTTTATAGTTTGACAGTGTGAGGAAGCAGATAAATGTGAACAATGGCATGTTCTTCCTTGGGGTTAAGAGAGGCAAAAGAATTTGTCATTGCTTGAAAGGGAATAGCTTTGGCACACTTGGGGCAGAAGGAAGAACTTCTGCAGAGTCAAGAAAAAGGAAATATTTTAGGTGCAAAATGTTCCCTGATGTTAGGGTCAGATTCTCAGTAAACTAAGGTTCTAGTTTAGGATTAGACCTAGGAATCTGTGCTAAATCCAATGATTTCATGCATGCATGCATGCATGCATGCTAAGATCCAGATTCTAATAACAGGTCAGAGATGAAGCCTTGGATCTATCCTTCTCATAGACTCTCAGAGGACACAGAAGCTGCTGGTCTATATACAGACTTTGAGTAGCAAAGTTATACAACTGCAAATAGTCTAGATCAAGGCAGGAAAAGAAGTAGTGATCTGTGACAAGCAGGCTAAACAGTGATTCTAAAGGCAGTGAAGGCACCTATTTGGAAATATGTATTATTTCAAGACAGTTTCGCAGTTGTTTTAGGGCAGATAATAGTTAGACCTCAGAGAGCAGGTGGCCTTTTGAATGACACAGAAGCCTGTGAGTGGCTGGAAGAATGATGGGAAGCTGGTTAGAACTTATGGCCACAAGAAGCATTGGAGTTTTTCAAGTGGAGAATTTGGTGAGTGACTTTAGCTACCATTCTGCCAACAGCCCATTTTGTAATGGACTTCAAGCAGATGAAACTCCAATATTTATCACAGACAGGCCTCCAGAGACTGGCCATGATTCAAACAGAAGAGTAGCTGTCAGAACTCACATCTTTAGATGGTAGCAAATGATTCAGTGCTGTTAATACAAGCCATTCAACATTTTCACTGATATGAAGGATGTTTCATTTCAGTTTTGATTGTCATAAATAGCTTGCTTGTTAAATTCTGAGTCAAAACTACAACTGTGGGATTTGGCATTTGAAGATAACATTTCAAGGTAAAATTATTCTGTAGAATTTGAGTATACTTCCTTCAAAAAAAGATCTGTAGTCACTAGAAGCAGCTAAATTTATTTTCTAATCATCTCTCTCATGCCTTTAGTGGAAATACCTTAGCCATGAGTACAAAATTGGTTGTGATTTCAGCATCAGTAATTCTTGCCTTTAGGTTTTGTGTCATCTACATCTGGCAGTGAATTTGAGTTTGCCATATCTATACCGTAATTTCACGAGCAAAGTTTTCATCTATCTGAGCCATGTGTTGCCATTTTTTAACTATGATGGAGATTCTGTGTTGATATATTAGAAGTTTTTATTCTGTCTGTCTCTGTCTCTGTCTCTCTCTCTTTACACACACACACACACACACACACACACACACACACACACACACACACACACACACATGTCCACAATCCTTTCTGTACACTGAGCACTATACAGTTTAAACTGAATAAAAGAACTGAACAATAACTCTATACCAGATTAACTATAATACATTAAAAGACAATACAAAGCACAGACCCCCAATAAACATTGAGTGCATATTTATATATATATATTGAACAAGTTGAAAGCATTATCAGGCATGAGCTATATAACTACAATAAAAAGGAGACAATAAGAAATGTTGGATAGGATGTAGAGAATTTGGAATGTAACAATGAAATCTTCCTCTATATAACAAATATAACCTAATAAAAGAAAAAGAAGTAAACAAGAAAAAAGAGGAAACTGGAACCCTCAAACAATTCTGATGAGATAGGAAGACAAATAGATAGATCTATTGATAGATTGGTTGATAGATTGATAGTTGAAGAACTTTAAATTTACTAAGGATTAATTTGTTGTCTATAAGTTATATACTTTGAATAAGGCTGTTGTTGAAATACTGAATCTTGCTTATTTTTTTTTAAGATTTTCAGTATTTCTAGATGAAGACAACCAAGTGCTTATGGTTCATACATATAAGCCTAGCTACTCAGTAGGCTGAGATTTGAGGACTATCTATGACACTCTTCCACAGTAGAAAAAGTTAGAAGTGCACCTGTGGTTGAAGTAGAAGAGCTCTAGCTTTGAGTGAAAAATCTAAATAACACTACCCAGGCCTTTTGAGTTTAAGTGCCCATAGTAGCACAAAAATAAATAAATAAATATAGAGAAAGATAGATTGATTGATAATAGATAGATAACTAATTATGGAGGTATTTTCTCTATATTCCTGAAATATATTGAGTACTCAAAGCTATCACGAATGCTTCAGCTTTTTCAATTTTCTGAAGAAATGCATAGTTTTCAGGACATCAAACTTTAACCCTAAGTCATACTTCTTGCAGGCCTAAGCAGAGGATGCGAACATCTGAAAACAATAGAAGATCCAGTCAGTAAATGCAAATCAATAACACCAGCTGATGACTGCGCATGAATAAAAAGAGATTTATAAGATGGTGTGTCTTCACTTAAGCCATTAAACTTCTCATTCACCAGTTCTTCATTAAACACTTGTCTTAAACAGGGCAATTGAATCTAAGATAGCAGACATGTTTGAATTATGGAGATGAAGTGTCTTATTGCTGGCCTTAGGCATAGGATGAAAGGAACTCACTTCAATGTTGCCCCAGAAAATGATGTAAGGAGAGGTAATTGGCAACACCTGGAAGAGAATGTCTGCCTGGGAACAACGGCCAGATCTGTGGTTACAGAAACACATGTACATCTAAGGCATACCGATTCCCAGTTGTGTCAAGTACTGGGACCTCACTCAGACATCAGATTGAAGAGCTGAGATAGAGAAGAGCCTGGGGATTAGAGTTAATCCTCTGCCCTTGCTTTTGGAAAAGGAGGATTATGTGACAGTGGTTGTCGGACCATGTGGTTTTTCTTGTGAATGAATGTCAAATGTGGAGATTTGTATGTGATATACCTCATTGAGGGAATGTGATATGAACAACCATCTACCTCAAGCAAAATGGTAGTTTACCTACAGGCAAAATGGGAACTGGCAACCAGATTTCTCTGCTTGACAGTAGATGAGCTGAAGGATCAATTAGAATAAAAGGAATTTCAGATTTGCTGCCAAAACAGCAGAGCCCCCACCCCACCCCATCACTCTTAAGTCTAGTGGTTCATACAGTGTTCTTTGTTAATGCAATCACTGTTAGTGTGTCATTGGTATTTTACAAAATAGAAACTTGAGCGATTATACTGTGCCATGGCTTTTTTTCAGATTTATATTTTAATTGTAATGTATAGAGGGGTTACAGTTATATTTCCCAGATAGAAGGTGCATTACTTCTCACACATTGATACTCCTCATGTTTTTGTTCCCATTTCCCTCCCCCACCTCATCCCCTCATCTTGTTTCCCCCCTTCCCTTTCCTATTTCAAATAAACAAATAAGCATATGTACAATATGCCGGGTAAAAAAGTCAGATACTATAACAATATGAGATTAACCGTAAGGGCAACAATAGAGAAGAGAAATAACATAGAACAATAAGAACAACAGTCACACCTCATGTATCTAGGATTTGCGCTATTGTAGTCCTCTGCTAGGAGAGTCCTAGGTGTGTACTAGTTATTAACAGTGAGGGAAACCATTGAGCCTATGTTCCTTTGAGTCTGGCTTACTTCACTTAATATGATTTTTTCTAAGTTTTTCCATTACCTAACAAATGGGTCGATGTCATTCTTTCTGACCGCAGCATAGAATTCCATGTGTACAAATACCACATCTTGTTGATCTATTCATCAACTGAGGGACATCTAGGTTGGTTTCATGTCTTTGCTATGGTAAATAGTGCTGCAATGAACATTGTTGTGCTGGTGGATTTAGTATGTCCTTGTTTCTGGATGATTGTGTAAATGCCAAGTAGTGGAATTGCTGGGTCATAGGGGAGCTCTATGTTTAGTCTTTTGAGGAACTGCCGTACTGCTTTCCATAGTGGTTGAATGAGTCTTTTGAGGAACTGCCATATTGCTTTCCAGAATGGTTGAAAGAGTTTACACTCCCACTAACAGTGTAGTGGCGATCCCTCCTGGCCACATCCAGTCCAGCATCTGTTGTTATTAGATTTCTAGATCATGGCCATTTTAACTGGAGTGAAGCTGAATCTCAAAGTTGTTTTGATTTGCATTTCTTTTATAGCCAGAGATATCAAGCATTTCTTCATGTGTCTATAGGCCATTCTTATTTCTTCTTCAGAGAAGTCTTTCTTTAAGTCTTTGGCCCATCTTTTAATGGGATGGTTGTTTCTTTGAAGATTTGTTTTAGAGAGATTCATTTTTTTTAGCTGTAGATATATTTTAGATATGAGGCCTTTGTCTGTTGTATTGTTAGTGAAGATCTTCTCCCACTCTGTGAGGTTTCTATTTAACTTGCTAGCTGTGTCCTTTGCCATACAGAAACTCTGCAGTTCAATGCAGTCCCATTTGTCCAAACTTTCTTTAATTTGTTGTGTTTCTGAGTCTTTATTATGAAAGTTTCGATCTGTGCCAAGGAGACCTAGTATCTCCTATCTTGCCAAGGGCTACCTACAAATTCAGTGCAGTACTCATCAATATCACAATGTCATTCTTTGAGGAAATAGAAGAAGCAATCCAAAATTTCATATGGAATAATAAAAGACCACATATAGCAAAAACAATCCTTAACAGAAAGAACAGCACAGGAGGAATTTCAATGCCAAAAGTTAGACTCTATTACAGAGCTATAGTAACCAAAACAGCTTGGTACTGTCATTAGAACAGGGCTGAGGACCAGTGTAATAGAACTGAAGCACCAGAAATCAACCCACAAACCTATGGCCACCTAATCTTTGATAAGGGAGCCAAAAAATAGAATGGCAGAACTGGTTAAGCACCTGCAGAAAACCAAATTTGGATCCTTCTATGTCACCCTGTACCAGAATTAATACCAAATGGATCAAAGACCTCGAGGTAAAAGCAGATACCATTTGCCATGTTTTACTGCTGGAAAGACACCATCCAATAAAGAGGCCATGGTCCCTGCTTTGTTTGTGGAGGTTCAGCCCCACTGTACTTATTGGCCAGAATGGACTCCTAAGCTGATAGTATGTCCTTTACTCAGTAGGAATGGACCACATTGGAACCCACCTAACAAATTAAACCCTCTAGGAATTTAGTCTGACAATAAATAAAACATGAATGAGTTCTCCAGGTCTTCATACGTTATAAATGTTTGAGAGGCATTTTTTTTCTGGGTGGAATAGAGTTGCTCTGCCTCTATCCTACTGTCACTTAGGGCCAGATAATAGTTCTTGTGTGATCTATATTTTGTTAGATATGTGGTAGCACCTCTGGCAGCTATTTGCAAGATGCCAGGTCTCTATTCCAAGTCTAAAAACATCTTGACTTGAAGTTGCTTGTAAGTTGCCAGGTAAAATTTGGATACCCAATCAGACTTAGATTTCCTAGTAAAAAAATAGTTAGATTTTTGCATAATTTTCCCAAATACAAATATATTCCAAGCATCATTCAGGATAAGATGTCTTGTGAATATGAAATTCAAACTTTAATAAGTATCTTGAGTTTTTACTTATTATGTCTGGAATCTCTAACTGTTACTCTTTGAATTAATGCTATATGTACCTTAGAAATGTTCATTTATTATCATTAAGCTTTTATCTTAGAAAATTTATAAGGGAGTTATGAAATATAAGTTGGAAACTAAGACTTTATATTTGAAAAGCAAGGAATAAACAGGGCTATTGCCATATTTCTTTAAATTAACTGATACAGGAATTAGAAATATTTCTCAGTGGATCCTGAGACCTATTTCATAGTGTAAGCAATATTAAAACCAAAAAGTTTACAACATAAACATGATTCCTTTTTTTCTTTGAAGTCTTCCTGGGCCTGTGTTATGCACAGCTTCTATTCAATCTGTTGTGTCAAACATCAGTCCTGGTGAAACACACATCTATGTAATTAACATTTGTTACCTCTGTGTAATCTTCTGCCCAGGTTGCTATGAAACCTAGTAAAAGATGACTGCAGTGGTTACGTGGCTCCCTACCTATTGAGAGCTATTGGCTCCTCAAAAGTGATGGCTCTAGATTTAACAAAAGATCTCGGTAGTTCCTTTTCATATTGAGAAGGGAAGACTTGTTGCATCATGGGAAGAATCTATTGTGGGAAAAAATAGGCAAAGATTTGGGACAACCAAATTTTGTTTCATTTCTTTATTTGCTGGGTAATATTTAAGATGATTAAATGGAGTACATTTCCATTTCAGGGCCCCGTGTTTTGGCACATAACGACAACCTTGATTGTCCTCATCTAGAGAAACATCTCTGGATCTACATATAAAAGGTATGTCGAGATCGCATCCTTCTCAAAATACTTAGTAGCTCAGTTAAGACATTCATTTTGTAATCACCCATCTACTTTTGGAGATTATTATTTTATTCCAATTAGTTTGGTCCATTACACTATGCTTCTTGCCATGACGTGTTCAGAGATAAGAACTGATCTATTCTCCTGCTGTTTTAGAAATGTCTCTTGAAACAATGTGGTTCAAAGTTTGACAGTTTAAAGTAGAGGAGATAACAGGGAAGGTATAGCTCAGTGGTAGAGTAATTGCCTAGTATGCACAGGGTCCTAGGTTTGATCTTGATCATCACAGGAAAAACAAAACAACAGAAACAAACCAAAGGAGAAGGTTGTGACTGAAACAGTGATTGACTGTGGTGTGATGATGACAATTCTCCTGAGGTTGTAATAGTTAAACTTTATAGTGATTTTATGTGCTGTGTTATTGTTGTCTTTTGGAAATTACAAAGGATTTTATAGAGGAAATTACAGAGGATTTTAGGACTTCTGAATGTGGTAATCTTTCTGATGTCATGTGCTCTGAAAAAGCTCAAATTCAACCAATATAATCATTTGGTTTTCTTACATCAAGGATTCTCAGAGTGAAAAATGCAAAGATGTAATTCTGAAATATAGCTTTGTTCGATGTTTGGGAACTTAGATCAGATATCTGCTAACTTCTTTTGTAAAGTATTGGATACAGTATATTATTAAAGTCAATTAATTGTACCATCTTATTGGTAATATAGATTTAGATAATAAGTAAATCCTTGTGGCATCTTCCAGTAAACTTTATTGATAATGAAATTAGAATTCTGTATTATTTTTATATGCTGTGAAGAAAATTTCCCCAGCTCAGACTCTGGAAATTAAAAAAAAATATTACATGGAGAAGTAGATTTGGCTCCAGGTTGTAATTCATTAACCCTTACCTTAAATCAATAAAGGAAGTCACTTTCTGCCTATCTCTACTTACTTTGTGTTGGTTGACATTGCAGAGAACTTGTATTATATTCATGTTATAGTAAAGATTTGCAAAAGAGACCTGGGCCCAAGTCAAGGGAGTTACTGCATCCTCTGACATAAAGGCTCTATTTCTTATGCTGTTCATTGCAGGAGAAGAGTATCAAATCCTGATGTCACCTGGGGAATCTGGGGTGTGAATTCTGTTTGCTGTGGAAATAGACTTTTTATAAGTGATCCATTCAACCTTCCCATTCCATGGAACTTTCTAACCACATGTATTCCTTCTCAGCTCTCTGTTACTTCCTTTACCAGTTAAGACTCACGTGACAAGAGAGTTGTCAAATTAGTTGCTACTTTTCAAGATTTTATTTGACATGTTTCTGGCCATTCTATTTTTATTGTTTTTTTATTCTTTTTTTACATCCTATTTTTTATTGTTCCCCACAAATACTTGTCAAGACCTGTTTGCCATAGCTCTGTTAGAAATGAGATAGCTCTATCCTTTTGCTCTACTTGAATAAAAGCCATGCTTAGTTAAGTAGCTCTTCTAACATTGGCATTTCCTTGAGTGCTGAGAGGCTTATTGGCTGCTTTGATACATGAAAAGGCTCATAGATCTAATCCTGAGACCTACAGACTTACATATCTAGACTTTAGAAGCCAGAGACTTGTGGCTCGATAGAGGTGCTCAGACTGGAGGCTTATTGCTTTGGGCTTCAGTTCCCTGTATGACTGCTGTGAAATCAACAGCTTTCTACAGCAGTTTGTAACATCAATAGTAAGAACTAGCAAGCTCCTAAGCCTTGATGTGTCAGGACTTTGGCCTTTAAGGAGGCTCTGTAGCTTCTTGGACTTATTTCAACAGTTGGAGCTGCAATCCCTTGTCTTTTGCTCTACACACCATTTTGTCCTCTGCAATCTCAGTTTTTCACTGGATGGTAAGAACTTTCCATCTATTATTATCTCTATTGCGTCTGCTGTACTTTGTTCCTGCCTTGAGCCACTGTTTTTTGTTGTTATTTTGTGGAGGGTTTTTTTTTTTTGCCTTTTTTTCTTGTATTTGGTTTCACATGCAGGGCCTCACACTAA
This sequence comes from Megascapheus bottae, assembly GCF_031878675.1. Lineage (NCBI taxonomy): Eukaryota > Metazoa > Chordata > Mammalia > Rodentia > Geomyidae > Megascapheus > Megascapheus bottae. The sequence continues at coordinate 24,894,470 of NC_143510.1, forward strand.
CTTGGTTTGTGCTGGTACCACTTCAGCCATGCCTTAGCCCAACGTTTTGTTGATTATTTGGAAGTGAAGTTTCATGGACTTTTCTGTCTGCACTGACTTTAAATCTTCCAGGTTTCAGCCTCCTGAGTAGCTAGCATTACAGACATGAGATGCTGGCATCCTATTTTCCACCACTCTTTGGAACTCTCATTCTCATGACCCAGCGTCCTCATTCACATAGTAGAACATACATGGTAGGGAGCAAGGAAAGGAACCTGAGGTGGGGGTGGTGACAGCAATGTCCTCCCCAATTAGGAGCATCCGTGTGTGAGCTGTCTCTCCTAACAGGACTATGAAGAAATGGCTGTTGAAATGGCACAAGATTTTGGCCAGTTAGTTTCATGGATGAATCAACTCAGCTAACCAGGCACAGATGTTTTGTTTATAACTGGAGGAATTCATGTGAGCTTCATGATGACATTTTCCCCGTCTGTAAAATGCTGATAGTTAAACAGTGATACTGTGCAAAGTACTTGGATCCTCTGTCTTAAGAGGCAGTTCTTGAGTGTAATGGTTTAATGGTCATTTAGCATGATGGGCCTTCAGAGTGTAGTATCATTTGCCTGCCAGTGAAAATGAACACTTCTCGGTGGGAAGTCAAAGACCATGTCAGCATAACCTGGGTTATGTGGAAGAGAACATCAAGAAGGAAATGCTCAAATGGAGAGTAGGAATTATTATCTGTCATAGGTGTAGCCTAACAAATCCAGTACCATTTGAAAACACCACTAATCTTCACTAAAGGGGTAAAAATACACTCAACATTAGTGGCCAGATTGAGTTGAAAAAAAAGAAAGAAAAAGAAATGGTGCTTTATTTTCCCTTTTTTTTTTTTACTTTTTCCAATCCAATAATTTTCTCATGCTGCTTGATAATTTCATTTCCTGCATTGTTGCTAAAATTAAAGTTAGCAAAAGCTAAAGGAGATGAGAACTCCTGAATTCTCTATCCTCAATTCTAGAAAGAAACTGGGAGTTAAAGTGGTCAGTTCAGACTTCAATCTGAGTAATGTCAGCTCCAAGATTAAGTCTAACTGCTAAGCTGAATTCAAGCCCATTCACATTGACTCTGCTCATTACCTATCTTTTCCTCTTCTCTTTCTGTCTTACCTTACAGTTTACTTGTCCTAGACTATCAGAACACCTAGCTATTCTGCACTGTTTTATTCCTTTGCACATACTCTTTCTCTGAATGACTAGCTTTTCCAATCCTCAATTCTCTCCCTCATATCCAAACTACTTTCAACTCTAATTCGTTCTTAAAAAAACCTATCTGATGAATAAAATGTAACCCTTCTATTAATTAAAATGAAATATATTAAAGAAAAAAACATTCTTTAGCTCAGGCACCGCATAAACCATTGAAGTGATGTGTTCATAGGGGTACAAGCTAAGGACTGGTAACACAGAGTAGTTCTCTCTGAGCCACTTCCACCATGATGGAATTTTTAAAAGTAGGCTTTGTGGAGAAAGGGAAAACTGTTTACACATAAGTCATCAAAAGAAGATGAGTTGTGGATCTCCCAACTGCCCTTCATTCACCAAGATGCATCTTGGGCACAGTCATCTGCAGGCTAAACTGGGTGGGTTTATCTTCCAGATGCAGGGAATTCTTCTCGTATTGCACTTCCTTTTCCAGAGGAAGCTGATTTAGCAATCTTCATTACTGGTCAAGCCAACTGCCACCAGGCTTTCTGGATACTAGAGCAGTATGTACTTGTATTCCCTAAGGCTGTCTTCTAAATCCAGTGCTATAGCACTTGGACACCTAAAATGCCCAGGAGAACTTGCATGTCTATGCAATAAGAGAACATTGGCTTCATAGGAAGTAGAGTTTGGTTATAGGACCCATATCTTGCAGAAGGGGAGCTGGTTCAATGTCTTGGCAAATCAATATAGATCTCAGAGTCATTTTCAGATGTATTTATCCACATCTCTACCCCTTGGCCTGTTCACGTCCTGCCAGATTTTTAGTAGGCCATGAGGTTGAAAAACAATTTTAAAAAAATTACCCTAAGGAAAGCCTGCATAAATAATGAAGAATGGGCAGTGATTTAGGAAAGTTCCATTGAGATAAAGGCTAATACTGGGCCGATTTCCAAATTCAGTGTCAAATGATTCCCCATTGAGACAAAGTACTGGCAATGAGATAACAGATGCCCACTGAAGAGAGGATGTTGGAGATAATTCATCTTTACAGAGGAAATGCAATTCCACATCTTTTGACGGGTTACAGAGAAAATGGGACTTGATATATGAGTTATAAAAACTCTCTGTGAAATTGCATTGTTTTTGCCTCAGTTTTATCAATATGAGTTCAGTGGAACTGTATACAATGTGTGTGCTATGTATAAGGGTGAGCTTTTAGATTATAACAAAATAGAAATATGAAACCTTGGCTTTTAAGAATAAAACATTTAATATAGAAGAAGATATTTCAGAAATGCATATAACAAATTATATTAAGCTTTCTTAGTGTTTAATTCATTTATAAGCCTTATTAATGGCTTTTTAAAAAGTGAATCAATATGAAATGTTCCATATACTAATTCTGTTTATAGCTACTTTCATCTCTATCTCTATAAATCAGGACACTGATACTCTTCATATGACATCTGTATTTTGCTGAGGAAAGTGAATAATTCTTGATGAAATACAATCATTTATTCAATTATCTTGGATGTTGTTTTAAATACTTTAAACTCAAGTGGACAATTCAAATTACTAATTTTTTTGCACTGGTATGATTTTTTTTTCTTACAAGGATTTGTGCTAAGATGCTGGTTTATAAATCTGATTAACATTTGCATTTGTGAATAAGATTTGATTTTTAAAAATATCTTAATGGAAACACATTTAATTTGTTTGTAGAGTACAAAATTTGTGGTTCTTTTATAAATAAAAAATTTAGTTAAACTATCAAATTAGACTTATGGTGCTTAGAAAATTGAGTATATTAAGAATGGCCTACAGACATATGAAGTAATGTTCAACATCTCTGGCCATAAAAGAAATCCAGATCAAAACAACTCTAAGATTCCACCTCACTCCAGTTAGAATGGCCCGGATCAAGAAAACTAATAACAACAGATGCTGGAGGGGATGTGGCCAGGAGGGATCACTACTACACTGTTGGTGGGAGTGCAAACTCTTTCGACCACTATGGAAAGCAGTACGGTAGTTCCTCAAAAGACTAAACACAGAGTTCCCCTATGACCCAGCAATTCTACTACGTGGCATTTATCCAATTGTCCAGAAAGAAGGACATACTAAATCCACTAGCACAACAATGTTCATTGCAGCACTATTTACCATAGCAAAGATATGGAACCAACCCAGATGCCCCTGAGTTGATGAGTAGATCAATAAGATATGGTATTTATACACAATGGAATTCTATGCTGCTGTCGGAAAGAATGACATTGCCCCATTTGTAAGGAAATGGAAAGACTTAGAAAAAACCATATTCAGTGAAGTAAGCCAGACACAAAGGAACATAGGCCCAATAGTCTCCCTCATTTGCCATAATCAGTAGAAACCTTGGGCTCTCCTAGCAGAGATTTACAATAGATGAAAACCTAGATACATAAGGCCATACATAGAATGATGCTGAACAAAAGGACCTCCAGGATGTAGAAACAAAAGCCATATAATGAGTAATTGTTGTCCTTAATGTACTATGTTATCTCTCATCTCTTTTGCTATCCCTTGGTTATCTCATATTGTTACAGTATTTTACCTTGTTATCTGATGTATTGTATATATGGATATTTGGTTATTTAAAATAGGATAGGGAAGTGGGAAAACAAGATGAGGGGCAGGGGTGAGGGGAGGGAAATGGGGACCAAGACATGAGAAAGGGTATCAATGTATGTGAAATAATGTACCTCCTATCTGGTGAATATAATGTAACCCTTCTATTAATTACAATAAAATATATGAAAAAAAGAAAATTGAATATATTAATTATTTCTTCTGATTAAAGAATTTTAAAAAATCCTGATATTGAAAATATGAAAATTAAGAAAATAAATTTCCCACAAATTTTCCTGGCTTTGTATATTTATATATACTAATCTCTTCCCTCCTCTAAATTATAATTATATTGTAAATGGATGGTTCTGTAAATAGTAATAAGTGTCTTGTCATTAAATGTTCCTTGAAGTGGAGATTTTTAAATATTTGAATAATAGTCTATAATGTGGTTAAATAGCATAAATTTAACCATATAGACATGTCAAAAATGAAACATCTCCAGCTGTTGGATTCCATAAGTATAAGTGGTTAATATAATTGTGTTTCCCTTCCTAACACAGGTTACCATTTTTCTGAATTCAGTGTTATTTCTTTGTTTCAAATGGGTGTGAGGTGAAACACATACTGTGGGAGTGAATAATACAATTTAATAAGTTCATCAGCCATTTGCCTTCTTGAATTTTATTTTTCCATACTCAGTTGGTGTGAAAATATCTTATTTTGGTCTCACTTGCCATTTGCCTAATTTACCAGGAGGTTAAACATAACTTTCATTGTTCAGTGTTTGTACTCCATATTTTTTGAAACATCTGTTTCTGTTGGTTTCCAGAAGTTCTTTATATATCCTGGAGACTAATTCTTTGTTAATTATATGTCTTACAAACATCTTCTCATTTGAAGCATGTCTTCTTGCCATTTTATGGGGTTTGTGATGAACACAGGCTATTAATTTTAATGCATTTCAATTTATTTTATGACTTATCTCTTAAATTTTTTTAAGAGGATAAATGTCACATAACTGAGTTCTTAAAATGTACTTCGTATTTTAAAATTTAATTCATTTATACTGATAGCAATTACTATGCAAAATTTATTTCTCATATTATATGCATAGTATATTTTAATATTTTCCTCACTGTTTTTTTTACTCTACTACCCTAGAAAAATATTTCATCTTTTTACTGAGGAATGAACAATTAGGCATAATAAATTAAAATCTACAAGCCAAAATGGTTACTTCCTCCAATGCAATATGTAAACTTCATAATGCATTAGCATTATATAATATTTTAATATATAAGTTAATATACTATAATAACTACAATGTATTAATTATATTATATTAACCTTATGTAATAGCATGTTATAGTAACAAAATGCACTAGGAATTTATACTGTATTATATAACATATATTTGCCATCATCCAAATTTTGTCTGCTTTCTCATTACTGATTTTTCCACTTTCCAACAAACCCCTCATTAGACTATATACTGTCTCCTAAAATCTAGAATTTGTTAAATTCTCTCTGTTCTTCCATAAAATGCTCATTTATATGAGCTTCATCACTTATCTTTTAGAACCACCTTCTGTTTAGATACGACGGCTTTTTATGATTGTATTGACGTCATTATATGCTCTTACTAGAATTCTGCAGATGTGTGTGCCCTTTCCCATATATCCATCTAGTAGTTCTTGCCTTTGGACAGAAAGTAATCAAACTGTGCATTGCTATCCACTTTGCTCCCTATATGTGCAAGAATCCAGTATGCACCAATAAAAACTGACTATAGAGGAAAACAGGCCCCGATTAAATGCACCAAACAAGGGCTGTGCTGTAATCTGCATATATGCTCATAATTGCTATTTTGTCTTAATAAATGCAATCTTTTTGTTACCTAACAACTATTCTGGTTACACTTTTGTCCTCAAGTCTTCTTTGGTATAGCTGTACCAATTTTCTGTTCCTTGTTAGTTTCCTAGAATATATTTCACCCAGTTTAAAAAAAGAGATCTGTATTTTAGCTTTATCCCTCTTATTCTACATGCAATTGAATTCTGATTTGAAGGGTTTTGCTTTTGTCTTTATTCTTTAACCGATTGGCAGCATTCAAGTTGCTTCAGTTGTAGCTTCCCCCAGCGCCTCCACCCTCCATCTTCTACCTTACATATCTGCTAAAAGCCTTGGTTGACTGCTTGTGATTTATAATGAAAACAAAAAGCTGATCAGAGGCTGGATGGGTATATCTATAATGAGAATGACTCTCAGCAGGAGTCTCAAAGGTCAGACACTTGAACCTATGCTATGTATACTGTGGGATGTTTGGCAGCATTAACCATCTCTATATCCTAGAGGCTATTATTCTACCACCACCACCATTGCAGCATATGGAATGTTTCCTGGTATGGTATGAAATTGACCTGGTTTGAAGCACCTGTGCATAATGTTTGCATGCACCATTAATTGGAATGCTGAACTGACAATGTCAGAAATATTGTAGTCTCTTAGACTAGACTGATTGCTCAGAAAATTCTAGAGACTGAAGTCCTAGTTGAAGATGATTTGTGTTTCATCTGATTAATTTTAAAATCTGTTTGTTCATTTAAAAAAAGTTTACCACTATTTTACCTCACTTTAAAATGGTATTAAATACTTACTTTATATGCGTGACAATTTCAAATTAGTGAGTCATTGCCAGTCTATGGATATACCCATAGGCCTTTATATCTGATTTCCTTTTTTATTTCATAGCCTTTCCCCACAGTGCTATTTCTAGGCATGAATTAAGGTTGAGTTTTGCCAGAGGTTGGGAACTTCTGGCTTTTTAACCTAGAAGACTCTCAAGCAAGAATCACTTTAAATTCTTGACTTGGGTTTAGGACCACCTTGGCAGGGGCAATTGTGTGCTTTAAGCTAAGCTAATATAGGAGGAGCTAATTGTCATTGGAATGATTGTTTTTTCCACAGTTCACCAACATTACCCTTGGTCAGCTCTGCTCTTAGTTTTTCTGGTTCAATTCTATGTCACAAAGTTCTAGTGCTTTGTCTTCTGCCTTCCGAAGTTCCTTCAGTGAATGCTCAGGAGACATAAACTGGACAAGGTACTTCAGTTAGCACCGAGTACCAGATTTTTTCTGTAATTTTCTATAAGTAATTTCTTACTAATTCATCAGTTGTTTACATTTAAATATCACTTGAGAATTTTTACTTGTGCCCAACAAGAATGTATTACAAATTCTGATCTATTATGCCACTGAAAATGGCAGGTGTATTTATTTTTCTTTGTATGTTTTGTATCTTTCTAAGTCTACCAGATGAATACCGATAGCATAAGAGATCCAGACAAAGACAAACAAATTTAAAAAATAGCTCTGGAAAAGTAAACATATTCAGGGATGGAGAAGAAAGAAACAGAGGCAGGAAAACTCACTTCTATAATTAATATATTCAAAGAGGTGAAAGAAGACACTACTTTCATGTAGTAGCATGGTGTTATCAACATGAAATATTCAAGTTCTGGAAACACTTAAATAAAAGATCTGATTGGTAGTTGAAGGTGCATGTCACTATATAGGATGAGTCAGTGAAGAGATAAATTAAACTAATGATTTTCACAGGATATGAAGACAAATGAGAGTCTCTACAGTTCTAAAAAGGGGAATCTCACAGGGTTCCGATTTCTGTTGTCAGTATAAGTCTTGATTTTTTTCATGAATTATAGTAACATCTCCTCAAAATTTGAATACAATAGCAGATAAGAAAATGCAGATATCTTGTGTTAAACTTGACATTTAAAAATTAGAAAATGTGAAATGCATCTGAGCCTCCAGTGACTTACATTTATATGATAATCCTAGCTACTTAAGAGGCTGAGATCTGGGAATCCAGGATTGAAGTGAGCCTCGGTAGACAAATCCTTGAGACTCTTATCTCCAATTACAACAGCCAGAAGTAGAAATGTGACCCAAGTGGTAGATGACTAGAAAAACTAAAAGTTCTGAGTTCAAGTCCTAATAAATGTAGAATGGCATTCTTCATCATATGTTAATGTATGATGGAATTATTTTATTTCTTTAATTTTATACCTATCATGATAAAAATGGATAGATATAACTCCATTAAGTTCTTTGGAATTCTCCTTCTTTTTTTGGAATTCTCATTCTTAAGAATGCAAAAAAAAATATCTAAGCTCAAAATGAAAGAACTATTGAATTGTTTGGTTAGCCCAGGTGGTATGGCATATGGTAAATAGGATTTGAGAAATGAATAAACTTGACTATTCAAGTATTTCAGAACTCACACAATTAGAACTTCTTGAGAGTCAGCATTAAGCATTTCTGTGCCTACTAGACTCATTTAGAATTTACAAAATGGCTTGATTTGTCGCATGTATTGCTATATTTTAAACTCTGGTAACCAATGAATAATCTAAAAAAAGTTTCTAAATACAAAGAGACTACCTGAAAAGGTTTGAAAGCAAAAATGGAAGACAAGGGAGTAATGCCTTTAGAATTCGGAAGAAAAACAGGCTCCAACCTGAGAAAGCAGATACATGGATGCTAATATACATGATCCAGGGGTACAAGGAAGTGTGAAGTTGATGATTTTTCTGAACTGCTCTGAATTGCAGTTATATTTCATCAGGTTATGAATAAATTTGTGAAAGTAAATAAATAGAACCAAACAAAAAATGACTCAAATTTTGGCTTTAGAAAATTAAATTTTACCTCAAAAGATATGTAATCATGTGCCATATAATTCAGCCATAAATAGTACTTATAATAATAAACAAAGAATATTAAACCCAGATAACATTTTTAAATAATGAATTGTATTTGAAGGCTTAAGAGAAGAGTGTGCATGAAGGGTGATAGGGCATAGTAAGTAATATTCAGAATTTGAAATTCAATAGTAATCTAAAATTTTAAATCATATATGAAGGGAACAGTAGAAAGAGTTGACTTGTTTGTGTTAAACATAACTGATACAATTTTACTGAAATCTATGGGAATGTAATTGCATGCATCCCAACTACCATGTTTATTCTTCTAGATACTACTTTAAGTCAAACTTAGTAAGTACTATGTGGAGAACAGTTGTTTATCATTTTCACAGTTCTGCTACCTCATTCAACCACTTGAAGTCTGTTGAAGGTTCAACTTGATTCCTTGGCATTTTCTACCCCCTCTATTTGCAGAATACCCATTTTGTTCAGGAACACCTTTCTTCCCTCATAGACAAATGCTGATCTAACTGTGGGATCCCATTCTCTCGACCACTGGTCTGTTGATGAATGCTTGTATGGCAGAATTCTCCCTACTTAAGCCTTCATTGGTGATGGTGACAGGTAAAACATTTCTGCATTTATTGTAAAGGCACATAGGGGTAGATGATTTTCTTTTCTTCTGCATGATGTGGAGGTCTGGAGGTGATGGCTGGAACTTAATGTAGCACATAGGGGAGGTGAAAGTATACAGCAGAAAGAAGAACTATTAGATTTGGGGGCATTAAGGAAATGTTCACACAACTAATCCTAGAACCAAACTCTGGTGTTCAAAAAATAAAAGACAAAATAAAACTAATAGTTTTTTCTCCTAAGTGTAAATCCAGTTATTTAAATCAGGACTTTAAAAAATCCAGCTGAAGTAATTTTAACTGATACTTTTCTAACAGCAAGTTGCATGTTAGAGTCATATTGAACTCTAAATTTTGTGATATTTATTAAGTTATTTTTACTGAAATACAAGAGAACATAACCACACCTTTTTCAACCATGTGTTTATTCTCCTGGGAACAACTTTAAGCCAAATATAATACTCTGTGGGGAGGAAGAGTTGTTTATCTTTTCTAATAATGAATTGCATTTGAACACTTTTGAGAGGCGTATACATGAGGGTGGGTAGGTAAATTCACATTCACTTGCACATGATGTTAGGTAGACTTTAAATAATTGTAGGGGATATCTTTTTTAAGCCACTACAGGAATACTTTTAACTCAAACGAGTGTTGATCTGCAAATAAACTTCAACTACTGTAAAGTGAAGGACTTGAGAGAGGGCAAAGTAGGAACACTACTGTTTTGACATTCTAATTATAAATACATTAGACTTGGCACAAAAAATCATCAAACCATCAGTCTTGGCGATGGTTAAGTTAATTCACTTTTTGAAGTTCAATAATTCATGTGTGAAGTGTCAGCAGCTGGGTCTTGTTAATGGTAAGCCTTTCATTCCTGTTAAATCAATTGTAAATAATAGAACCCCTCTGAGAAAAATGATGAAATAAGCATTGATTTCCAAATTGGGTGTCAGATACAGAGCATTAATAAAACACATTGCAAGCAAACAAGTACCTAATATACTCTGATCACTGAAATAGTAATCAGAGGGAAAAATCAATGATTTTTGTGTAAGTTGCTAGTATTTTAACATTTCATTTGTATCTGTGTATCATCCTATCAAATTTCTCATTTTAGATCCTATGTGGGTATTTAATTTTCATTATCCTCACCAGCAAAACCAGGTGGCTCTTTGTATTGTTAGATTAATTTCTTCTGTCTTTTGAGTAGATAGCAGGTTTCTGGTTACATACCATCTTGGTTGCCTGACACTGATGATTTTCTTGAGTTTAATGCAATACAATAATCATTTATAGCAAGTCACATAAAACACTGCAAAAAATGTAACAGCTCTAATAAAACTTTTAAGGAAAATAAAGCTCTCTAGCAGGTGTCCATAAAAGTGCTTTATGCTCTCAGACTCTATTAAATGTTAATGCCAGTGTCCTGCACATACCACATATGGAGTTGGCTGAAAGGAAAATGTGCCTGTGAAACTCTGTTGATTCTCCAGCAGAGGAGGTTGGAAGGGCAATGCCTTGTACCTATTAGACTAAAATATGAAAGCCAGTGGGGGCTCTGCATTTCATGAAGGCCTACTTTAAGGAAAAGAATATGAGTTTTTTTTTAAGCCTTAGATGGATGAGTGGAAATACCAAGGGCACAACTGAAAAGAAAATGTATAAACTTTTTAGTTATGTTTCCCATTTCCTCCCCTACGGATGGTCTCTGTAGAAAAAAATACCCATGGACATTGGTGGTAAGGCAATGCATGTTGATGGTAAGTTAGGGCATTTTTATGTCTCAATATGTCTTCAAACATCATTACTAGTTGAATTCTGTTTCTTAGCTCGTGGTGTTTCTTATTCCAATAGTTCTTCTTTCTTTCATTCTTTTTTCTTCATTTGGGTATAGTTACATTACTGAAGATTGAACCCAGGGCCTTTGAGTTTGCCAGGCAAGCATTCTAATCACTTGAGCTACTTCCACAGCATTTTGGCTTTTATTTTGAGATAGGGGCTTGCTGATGTTTTCTGGGCTGGCCAACCTCTTATCTCTCCATCTTGATTTACAAGTTTCTTTATGAAACCTCTTCCTGAAGTTTTCGATGGTTATAACCTTTTAACCATCATTAAAAGTTTAAGCATCACTGAATGGTATCTAGTGCTGTCTTTGGCCTCAATAACAGGCTAATTAACTCTTCGTAAGACTTTCATTTTGAAGACCAAAGTAGATTCAAGAGATTGCTGCTGAAATAGAACTTATCACAAGGAAGAAAACATACACAGAGAATGCAGTAAAATAAATTGTCATGTGAAGTGATATGCTTACAAAAAGTAGAGGATATGGGATTAGAGATCATTTTATCAGATCCATACAAAATCTAGCTGTTGTATTCTGTACTCCAAGGAGGAAAACAGAATAGTTACTGACCTAAATTATGCCAAGTAAAGATATATAAAAAACATAGTAGGTATTAGCTGGGAGTGGAGAAAAGAAGACAGTCTACCACCTGGCCAGGATCTCTTAGGCATACTATAAAATTTATTTTTATTAATGAGATGCCTTTGGCAATAAAATGAAGTTGGATTAAATATTATTACACAAGGTTTACAGTGGGAAAGTAGGTTATGTGGTCATCAAGTTTTAAACGAGAGTTTGACTGCTGATCTGCAAGGGTTCAGGTGGAATCAGGGGGAAGGAGGGTGATTGTCACTTTGGGAAGGGATTTCCTAAGTACTGTTGAGTGGCTGGGATGGAATAGCCAGAAAATTTGGCCATTTCCAGCACATCAATAGTTGCTCAAATGGCAATCGAGAGGCCATTTGATAAGGGCATTTTAGTGGGGTTTGAACACCAGAATTATGGTTATATGACGTTATAGCCTATGGGCTTCTATTCTAGGCAAGTTGATGTGTATAAACATATATTAATAGTATTATAAAACTAAGCTCTATATTCACATACACAGTATTATATACATAATATATGATATACTGTACTGTCCTTCATAGTGCAACTTAGGAGATTTTCAAGAGTAGTTTTAACTTTGTGATTTTGTGATTTTCATGGTAGAATTCCAAGTCATATGGTAGGGTGCTTCTAACTTCTGTCTGTCCAACACTCCTTTTCTTCTATATGTGCCCTGAGCTCAGTGTTAAAATCTGCCTAGCTAGGTGTGACTAAGGAATAGAAAGCCTATCTTTACTACTGGCACTTGTTTACAAAGCATTAAAATAGACCTGGCTTAATAATGGTCTTCTCTCTTAGTTTGAACAGGCCTGGCCACTCTAAGTAGATAGCTTGTTCCCTCATTAGAGTTACTCATCTTTTTAGACATCCATCCCATCATGCTCCATGGATGTCCAGTGAGATGGGCTTATCTTAACATAACAGGAAAGATCTTGAGGTTGATGAAGTCTCACTCTTCTCTGACCCTCTAGTTTGTGGATGAAACTTGGTACTCTGAGTGCAGCATTATTCCTGTAGGAAAATTAGAATAAACACTTACAAGACAGTAAAGGGAAGGGATTTGTTCGGTTTGTTTTAGGCCATTTTCATGTGTAGCCTTTAGTGCTCATGGTAGATAGACCATGTGCCCATAAATGGTTTAGAATTGTTTTTGAATGTTCTCTCCCCTTCTGGGAGTTTTGCATACAAACTGGCTGATTTCATAGTCGTGCATTCATGTTTGAGACTCGTATTTAATGGGAAATGTGGTGTTAATAGTTTGAAAAGTATGTCTCAGATAAGAACCACAGACGTCTACTTCTCCACCCATTTCTGCTTGTATGAATTAATGCCAGGGAGGCGTGAAAATTGGTATATTCAGAACACCTGCAGATTCTGGTTCCATAAGTAAGGGCCATCAATTACAAAATAGTCTGTGCATAATGGGATTGCAAAAGATTTAAAGTGGCATTTTGTCTATTAACCAGAGTGCATGAGGAAAGATGGTATATGGATAAAACTTTCAGGGGGTGGGGATGAGGATATTTTGAACACAATGTAAACTAATTTTGTGAGCTATTATCTCAGCAGATTTCTATCTGCAAAGGACTGGAAGGTAGATTTTGGCTGAGATGACTATTACAGCACATCAAGTAGTATGCACACTCTGAGCAGTATTTTGACCCTGTGCATGTCAGATTGACTCTCTAAGTTCCAACACTCCTTAAAAGTTGTGGTAGTGGTTGTACCTTCTGTAAAACTACTTAGTATTGCTTCATGATTAGAGATTATCTTGGTAAAGCTTGTATATAATATTGATTAAGTGGCTAGTACACATTTAACTGGGAAAGATGACAGCAACTGGCCAGTTGTTTTCACTTGTAATGGATTAATGTCATCTACAGGCCAACTTCTGGAATGATCCTGATAATTGCTCTTGTTTCACATGATGGCCAGGACTATAGTTGACTGTACATTGTGACTGCTTAAGGCTTATGCTATTTTCTTTTAGTCTCGACCTTGTGAGCTATCTCTGCTGCTAGGCACTTGAGAGGTGGGTACTATTCTTTCTGGTTTGGAATTTGACAGTGAGGTTAACATTCTTAGGTTCCTGAGGAGGAAGCAGGCAGCCCAGGACAGGGCAGGGAGAGCAGCAGGACAGAGGCTGTATAACTCCAGTGTGTGGTTTCTGAAACTAAGTTTATTTGTGCAGTGAGACTAACTGGTTCATCTTGTCATCTTGTCCATATGTCATCATGACATATAGGTAAATGTTGCATATAGTTTTCACTATGGACTTGGTGGCTTTTGACTTAAGTTAATAGGTCTTTATTTTGAGGAATACCATTGACCTTTATTACATAGATATATTATAAAGGCTTGATACAACTCTTTCATCATTATTCCACACTTATAAAACATAATAGCTTTAATAGCAATGATGATAGCAAATATTCCTGTAGTTCTTGGTGCCTGCTAAGTAGTTATTTCACATACATTAATTTCTTAAACATAACAAAAATACAAGAATTGAGGACAGGAAGCTAAGTAAATTCCTGATAGATATTCCTGATAGAGCTGGAATTTCAATCCAGACAGTTAAAGTTTCGATATTTAATTGTGAATAATGACTAAAATCTATGGACCTGTAATCAGTGAAAGCTCAGATTAAATGACATATTGTTTGACATGGAACTATCTGTTTTTCTTTTTAAATATTTTATGTTTAATCATCAAAGTGAGAATTATGATAGAATTTAACTCTATGATGTTGTTTGGAATTGTGATATGTCTTCTATAATGTTAACTCAGCCTGGTTTATAAGTATTTCCATACTTATATGGGCCAGTCATCAATGAGTATAAACTGGCTTCATGTATATTTCATATTTTAGGCAGACCTGAGAATGAGGGGGGACGGTGATGTTGGTCTCCAGCCCTGTAGAGCTGGTATAACAAGCATGTGTGGAAAGACTGTCTCAGGCCATGTTTCAACTTCCTACATTGTTAGCAAATTCAACCTCACTTTCTAGGTGACTATTCTGGATCTTATTGAACTTAAAACAGCCACAGCCAGACTCATTTCATTTTGGTCATATTGTGAATTTTCTTCTATAGTTGGCTAATGGAGTTACTGAAAATTTTGCAAATAGACAACTATCTAATAATCTGTCAAGGGCATGAAGGGTTTACAATATATTGAAATTGGAGGGCTTATTGTGTGCAGTTCTATCTACTGCTGGGGGCAGCTCTCAGCCTACACAGAACTGACCCTTTCCCTTTGCTGTATTTGCCTCTCAGGGCTGAGTGGAAGAGCTATTGCCATACACCTTAACTAACTTTGCTTTCCTGTCCCCATTCATCCTAGGGCAGCTGATTTATCAGATAAGGGAGTCATATGACTTTAATTCATTAGCAAGCTATGCAGGAGAGAACATCTTGACTTGGAGAAGACATATTTTTGCAACCTCTAGTGACTACAATGTTTCTATGTTTTATTATCCTATGTTTGTGAAAGGAAAGGAAACTGGTTCAGGAAAGAGGAGAAACAAAATCATAATTTTACTATTTCCAATAAAAATTTTTGACTAAATTTTATTGTATAAGCCTTGGCTAATTTTAATATTTCTGAAATCTTCAAAATATATACTTGCTTAGAAACATTTTTATTCAATACCTACTGCTAGTATTTAAATACTATTTACTTCCCTTTCACCTTCCTTCACACCAAATGTAGATATTTGTGTGTACACTTGCACACACAAAAATACATCATAAATGTATGTTACATAAGGATACAAATTATAATTTTAAGAGTAGGAGGCTGTGCATAAATGTTTAAGATATAAAAGGGCTGTAGAAAAAAATGCAACAAGAACCCCCCAAACTTTCATATTATTAATAAGAACTGGTGAGAATCTTGGCAGATAATTCAAAGAAGTTACTTCAGGCTAAGGGCAGACAAACTACAAAAAGAGAAAATGAAAAGCCTGAAAAGTGTTTCTTGGATTGCCATGAAAGAAAACCTTAATAATGAACATCTGTGTAGCCCATTCATTATTATAATGTGATCAGTAGTACATGCAGTAATTACATTTATAACAACTCTCCATTACCAGATGAAATAGTGAGGAATTGGGGTAACCTAGGTGTGACTGTGGCTTGTTGCCATTTGTCTTAATGCAGATGTGCTCTTTTCATTCCTAGAGGTACTTCGTCATTTTCCTGTCCCCTGAGCACTCTGGTCTTTAACTGTTGCCTTGCTGCTGCTTTGGGTAGAGGTGGAGTGAGATCAGCAGTGACTCCTCTTCCCAGGTACTGAGCCTCACCCTGCATGGACTCAGAACAAGCAGAGTTGCTGCCCATATCTGTGCTGACATTCCTTATTATTTCTTTTGGTTGCATATGGCTGATCCAGGAAACTCAAAACTCACCTTCATGTAGACCATGTTACAGGCTTTCTGAGAATCTGGACTTGTGCATTTTAGAGGACACTGTAGGAAAACCTCGTGTTCCTAACTTGTAACTTTCAAATAGGCCATAGGATAGAGGATAACAGACAAATAGAAATACAGGATTATATGGCTTTAAACCAGTTCTTGTGTGTGTGGGCTCTGTCATACTGCTTTCTGGGCATGAGTAATTTGATATTTGAATAGATGTTTTCTTGATGCCTTAGGTAGTGTTTCATGGAAAAGGGACTCTGGTGCCAGACAGATATGGCTTTAGCTTGTTTCACTCACCACTTCTGTGATATTAGATAGATTGCCCTATTATGCCACTATTTCTTTATCCTTTTTTTTTTCATTTTTGTTGTGTTTGTTTGTTTGGTGTATGGTTAGAATTCAGGGCTTTGTGTTTGCTAGGAAGGCACTCTACTGTGTAAGCCGCACCTCTAGCTCTTTTACTGTGATTACTTTTGAGAGAGGGTCGTACTCTATGCCTGTTCTGTCTTGAACTGTGATTCTCCTATTTATACTTCCATCTGTACCTGGGATGACAGGCAGGTACAGTCACACCAGCTTTTGATTGGTTGATATGGGAGTCCTGAGAACATTTTTTACAGGGTAACCTTCAAATTTGACAATCCTAATTTCCACTACCAGAGTACTAGGATCATGTGTATGAGCTACCAGCTCATTTCTTCTTCTTAAAACGGTGGTGATATGGCATATTATTTAACAGACATAATATTTAATTAACAGGCAAGCAAGCCATGTGTATTACCAACATTTTTAAGCAAAATAACACCAAAATGAACATGTATTTAAAAAATATCAGTATACTTATATGTCTGACTGGAAATCTATGACCATTATAACCTGTCAAATTTAGCTCTAAGAAAGTGAAGTCTGAACATAAGAGGTAATTCTACCAGGATGTGTACATGTTCATTTGATAATATGTCATACTATTTGGTCTCTAAAATTTATATATATATATACATATGTATGTGTGTGTGTTTATATATATATATATATATATATATATCCTTCCTATCTTTTGTTAGATTGTCCTCCATACTAGGCTCCAAGCGTTTTCATTTAAGATGGTATGTTCTACGCAGTTAATGGCATGAATTGTCATGCCTAGCCTGTCTACTGAAATCTTGTGGTTTTTACTTATTAGCTGAATGGTCTTGGGGAAATTAATTAGCCTTGCTGTGCTTCAGTTTTCCAATGGAAAGAAAAATGCTCATTTTAGATTATATTGAAAGATAGCATTTTAGTGCTTTATCATTTTGAAACATTTTGTCAACAGCCAGTAAATACGATCTGCTCTTACCCACACATCCTTGTAAGTAAATACTTTATGCTAACTGTATATTGCCTTGCATCTGAATTTCTCTCTACAGCAAAACAAAACATTTCCAGTAACAATGAGGAGCATGTCAAGTAGAACAGAGCAGGTACAGGAAATACTACGTAATAGATTACTTTTTTCGTGTAAGAATTGGAGCCACTTAGTTGAATATTCTAGAATAAGTAAGTCAAGGAAGAATCGACAGACTAAGGCTTCTATCTTGTTCACATATAAGTGATTCTGGACAGCAGTGTCCTTCAGGATGCCAATGCCATGCCCCCAATATGCCTCAACTATCTTGAGCCTCCTTTCTAGGTCTACATCTATAGAAGCGAGTGAGGAAACGGCTGAGAATTTGCATGTTTATCAAGAGTGGAGATTGCTCAGCATTGTGTCAGACCTAGGCCAACCTAGTTCCCCTGACTGAGAGGCTGGGTGATGGAGTTGAAACTTGTGGGGAGACTTGTAGATTAAGCTATGCCTCATAGCAACATGGAATGATAGAGACTACATGTACTAATCAGAAAGATCTTGAGTCCCCAAAGATTCTAACTTTTAGTACCTTAAGGTATATAAAAAGCCTCTTCTCCAGTCTATTCTACGGGAAGAAGGTGAACGTTGGTGACCTCTCTGTCTTGGCCTGATGTTCTTTTGGGGAAAGAATAGGTTGGAGGTAGGAAGTGAGGGCCTTCTCATAAATTAGTCAATATTACTGTATAAACTGGTAAATTACCTCCTTTTACAAACCAGATAGAGGAAACTGCTTTTAAGAAATGAAACATCTTCTCTGAGTTTTTCAACTTAGCATTATAAATTAAATTTGGTGATTTCAACTCACTATCAAGATACAAGAATTTTGAGTATGTGCACTTCACAAGGAGAAATATCCAAGAACATTCATTTTGTTTTCAAAGGAATCAGTAGCTCTGACACCTGGGGCTCAAGAAATTTGGAAGCAGGATTTTGCCAAAGATTTCTGAAGAAAATTCCTGAGTATTTTCTTTGAATACAATTTATAGTGTAAGGGCCAGTACATGCCTATAACTCAGAATACCAGTCAGTTGTTAATGCCAGATGTACTCATATATGATGTGTGCCATTAAAGAACTAAAACACCCACTCTCAACAACAAAAAAAAACCTGAAAATTTTAGTTGATAAAAAAGCAGAATGAGGAGGACAATTGTGTTAGAGATATTAAGCAGTGTGTAGACAGCCCTGCTGCTGTTGAGTTCTTACTTAGAGATGATAGAGTATATCATCTCTTAGCAACTGCATTTCATTCAGGATGGTGTTTTCTGAGTCTTCAACATGGTCACATTTGTAATATCATCAGTCCTTTGTGTTTTCCACACTAGACATATACAACATTTATTTCTCAAGGGACTGAGTCTTTGATTATTTGCCCAAAGAATCTTTGAACAAGCTTCATTAATTTTATAGAGACAAATTTAAAGACATTTCTCACCTTATGGAATTTACACTTGAGTTACGTTAAGAGATGCTGTGACCTTGACACACATGGAAATGGTCCCTGAGAAACATTTTGTGTTAAAAAAGAGCATGTTAAAAAATTACACTGAATTATAAACACAATCTCAAAATAGAAGAATTAATGTAGGGTTTGGAATGAGACTTTCAAAATAAGTGACAATCACACTGGATTGAAAAACATATATGGAGAGTCAGGAGAAGTACTCAATTTACCAAGTTGCTTTACTAATTTATGTATAATGAAAAAGTGAATGATAAGAGAATTCAATCCTCTTTATAGTATTAGGAAAGTAAAGCTAATTCAGGGGGATGGGATGCGTTTTCATAATAATTACTTGATTTAATCAAGCACATAAATGATATTATTTCGATTCTGATGCAGAAACTGAAGCACACAATTACTTTAGCACATAGTTTGAATGAAGGTAGATTTTATCTCTATTTAGGTTCGAGGCAGCTCCCACTTAGACTTGAAGTCATTTCTTATCAGTTTGAACTCTGAAAGTTTGGTTCTCAAAAATTTTGTACAATGAATCACCTTGGAAGGTATAGTAAAACACCAACTGCTGAGACCTAACCCCAGAATTTCAGCTTCATTAAGTTTAGGATGTATCCCTAGAATTTGGGTCCATAGACCTACTGCTCTAGATTACAGGAGGCTTCTCTATATAAGTGTAGGTGTTGGAAATGCATTCAGACATTAATGCACATTAACACCTTTACTAATTAACATTTATATTTAATAATTAATATCAAATAATAATTAATATTAATATCAGATCAATATTTATACTTTTTATCTTACAGTACATTTACTATATTTCACTTTCTTTGTGCAATTTCATATTTTAAATGAGCATTTTAGGATGGCTTATCATAAATAAGTACATACATAATACAAGTTTGATGAGTATGTAGAAAAATTGGAATATTATGCATAGCTTGTGGAAAAGAGAAATAACATATATATCATGGAAAACAGTATGTGAGTTTATGAAAAAAGGTCAACATATTTGGGTACCAAATCTTAGCTACTCAGGAGGCTGAGATCTGAGGATCATAGTTCAAAGCCAGCCCAGAAAGATAAATTGTACCTGACTCCTATCTCATGTTAATCAGTAAAATACTGAAATAGAGGTGTAGTTCAAGTGTTAATACAGTAGTCTTGAGTAAAAAATTCAAGCAATAATAGAAGGCCATGAATTCAAGCCTTAGTACCTACCCCCTCAAAAATATAGAACTTGCAGAAGATCCAGCAATTCCACTACAATGAGTATATTCAAAATAATTGAAAGCAGTCATTAAAATGTATTTTCAGCCATGTGTTCATAACAGCACAATAGCTAAATGGTGGGAAATATCAAATATCTATGAATGGATGGAGAGATTAACAAAATGAGGTATATGTGTCCTATGAAATATTACTCAGCTGTAAGTGGGGGTGGAAGTCTGATGGATGGTGCAACATGGAGCAACTTGTGTACGTTTTGATCAGCAAAATACATCGGACACAAAAGCAACTATACTGCTCAATACTACTCATATATAGAATATATATGATACAATATACTTTTATATATACTAGTATATGTACTTACATATACTTGTTATGGAATATATTTGTGTATATAATATACATATTTGTGTTTAGAATATATACTTATTTATATTATAGAAACAGGAAATGAATAATAGCTGCTGTGGGATGAGGGAAAGAAGAAAAGGCAGTTTATAGATATATGGTTTTAACTGGGGATGGCAACATTTTGAAGACAGTGGTAATTTTGTTTAAGACTCATGAATAATGCCACTGAACTATGTGCTTTAAAATAGTTAAAATAGTAAATTTTGTTTTGTATGTTTTACTAAAATAAAAAGGGACTATAAAGAATATTGCACATATTCTCCTTTCCCCAGTATTTTGCCAAAGCTTATTAGAACTGTCTACTCTTGCTTGAATGAATGCAGATGTTGGAAAAGGACATTTTAATATACTACACAGTGGAAAAGTAGACTTCTATTTTAGACATCTTGTACCAAGACCTGAGCTCTTAGGAAAACTGAGCTAGAATCATAATGCACACATTGAACTTGCCCAGAAATTAACCCTTCATGTCTAACCATTGGCAAAGCTTGCAGGAAAATCATACATTTTGATTTGTCTGAACAGGAAGCCATTGTCTGTATGTTTAGCTCATAGAAAATAGCTAGAAGTCAGAGGCTGTCGGATTTGGCATCCCTGAAGTCTGTCTCTGACACTTATGTCTAAATTAGACTGCTGATAATTAAATAAACGTGTAAAGCCAGCATCATGCCCTGTCTCTCTCCTTCATAAACCAGGGCATTGCCATTTGGGTAAGTTGTCTGCATCCATCATTTCATAATTTCTAACCTTAGGCATAGCTGTTTAACTCAATTAAATGTGACCAAAATGAACTTTGCTGAAAAAATCTAATAGTATAAAAAATACATTGAATGAAATGCTGAAGGGTAATTTCTACAACTCAAGTTAAGACTATTAATTTTGAATAACATGTATAGCTCTTGATCATAACATTTTACAAAAGAAATTTTTTCTGTTGAAATTATGTTGTTGTATACATGGGAGATTAGTGTCCTAACTATAACCTCTATAGTCATATGGAAGATAGGAAATTATAAAAATAGTAAGCTGTAGAGTCACTTAATTCAAGTATCATTGGACAGTAGGGTAAATACATGATAAAACAGTAACTTCACCAGCTTCTCTTTCTTGTGGACTTTCCCTGCTTTTTTACTCAATGAGGTCTTTACAGCAGAGGACCTTTAGTCCACAGAAGACTGTATGTAATGCATTGCATATAACCAGTCTGCTGAAACATGTTAGTGGTTATTTTTTTTTCTGAAAGAAAATGTTGTTTTGTCAACTAAGTTTGCCACATAGTAGTTTAATGAAAACTTACCAAAAAAGCAATGGAAGCATGGCAGAGTGCCATGGCAGAGTACAAGAATTTCTGAGTTTAAACCTCATATCACATCAAAAAAGGTAACTATGTGACTTTCGAGAATCTTTATTTGGTTAATTTTGAGTCATGAAAAACAACAGCAACAAAGACAACAACAACAAGCAAAAACAGAAAAGATACCAGATTCAGCTCTCCAAGATTTACGCATTGTATAACCTTCTTTTTTTCCCGAAGGCTTCTCTTACAAATAAAGTAAAATAAAACAGCTTTAGGAAACTTGGTCCAACTTAATTTTTATACAAATGGAAGAAATAAGGCATAGCATTCTGCAATATTGAAAGTAGATCATTTTCCCCCTTTGGAATAGAGAGAGATTAGGGGAGAATGAAGGTCTGAGCTTGAGTCACAGTACTGGAAGTTCACTAGCTGCTTCCTTGCGACATATCTCCAATTTCAGTGCTTTGTCACTAGGTTAAGACTGCCTAGGCTGAGAATGTGTCTTAGTTTTAGAGTGCTTTTTCCTCGCATGCATGAAGCCCTCGGTTCAATTCCTTCGTACCACATACACAGAAAAAGTGAGAAGCGGAGCTGTATTTCAAGTGGTAGAGTGGTAGCCTTGAGCAAGCCCCAGGACTGGATAAAAAAGAAAAGAAAAGAAAAAGAAGACATCATTGCCAACAAGTGAGATCACACTTGTGAAGCAGCCTCACAATCAGAAGTAGCAACTCCAACTTTTTTTTTTAACCTAGGCTGGCTTTGAACTATGATCCTCAAATCTCAGCCTCCAAGTAGCTAGGATTATTACAAGCATGAGTCACTGTGTTCTGGCTTACATTAAACTTTTTACTTCCACAGTTTCAATATACTTGGATTTTTGTTCTTATTGTTTCAATATGGCTGCTCTACTACTAGGCCCCATATGTCTTTCCAATCTGAAAGAGTGAAGAATCTGCTGTCAAGGAAGGATCGCAATCAACTTATGAATATTTTCTTTGTTTGTAAGCTTTTGTTTAAAACTCATTGGCTAAATTTTTTTCATGACCACCTTTTGCTTAAAGATAGCTTGGAAAATGATGTATTTAGCATTTCATATATTCGTATACAGCAGTTAGCACACAATATTCAGAGTGGTTCTCATCCAGAAGCAGGATCTTGTAGGAATGCAGAGTCTTAAGCCCCAACCCTGGTCTTCTATCAAGACCAGGTCTTAATATGTGGGAATCAGTGCATCCTGTTTATGTAGAACCCATTGTTCAACATTATTTTTAAAAAAATCCAAGCTAATAACAGAGCACTAAGTCAAGCATGGGGGCCCTTTGAAAATGAGATTGTCTGGTGCCTGTGTAGGCCACACTCATGAAGCTGGCCTCTGGGGAAGAGGTGAGAGTCAGAGCTCCCATGCTTTCTGGGATCAGGGCTACTGAAGAATTCAGGATTCTGAGAGACTATATGTCTGTGAAGGGGCAGGCGTGGTATACCGGAACAGGTGCTGGGTCATTTGCCAGACTGTCCTGTTTCCCCAATCTCAGTACCATTTGTAGACAGGATCAAACATCAATTGGTCACACAAGAGGCAGACTGCTATATGGGTTTTCTTTGCCATCATTAGAAAGCATCTCTCGACATCTGTCTGTCCTCCTCAGTCAGGACAAAAGCCTGGTGGGAACTGAATGGACCCAGAGGAGCTTCTGTCAGCCAACAGCTGTGGCCAAGGATAAATTCCAGACTAATAAGCTGCTGAGGAGTGCCTCCCTGATGAATGGTCATTTCAAGAGAAAAAAAATTGCAGATGAGCCTTCAATGAAAGTGAAATTAAAGTCATTTATCCCAGATCATTTGGAAATATCAACTCCCTTCTTAAGGAAGGAAAATATAATAAAGTTCCCTCATAAAGACATAAAATATTTAACATGTGACTTCTGCTTCCTACCAACATCACCTCGTAATGGTCCCATTATCTTGTTATGTTTAAGTTCAATGAAAAATTTAGAAGGAAGAATGGGCAAAGGTTTAACCCAAATTGAGATTTTTTTTTGCCTGAAATCTGTGATTACATCATTGGGACATTTATATTACAAGACATTTTTACGATATAAGCATTTTTTCATTTGGACAGCAACCATAATAAATTGAAATAAAATTCAGTCTTGATTGATGCTGTAAGTGTCATGTTGGGGGCAAGTCCCATCTATTAAGTGTGGTTTGCCAGGACAGCAATAATAGTAGCATTTGAATGTTTTTCTTATCAAGGAGAAAAATTGTTAGTGATGTTGATTTGGTAGACTCGGAGGACTAGGATAAATATAAAAGGCCTATGGCCTGTGGCCTCTTTTCCTGAGTTTAGGATGACCTGAAGAGTCAGAAGTCTATAGGAACTGTTTTTCCTTAAAAAAAATAATAGGATAAACTATTACAGTTAGTGGAATGAAAGAGAGAGGCTGATTACAACATAATGGAGTGTACAATATTCATCTCTTTGAAATATGACCTTACCCGGCCTTTTCCATTTTACAATCGATTCTCTCATTCCCTTAATGAACCTTTGCATTCATGAGTCTTCCGTGGAAGTATGCACATGAAGTATTGCTGGAGCAGAGAATAATTGTCTGCCAAGTAAGTAAGAACAAAGTGCCTCTCTTGTCGTGTGGTTCAATAACATTAGAAACTGTTAATGCATCACACTGGGCCTCATATTGTTTGGCTTAATAATTATCTAATTTGCCAAAGCTTGCTTAAAAATTTTTTCTGGGGTGGGGGACTTGCACAATAGAGTTGTTTGACTTTTTCTCAAAGAACAGAATGATAGAGATGCTGTAATACTTTTAAGGCCAATTCTAGCAATTTTTTGCGTATGTGTACATTTGCTTTTTATTTTAATGTTACTAGACATGTTTAATTTAAGCAAAATAGACTCAGTTTGAGTGGTGATACCATGAATATGATGATACAGAAAATTATAGGAAAAACTGGAATTATTATAACTAAAATAAAGTCATGTTAACTATTGGGTTTTAAAACTAATAATTCATTTCTATATATTGGAGTATATACATAAATTCATCCATCCACTATGGGGAGACAATATGGTAGGTTTCCCATAACACAACCAAGATTTAACACTGATTCAACTTCCAAATATTAGTGTCTTCTTTCTTCTTGCAGAAATTTTAACAGGCTATCTATTGCATTTATTAAATACACAACTGGTGGTTTAATTAGTACAAAATATTTGGTGTGAATTGAGAGCAGATAGCATAAAGGAGGGAAGAATAGATATAAAAATGATAGCACTGGTCAGTCACATACCAATTTAAATAGGGATAGTGGCTGCCAGTGCATAATTGGATATTTAAAAAGGCCCAGGGATATTATAGGTGGACACCAGCAAATTAATTTGTTTACAAATTTCTTTAAAAAATTTAAAAGAATAAGGGAATAATGGATACTATGTGGCTTCTAGTTGAATAAAAGAGGATGGTAGAACATACTCCAAGTATGGGATTTAAAAGATAGCCTATAACAACCAACCACTTCTTAAAAACATTACAAAGTATGCTAAGATTTTATGACTGTAAGTGTGTCTACCATGTTTGTTAGCTCCTCTCTCCCCATCAAAATATCCTACTATGCTGCTTAGCTCCTATCAGTGGAGGAGGAATAATTCCTCTGAGGGTTCTCATATTTTGAATAGCAATTTTAAACAATATAGTCGTTAGGCCAGTATATAACTGGTATTTCATTAAACATTTACTATATCAGAAGCTACATGTTTTTACATTGAGTGTTACTCAGGTAACAGTGAACCAACTATATATGTTAATGGTGATGGTTTGCCTATATCAGTCAGCTTATTGTCCATCCTCAACTTGACATCCTTTCTGCTTTTCAAAAAAGTGTTACCAAGTCAAAGAAGCTGAATTTCATTCAGTATATGTGAGCTACGCTGCATTTAGCACATAGATGATTGGCAGTTTAGGGGAGAGATGTTGATAAAAACATAGGGGTTATATTTATTTTTAACAACATGTAAATGTTTAGTGTCTTGAAGTTACTGCCCAGCTGACTTTAGCAAGCAAAGGGAGGACAGAGTATGTGCGTGATGGCCTTTTCTTACATTCTTCTTCATGATTCCATCTGGTTGGATTCTTTCTTTTGGAGATATTTATTATGGTACTGTTCTTTATTATTTTACATTTTTTGTGTCTAAGACTCAGCTTTACCTTTTGCTCAAGCCTACTTCCAACAAGCTAGCCTCACCATTTTTTGTACTCTTGGACCAAAGTTCCTACATTTTAAATGATCTTTCTGTCCTTTTAGGCTTTTCCCCCTATCATCAATGTGTATTTTTGTATAGGACAGATGGTTTTAGCATTGTATTATATATTATAATAGATATTTGTATTTACTGAGTATTTAACATACATGTGTCTGTATGCATGTATGTTTCATATATTTTCCACAAGGAAGTGTCAAAACTTCTATGTCTTCCTGGATATTGATGTCACAACTGAAAAGAATATCTGCTTCTGATTGCCCTAGCCAAAAATTATTTAAGAGCTGCTATAGCTAAAACCTTGAATATTTATTTAACTTTTGTTGTAAATATCTGAGACTAGGTCTTTCCAATTCAATTTTATCAATGGGTTGGAACCTCAAGTGCTCTGTCTCTTCCTTTTTAATATTACTGTGGATCCATTGTTTATAAGATAAGTATTAAATTAAATTTGAAAATGTACTGTATCAAAGCCTAGAAACTTAAAAAGGGGTTTCTGGAAAAATATAAAACTTTATTTTTCTGTCATCATTACCTCAAAGACTTTCAAGTAAATTTCATGCTTTTTTAAAAAAAAAAAAATTTTTGCTCTGGGGTGTGAATTCAGGGCCTGGGCTCTGTCCCTGGGTCTCTCTGTGTTCAAGGCTAGTGTTCTACCACTTGAGCCACAGTGCCACTTCTGGCTTTTTCTTTTTATGTGAAACTGAGGAATTGAAACCAGGGCTTCATGCACGTTAGGCAAGCACTCTACAACTAAGCCACATGCCCAGCCCTAAATTTCATAATTTTGAACCTCAGGCCCAAACTAATATCTAACACTAATGTCTAACCTTTTATCATTCACGAAACTTCCAACAAAAAAACTTTTTAGCAGAAATTTACGTAAAGAAAATAAATCCAAGAATAACTGGGTTTTATAATTATAGAGGAAATATGATTACCTTTGTAATATTTTAAGACTTACAGATATTTGCCCCAATGAAGGCAACCTATGTTAGTTAAAATAATGCTACCAGTTGAAACAGATTATACTACTGCCAGATCTCACAACCTTAATGTAAGGAAAATTTTTCTCTCACCTCTAATCTTGAATCCAGTGTCTCTTTTTCCTTCCATTTTATCACTCTTATCTTTCTGATGCATGGGACTCAGTATGCCCTGAAAGTGGTCTCCATGACAGCTCTTCAGTTATAGAAAAGACCTTGAGAGTGGCAAGGATGGTTTTGTGCAGAGATGCCAAAGTAGCATGGTAGAACTGGGTCCAATGGCCACACCTCACCACAAGAGGGTAATATGGTCTGTGTGCCCAGGGGGAAAAGAAAGTAGATTTTGTTTGTAGTCAGCCAATTTGCCAGTGGGTTGACACAAGTTCTTTAACAGCCCAAATCTTATATCTAAAACTACTGCTTCCAACAGAATAAATTTCTCCACGGCAAGCTGTGATAAATGCTATGACTCTATATTTTATTTTATGGCACCTCTGTTCCATTTCTTCTAAATTGCCTATTGTGTTTCATTATGGGCACTAATGATGAATTAAGTTGGGCTGCTTAATAATTAAGAGTATCTCTAGGATAAAACCATCTTCTCTCTTGGAGGAAATCTATTTGGCTTTTGTTCGCCAGCTGAAATGCTCAGTACAGTAGAATTAGAATTCCTAAGAAATGGATGAGCTGGCTTCACAGTAAGTCACATTGGCAGAAGTGTTTGGCTGGTCTGATTGTAAAAGACAGAATTTATATCAGTTAGATATAGTACATACTTTTAATAACAACTCTGGGGATGCAAAATCCAGAGTGAGTTGACATCTGGAACAGAATTCTAGAAATAACCAATTTCTGGTGAGTTATTTGGGTAAGATGAAAAAGGAATGGTTTTTGGATGGGACATAAGTATTGTTTAATATCAATGTTACCCAGGTTTATGATATTTTGTTATCCTTTCTTGCTGTAAAGTTATCTTAACACTGGATATTTTTGAATAAACATGGTAATTATGACTTCACTGTGGACTATATCAGAGGATCTCGGAAAATGCCAAATTGTGGATTAAAATGTCTGTGAGGCATGTTTTCCTAGAGTCCACTGTTTACACTAGGATTTCAAACACTTTTGTGATGCTCTCTCTAAATGGCCTGGAACTCTGCTGATATAAGAAAACATGAATCTTAGGTTTGTTCTAACTTTTAGGTGAGTACATGTACTTGTTTTATGAAAGTATCTCCTAGAGGATGATTGTCCTGAATGCTCAAAAGCATAAACTTGGGGCCTCAGAACCATTTTTAGTAATATTTCCTTATGCACTTATTGATTAAACAGCCATTATTTGAGCATGTTTTCCATGCCTCTCACTGTACTTAAATATCCTAATAAATAAAGAGAAAGTTGTTGGAAAATGGCAGATGAGAGCCTGGGGGATCATGGCTCTGTAACAGTATCCATGCTGTTAGGCACACAGGGGTGTAAATCTGTTTTTCTATTTGATACACCCATTTCTCCTTTTGTGAAAGGAAGATTCATGTGCCTCTTTCTCCATTTTGTTCAAAATAATACATTAAATAAAGTATTTTATACTAGTGTTTGGGACACATAAAATCTGCAGAACTTATTATTTGGCATCTTGAAATATTTGAATGTCTGTTAGGTATAGGATGAATTGGGCTTGCTGTGGGTGGCCCTGGGGACAGAAGAGAAGTCAAATGGATCTGCATTATAGAAAAGCACAGTTCAGGCCAGGCGCAGTGATTCATGCCTGTAATCCTACCTACTCAGGAGGGTGAGATCTGAGGATCAAGATTCAAAGCCAGACTGGGCACAAAAGGACCTGAGAGGGCCGGGAATTTAGCCTAGTGGTAGAGTGCTTGCCTAGCATGCACGAGGACCTGGGTTCAATTCCTCCGCACCACATACATAGACAAAAGCCAGAAATGGTGCTGTGGCTCAAGTAGTAGAGCTTTAGACTCGAGAAAGTCCAAGGACAATGCCCAGGCCCTGAGTTCAAGGCCCAGGACTGGCAAAAATAAAAAAAAATAAAAAACCGGACCTGAGACTCTTCAATTAACCTCTGGAAAAAAACACAAAGTGGGGCTTGGCTCAAAGGTAGGACAGTAGCCTTGAGCTGAAGAGCCCAGGGACTGCATCCATGCCAGAGTTCAAGCCCCATGACCCACAAAAAAAAAAAAAAAGAAAAGAAAAGCACATCTCAGCGAATCTATAAATAATTATAGAAATGGTATAGGGCAATGAAATCTCATTACTTGGAGAATTTAAATAAGAGAAACTACTAATTCTCCAAGAAAGAGAAAAGAAATCTTCCTGCATGATGAAACTAACTTGCACCCAACATTCCTTCTAAAGTGATTATTTGATGAATGTTGTCAATAACCACCCTGTAGATGAAATGGTTACAAAGAACTAGAACTAGAATCTTTTTTATTTTTCTCTTTCTCTTTTTCTCTGAAAAATGTCTTAAAAGAATCACTCATTAAATTTCTCACCAACAGAACGAAGTTTAAAACATAGGAAAATTATCCCATACAGATCTTAAAAATAAAATAACTCAATTCACTCTTCTCTGAAATAACAATATACACGTGTGGCTAGTGAGGGCTTTCCTCTGCAATTACTTCAATTTAAGACAACTGAAAGGATATAACAAAAGTATGAAATGACATATTCCTTTTTATTTCTTGTTTATTTTATTTATGTTGGACAGAGATAAACACACATTGTGAAAGCTACAGTTTGAGAAAGAAATGAAATGACATATTCCTTTTTATTTCTTGTTTATTTTATTTATTTATGTTGGACAGAGATAAACACACATTGTGAAAACTACAGTTTGAGAAAGAAACTGTAGCTTTAATCTCTACAGTAGTAAAATTGAAACAAAATCTTATATCAGAAAGTATGTTTTTACTATATTAACTGAAATATGGTAGATTCAAAGGAAAACTCAAAAAGTGTAATTCTTTAGAAAACCAAAGTAAAATTAAAAGATATAAGCACTTAGAAAATGAGTGCTTGAAAGGGATGGGGTAGGGTATAGGGGAATGGGTTAAAGGAATGAAAAAGGGAGAGTGAGGAGAATAGATTTAAGAATTTAGGGTATAGGGCCGGGAGTTTGGCCTAGTGGTTAAAGTGCTTGCCTAGCATGCATGAAGACCCGGGTTCGATTCCTTGGTACCACATACATAGACAAAAGCCGGAAATGGTGCTGAGGCTCAAGTGGTAGAGCTCTAGCCTTGAGAAAGTCCAAGGACAGGGCTCAGGCCCTGAGCTCAAGCCCAGGACTGGCAAAAAAAAAAAAAAAAAAAAGAAAAAAGAATTTAGGGCATATTCTACAAAATTAAGAAAAGTAAAGGAAGAGGTAGGTTGGAGCGATAAGTGACAATGCTGAGAGGAGTGACATGGATCAAGGCATATTGTATTTGTAAGATGCTTTGTTACAACTCCTTAAAGTTATACAACTTTGTACAACTTTTTAAAGATAAAATACTAAGGCGTGATTTCCTACTGAAGTGTCCTCAAGAAGTGGATAATGATATGTCAGGAATTTCTTCTAAGGTTATCACATGTCTTTCTTTCTTTGTGAAAGACAGAGTTTGCTATGTAGATCAGGCTGGTCTTGAACTCACAATATTCATGTCTTAGCTTTCCAAATGTTATTATAGGAATAGATCGCCACAGCATGTCAAAAAACAACACATGTCTTAAAGTATATTGTACTTAATTGAATTTGTTCAGTGGTTGTTGTAGAATTAAGCCAGTCTAAGTCTTTATAATCCCATTTATTTCCAATTTTGTTGGAAAGAAAAGATGGACTAATGCTAATTTGAGTGCTTGTGTCCATAATTATGAATATATAAATAAATATCAAAATTTGAGTATGATTGTAGTCAAGGCCTGTGCTCCAGAGCTAACATTCTGGCTATACTCACTGTATCTTAGAAATGGAGCCAGCTATTTTTTTTTCCTTTTTTTATTGCAACAATGTATGAAGATGGCATAGGAATCTCAATGAAAACTGTTGATCAATAGGGGTTTGCTGACATTAGGAACAAGAAAGCAACAGAGAGGGTTACTGATTAAAATATGATAGGGCTGGGAGTTTAGTCTAGTGGTAGAGTACTTGCCTAGCATGCATGAAGACCTAGGTTTGATTCCTTGGTACCACATACATAGAAAAAAGCCAGAAATGGTGCTGTGGTTCAAGTGGTAGAGTTCTAGCCTTGAGAAATCCCAAGGACAGTGCCCAAGATTGGCCAAAAAGAATAAATATATATGCAAATCTGAAATGCCATAGTAAAATTCCTTGGTATAAGGAATACCCACTAGAAACAAAAGATGGGAAAGTAAAAGAGTGTGTTATGTGTGTGTGAGTATGAGGGATAGTGCTTGGAGACAGTGAATGAGAACAGATAGGATTAGTTTATTTGCATATGTGAGGATGGGATAATAAAACATATTGAATTGTTTTTTTATTTTTTATTTTTTGGTCAGTCTTGGAGCTTGACTCAGGGCCTGGACACTGTCTCCAAGCTTCTTTTGCTTAAGGCTACCACTCTACTACTTGAGCCACAACTCCACTTCTAGCTTTTTCTATTTATGTCATCCTGAGGAATCCTTCCCAGGGCTTCAGGCATATGAGGCAAGCACTCTACCACTAAGCCACATTCCCAACCCTACTGAACTGTTTTAGAAGTAGGATGGGGGTAAGGAAGAATGATGGAGTTAGTTTGGTCTGTATAAAGCCAGCTTTTGAATGCATTGGCCGTCCACAGTTTGTGGATGGTGGCCAGAAAAATGAACATGGCCATGAAATTCCAGCCATCCCTGGAACCATGCAACTTATAACATTATTGATAAAAACCAGAATGCTACTTCACTTCCTGTATATCCCAACATATAGTAGATTGAAAATCTGAAGTACACGATGCTGAAATTATTTCTTTCAGTATCACTTGGTGGCACAGCTAAGACCTGGATATGATCAGGTCCGTTGACGAGTATCATTTCCCAGGACTTTCCTGTATCAGTGAGTCAGGATGTGGTTGGTCTCTAAAATGCTGCCATTCATTAAAAACTTCTGAAACTGAATGATGCTAGGATTCAAACAAACCCTCTGGAATTGATACATCTAATACCTTCCACAACTTACACATAGAATTCAGTAGCCAGAATGAAATGATCTCAATAATAACTGATAACAGGAGCCTGTCTTAGTCATATGCATGCTGTAATCACTCCTCTTTGATCTGTTTCTGTGTCCTTTCTTTTTCTCCATCCCAAAGTAGACCCAGTGCCTTGACTTTGTGTGGTAGACCTAGCTACCCTCATGGAGCGTTGTGGAGACCTCCACACAGGGGTTCAGAAAGCTGATTTGAAAGGCAGAAGTGGCCATTTGGAAGTAAACTGTAGAGGAGTGGAAAGTACCCAATTTTCTCAAGAGGCTTTTTTGATACTTGAGTTTTATTGATTTTCAAGCACAGATACTATGGTTGAAGTAAACAAGGACAAACTGTTCTGAAATACTTTCTTTTAAAGTATCATAGACCCATGTTTTTCAATAGAAAGGTGATGTAGGGCTCATATATAATTTTACTTTTCCTGTAGTCACATTGGAAACAGTACAGGCACAGATAAGACTAATTTTAATTATTTCCTTTACCTCAGCATGTCCAAAAATATTCTACCATGCGGTCAGTATTAAAAACTCACCAATATAGCTGGAATTCTTGGTACTGTATCTTTTAAACACTGTATAAATTTTACATAAACAGTGTATCTCAATTCTGAGAAGCCACATTTCAATAGCTTAATAGCTACAGGTGGCTAGGGGCTTTCATATTGGGCAGGACAGCCTAAAATCCATGTTCTGAAAGAGCTAAGAAATCATTCTTAACCTACTAAAACAATTTCCAAGTAAAGATAAATGTCCATTTCATATCATGAAGAATCTTTTTAAGAAACTTAGCAAAAAACTTAAGTGTCTGGACTTATTGTTTGTACTTATGGAGTAATATCGGTGTTAACTATAGCTTTGAATTTGTCCTAAGTGATCAATGAGAAAAAGAGGTTGAGTTCACAATGTGAACCCATGGTGAGTTCACAATATAGCATTCTGTGAATACTAATGTGTTCATCCTGGCCCTGTGCAAACACAGGTGAATAGGTAAAACAGTCAATTCAATGATAAATCTGTAGGAACAACATTTCAGTAGAAAGAGTGGGATTTCTTTAGCCAAAATAATGAAGCAGTGAAAGGAATTCATGGAGTGTAAAGGAGAAGCTGAAACAAAGAAAATTCAGAGAAGGATCTGGGGACAGAGGCAGCTCCTATGAGTAAAGTGGTGTAGTCCTTCAGGAGTAGCTAGCATGCAAATGCTTTAGAGAAGTTTGTTGACTCTAATAGACAATGAGAATTAATACTAATAAAAAAAAAGCAGGCCTATTCATGGTGTTTAATTCTGTGTAGTAAGAACACAAGTAGAGATGTCTGTGTTGTTGTCTGAGGTTAAAATAATTAAGACATGTCCAGAAAGCAGTAAGACATAATGGAGAGAGGGGCATTTTATGAGTACATTTTTATTTTCTTGAGGTCATACAGAAAGGCAGGAGAACTAACGTAGCCTGGTAACCTATCTTTTGGTCAGTGATGTTAGAGTCCAGGGTATTCTTTGTTAGACAGTGGAAGCCTGACTGGGATATTACCCACTCCTTGGTAAACTGGAAAGCTGTTCTTCTTCATTCTGTGATACTCACTGTGCCTAGTGATCCAAGAAATAAAATACAGGTACAGAGAGGAATGTTTCCCAGAAAGTATATTGGTGATAATGTGAAGCAACTGGGGATCTATGCTGTTGATAGGAAGTCAAATAAAAAACATTAATTTCTTGCATTTTCTTACAAAATTAAACAGGCATCTGTTCTATGACCCATTTTTTATTCCTGTGAGTTATATGTGCAAAAAAAATCTGTGTAAGATTATATATAATGATTTTACCATAATGACTCCAATAGGAGAATGTGCACACAAACTGTAGTTTGTCTATCCAGTGAAATTCATCTATTCAGAAAAACAGAGAAGCATTTCAACAATATTTGGCTGAGGGAGAGATGCATCACACAAAATGTACAAATAAGATGACTCTATTTTTATGAAGTTTTTCTGGAGTTAAAAAAACCAGAACTAAGTTATGGGGCAAAAAATCATTGCCCTGGTTATTGAAGTTGGAAGGAGTTATCTAGGATGTACAAAATCTAGTTCCTTCATACATTGCTGGTAGGAATATAAAATGGTACAGGTATTTAAAGAATAAGGATTTAATTACCTCAACAGTTAGATATAAAATTATATGCAAATTATTAAGTCCATACTTACGATGCTTTAGAAGAGAAATCAAAATGTGGATCCATACATAGCATTGAGAGTAAATGTCCAGAATGTCTTTATTTTGGAAGCAATCTAAACTTTCATCCCAAAATAAAATATGTACATTTATACAATGGAGTATTACTTAACAATAATCAAGAAGAAACTGGTAGGCTTGATTGAAAGCCACTCTCACAAACAATTTTACTAGGTGAAAAACAGCTTACCAGAGACTTTTCATTATTACCTTTCATTTATGTGGGAAAAAAAATCTAGAAAATGCAAGCCTATGGAGACAGAAAATAAGTATGCAGTTACTGGGAGAAAACAAAGTGACTGCAGATGAGTGGAAGAGGATGATGTGGGATGATGGAAATGGTCTGAAACTGGAATGTGAAAAGGGTTGCTAATTCTGTAAATTTGAATTTTATAATTAAAACAGTTGAATTTTATGCCAACTTAGTATCTCAAAGGAGTTTAAAATCAGAGTATAAAATAGGATCAAAGTAGGATTCGATCTAAAGTCTAATTGTATAGTTTATGGCTGAAAGGTGGAATTCAATATATGCTGTCTTTCATCCTTGGTCTGCAACTAGTGACTAATAAAAGTGACTACACCTCCCCAGGATTTGTTTTTCTCCTCTAGCAATAATAGTACCTCATGTTAATGCTAAGAAAAGCAAGAGAGATAAACAGCACTTAGCACAGCATTTAACACATTGAGAGCTTAATGAATGTCAACCCTTATTACCATGATAATGATGATGTAGGGGATTGGCCATAATTACACTGTTTCTTTGGCTCAAAGTTCTTAACCTTGACGGAATGCATTCATTCCTACACCCTGGTACTGTGCTGTGTGTATTTCTTAAAGGACTAAGAATAGTATGCTTTTCCAATTTCTTAATTGACCTGTACTTTTATTATTTTCCTCCTTTTGCTAGCAATTTTTGGCAAAACTGGCTGTAACAACTTCCCGTTCTAAAGCCAAACTCCTGGAGCAAGCAGCCTTTCTATAACTGTGAATGAAAGAGAAACTACATAGGAGGGAACGAAGGTCTGCAGTCTTCACCTACAAAATGATACATTAAAGTTTTTATTAAGCACACTCTTTCATGGGAACTTCAGTTAGATGTGTGCTTATGATTCTGGCTCATCCTGTGTAATTTTGGCTTGATAAAAATGGAGAGGTAATCCCTAGCTAAGAGAAACAGTAGGAATCTATTAAACATTTGTGGGAGTTGCTAGGTGTGAGGAGAGGTTTAAGACTTAAATTACTGTTTATTGTAGGAATCCTGATCATACAAACTGAAAGACTCAATTTAAGATTGTTTGAAAATAAAAAGCAGTTGTTTTACTTTTCAGTAACACTAACCATGTGAACTAGATGTTAACAGTTTTCCTGAAGAGGTCCTGCTGGGATTTCTTAATTTGGCAGTTAGTAGTTCCATTTACATACAAATCAAGAATGTGCAGAAATCCTTAAAATATTCCACTTTTACCCTGCATTGGGTCAAAGTCTTATTAATTCTTAATGCTGTTAATTGGTAGAACAAATATTTTCCTGGTATGCAATGGACAGATGATATCACAACCACCTCAAAAAGGACAATCACAGTTAAATTTGAAAATCTTTGAGATAATAAACCTAAATATTGTATCAGAATTGGTAATCTTCCCATACCCATTGTTACTTCTGGATTTCTGGATCACATTTAAGCTTTCTAGCTATAGCTGTTAATTTCATACAGTTGCGAATTAGGTTAAAACTGGAAGTTAGAACAATCTACTCCAATTATCTAATTTTCCAGTTAAAGAACACAGAAGAGGGTGACATGACCTTGCCTGAGGTTAGATTACTGTTGGCAGCTAAGCTGGATTGGAACCAAGTTTTCTGTCCACTACATTGTGTGGAGTTCTATTTCTGGTTACGCTATGACTTTTCCATTCTGTCTTCAGCTCCAGGAGTCATAAATCCTCTAGAGAGCCAACTCAGTGCCCATGGCTCAGTGTTTATCAGCCAATGTTAGTCTTGCTGACCTTTGTCTATCGTCTTCTAACTGCCGTTGCATTTATTGAGCATTCCCAAGTGAAAATCAAGTGAGACAGTCTCGTTTGGGTAATTTCATTTGAGTAGCAAATCAAAGACTCCTTTGCTCCTAATTAGCTCTCTTAAAGCTTCGATAGCATTATTTCCCTTCTTGCCAGCCTCTAATTCACCCTAGATCATCCTGTCTTTAGATTTTGATTTCAGGTACAAAGTAATGGCTACCAAACCCAACCATGTGCCCTGACTCTTTTGAAAGGAGCACTTCTTGCTCACCCAGAGCCAGATACTGCCTGTATTGCCAGATCTGTTCTTTTAATTTTTCAAAGAAATGTTAATTCTAACCTTTTATGTAAAATCTCTCAATCAGTTAAGCAAAGAATAATTCTGAATTTTTATAACATCAAAAATTTTATAACATCAAGAAATTTGTTAATAATGTACATGAGACTATGAGTTTGACTTCTAAGCTCAACTCATTTTTGCATTACAAATGTGTATGAATTCAGGACTGAAATTCTACTATATATCTATCATTACACTTTTCTTTAAAAAATATTGTAAAGGTGATGTACAGAAGGGTTAGAGTTACATAGGTAATGAACACATTCTTTTTGAATTGTCATGTTTTCCTCATTTTCTCCCAGTTTTTCTGTTCCTCCCAATCCCTCTCCTCCATAAGTTGTATAATTCATTTTCAACCATAGTGGCTAGTAAGTATCCTTCTATGTCATTTCACTTTTTCCCACAATTTCTGTGCTCCCCTTTACTATACTTTTATTATATAGCCAAACAAGGGCACTAGGAAAATGATCTAATTAAACCCCAAAGCCATGAACGTTTTCTTTCCCTCTGCTCCCTAACTGTGTAGTTGTACATGAGTATGCTCCTCTTCTCTGTTTCCTTCCAGCCTCTATACATGAACACCTACCCAAAACTCCCAAGTATATTTGTCTTCAGTTAGATTTAAAACCAACAATAGTGTTTCTGAGATGCTAAGAATAATTGTTGGGTCTGGGGCCAGTGGCTTGTCCCTGTAATGCTAGCTACTTAGAAGGTTGAAAATTGACATATCCCAGGCAGCAAAGTCAATGAGACTCTACCTCCAATTAACCAGCAAAAAGCTGTACTGAAGGCTTGATTCAAGTGGTAAAATACCCACTAGCAAAGATAAGGCTCTGAATTCCCTGCTATGGCCAAATAAAACAAAGAAAGATGAAGGCGCAGTGGCTCAAGTGGTACATACAGTTCTAGCCTTGAGCTGAAGAGCTCAGTGACAATGCCCAGGCCCAGAGTTCAAACCCCACGACTGACTAAATAAATAAATAAATAAAATTATACTTTGGCTGGGAGCTTGGCCTAATGGTAGAGTGCTTGGCTAGCATGCACGAAGCCCGGGTTCAATTCCTCGGTACCACATACATAGAAAAAGCCAAAATGGTCCTATGGCTCATGTGGTAGAGCCCAAGGACAGTGTTCAGGCCCTGAGTTCAAGACTGGGGCTGGCAAATAAAGAGAGAAGAGAGAGAGAGAGAGAGAGAGAGAGAGAGAGAGAGAGAGAGAGAGAGAGAGAGAGAGAGAGAGAGAGAGAGAGAGAGAAGAAGAGAGAGAGAGAGAAGAGAGAGAGAGAGAGAGAGAGAGAAGAAAAGCAAAGAAGGAAGGATGAAAGAAAGGAAAAAAGGAAGAGAGTAAATAGGTATATGATTTCAAAGTTTAAAAACATAGTTGAAGCTTGGTGTGGTGGTTCACACCTGTAATCCTAGCTATTCAGGAAGCTGAGATCTGAGGATCAAGGTTCAAAGCTAGCCTGGGCACTAAAGATCATGAGACTCCTATCTCCAATTTATCACTAGAAAAGGGGAAGTGGAGCTGTGGCTCAAGGCATAGGGTGGTAGCCTTGAGCTGAAGATCTCAGGGACAACACCCAAGCCCAGAGATAGGGCAGTAGCCTTGAGCTGAAGAGCTCTACTATAGTGCCCAGGCTCAGAGTTCAAGCCCCATGACCCACAAATACAAACAAAAAACCACAGTCTAGAGTTTAACAGCTTGTTTCTTCTATTGCTATCTGTTTACACCTGTGACATAGTAATAGAAATGATTTAATGAGATGTTTATGAAATAGTTTCCACATTACCTGGCATGAGGGAAGATGTTGCTGCAGATGGTAGTGGATATTTGCCTGTAACTGTGTCCTCCTTCCTTTGGAGAAGAGGCAATAATGAAAGCTAATGTGTATCAAGCATGTCATGTATACTGCCCAACTCCTGTGCTAAGTGCATATTAAATTATTGAACTCTCACAGCAGTCCTAGGTTGTAGATATTTATAGGAAATATTTGTTATCCCACTCTGCAGATAAAAAAGCTGAGTTTTGACAGATGTTAACCTCTGTCCAAAGGCATATAGCTTGGTAGGTTTATACAAATAAATCTGCCTGTAAATCTCCATCCGTACATTATACAGTCTGTTGGATATTGAAAGACGATATATATGAGGTCACAAATTACAAGTGCTGTTGCATGAAGAAAAGAGTTCAGTGGCAAGCCATTGTGGAATTTGAATCTGCAGTATGGAGTCTTGCATTTCAGAATAGAAAGACTCAGAGCCCATGACTTCAGCTGGAGCCTTCTGTTCTCTTAAATATTTTGGTCTCAAATAGGGGTGGGGAGCCTCAGGGTTATAGACCTTTAGGATCTTTATGGTCAACTTGGTTCCAGATAATCAAACCTTGGAACTATTAGAAAAGACTTAACTTATCAGGAAAAATAATTTTGTAATTATATATCTCAAAAATTTAACTGACAAAGAGATTGTATTTTTCCTTTGTTCTTGGCTCTTTTATTTATATCTCACTGACTTCCAAAATGATGACTTGCGTCAGGTTATAACAAAAGACACACAAACAATAGAAATGTTCAGACAAGGGTAAAAGGTCAAGAGACTGGGTATGTGAACAATTCATTTAGCACATTATTTTTCCCAGCTATGAAATCTACTGCAAAACTGAACTAAGATCAGACAAGGTGCTTCATAAATATATAGGTTAATCTAGCAATATATTTGAAGTGCTTAGATAGCAAACCTTTCTCTATTTCACTATAATACCAGCTTAATTTGTCATCTTTTCCCCCTCCTTTTAAAACGTTGCTGAGATTTTAAGATACTCATTGTGAATTAATTTGGGATTTGGCATAATAACATTAATCATGCTAAAAGAATTCATTTGACAGTAATGCAGTATAATTAGTGATGTTCTAAATCCATTGAGATCTACCAATAATTATAGAATCGTTATTTTAAAACCTTATATAGGTACTCTTTCTTCCTTTCCTTCCTTCCTTTCTTTCCTTCTGTCTATCTGTCTGTCTGTCCGTCTGTATGTCTTTCTTTCTTTCTTCTTTTCCTTTCTATTTTGAATCTGCAGCACGCAGAGCTAAATTTCAGCTCTGACAATTTGCTTTTTGAAGTACTGGGCAAAGTTATAAAAAATAAAGCCAGTAGACTTAGTATTAACCTTACAGACCGCGTGCTTAGGGCAAAGTATAGGAATTACCTTTAAAAGGACCATTCAATCCTGAAACAGCTGGCCAAAATCATGTGGAATTATTGGGAAAGCTTGAGAAAATAAACAGGTCTAAGTAAATGTACAGTTTAATACCTCAGGAGGCTTAAAGATTAGCTGATCACGAGGAATAACTAACATGTCTTACTTCTAGATGTGGTGAGTATGTAATCTCTTAAAAAATATTATCCATGAAGCTGGAGTGGAGGAAGTAAGGAAGGTAGTTGTATTTTAGCTATTTCAACAGAATGACATGTTAGAAAATAACAGCTAGGTTGTTTCATTTTATGTTATAAGAAATTGAGGCCCTCATTTGTGGCCTCATAGAGAAAACTAATAGATATTACATTAAGTGAAATAAGCCAAACTCAGGAAGACAAACATGGTGTGAGCTCACTCATTGATGGAATTGATAAAAGTCTATGTCAGAGAAATTGAGAGAAGAATGGTGTTAGAAAAGTAGAAGGGAAATGGTGAGACCTTGGTCACTGTGATGAAATTACTATTAGGAAGAATAAATTCTGACATTTCTTACCATAGGATGACAATAGTTAGCAATTACAAGGTACTGTAAATTAGATAGAAGACAGTCAATTGAACATTTTCACCTCAGAGAAATGATAAATGTCTCTAGTGATGGCTATACTTATTATTCTGATTTGATCATTTACTTGTATGCATGTATTATACTACATTGTCTTTAAGAAACATATATAATTATATGCTAAGCATAAGAAAATAATTTAAATTCAAAATTAAAGCTAAGATTGCACAGCTTCTTCAAGTATGCATTCTACTGACTAATATCTAAACACTGTTCCACCTCATATACATCAAGTGTGGGCACTTCAAAAAGCAGATGTGTGATGGACACTACTTAACACAATTAAGTTAATAGAAAATTAATATTTTGTCATATTAAGATACATAGAATTGCTGGGAGTGTGGCCTAGTGGCAGAATGCTTGGCTTGCATGCACAAACCCCTAGTTTGGATTCCTTGGTACCACATACACAGAGAAGGCTGGAAGTGATGTGGCTCAAGTGGTAGAGATCTAGCCTTGAGAATGCCCAAGGACAGTGCCCAGGCCCTGAGTTCAAGTCCCAGGACTGACCAAAAATAAATAAGTAAATAAAAGACATGCTTTAAAAGAAATATTATGATACAATATAGACTTGAGAACCCTGTTCACTATGTTTGCAATACAACAGGCTATCAATAGAGAGACCTGTGTTGATATTTTCACATTCAAATTTTCAATATTTCACTCTGACCAAAGCGCGCGTCAGCCAGCTGTGATGGGGCATCTGTAGTTCCAGAACTTGAATGGCCATTTTCAATTTAGTCTCAGCTACATAGTGGGCCCATGGAGGGGAAAAACCAGATCTCTGATTAATCTCTAGTCTCATTTTCACTTTCCCCTCTCAACTTTTCCATCTTTGACTTTATCTCTCAAGTAGTTTGTATTTGTGGCATATAAATTATTTCAGTTTAACGGTGATTTTTCCCTCAAGGTTGATATCTATACCTCTAGGAAGACACACTATGCTAACAGTCACAAGCAGCACACTGTGGGTCATCAAAGATGTGCTTACAAAGTGAATTTGTTGTTAGACAACTCACAAGCCTTTTGCATTTACAGAAAATAGGGTGCTGGGTAATTTTTGTGGTGTGAGCTGATTTATAGAATCTTAATAATGTCTAACCTTGTTTAAACAAAGATAATGAGGCATAACAGTAAAAGACTTATGCAATAAAAATTAGGCAGGGAGGATAATTGCAAGGATAAGAAAGATTGCAGCAGAGAACATATAAAATAGAAACCTTTTGGAATATCACGTATTCTATATGGTAAGAATTGGAATACTAGTAGTATTTCACAAACACAAAAATTATTCCCCACCAGTTGATAAATTCTGTAATGCTTTGCATTCAACTGGTAAACCCTCTGCCTTCGAATGCAGATTCAAAGATACATCTACGTTTAAAAAAACAGAGCTGTTACCAGAAGTTTTGCACAGCTTATCAACCTTTGACTCTTGAATCCAACTTGAGAAGAATTCAAGAAAGATTTGAATGTTGTAAAAGTGATGGATAAACAGTTCTGTACCACAACAAGATTGTGAGATTGTGGGTCATGATGCCACATTCTTGCATCTTCTGTTGTCTTCCATGTATAGACATAAGTATTAGGTTTAACTACAGCAAGAATTAGGGGTAAGGGAACAAAGGTATACATAGTTTAAGTGTTCTGGTTACAGATGGTTTGAATGGCAATTGGCCTCATTTTTTATTCTCCCAGGTTCTAGGAAAGTTATTGCTGTCATCAGTTAAGGAGGGAAATCTGGTTCTTATGATTATTTCCAACCCCAGGGTACAGTCTTTATGGTTAATCATTCTCATTTAGGGGCGATTTGTCCTCCAAGGCTTTTCTGTTCCTTTGGGAGTAGTTTTGGTCTGTTTTTTTTTTTTTTTCTTTTTCTTTTTGGTCTCCTTATGGGGCTTGAACTCTAGGCCTAAGCATTATCCTTGAGCTGAAGAGTTAGTCTTTTTCATCAAGAGGTTATGATAAATCT
Organism: Megascapheus bottae; assembly: GCF_031878675.1. Taxonomy (NCBI): domain Eukaryota; kingdom Metazoa; phylum Chordata; class Mammalia; order Rodentia; family Geomyidae; genus Megascapheus; species Megascapheus bottae. The sequence goes on from NC_143510.1 coordinate 24,937,122, forward strand.
TATCTTTCCTGGAACCCAAAATGATTGCAAAATGGACTGTACAGAGAACAGCTTAAAACCATGACGAATGCAAAATGGCAGTAAAGATGCCAAGTTTCCCCACTTCCCTGCCCTCCTCCCTCCCCCTGCTTTTAGTTAATTTGTGGCAGCATAAACAGTTTAAATACCTGTATAAATACACTTTTAACAGAATGAAGGTTGATGATGTCTGTGGTGAGAACAGTAATATTGAATATCTACTATGATTGCCCATGGGGAATTCTGGTTTACAGGGTTGAGGTACTCGTTGAGTCAGGATTTTTGTATTTACAATTGTTTCTTGGATGATAGCTTCTTGCGTTCACCCCCCCCCACCATTCTTTGTGGATGGTGCTAAAATTTCCTTGGAGATGTAGGCAAGTCACCAGGGCTTGATTAGGGCTGATTTAGAGAATAGAGATGCCATAAAGAGAGATGGAAATTAAGAACTGTATTTTTTGTAGTAAGCATGAGGAGTTGGAATTTGGATATGTCAGAATGAACATAACAACAGGCTCCTAAATGAAATAACACATGCTCCTAAAAAACCAAAGCTGCTAGGTACTGCATTTTAGGCTGATATGAAAATAAAATAACATTGTTCAAGTAATTGTGCTATTACATCAGGATAAATTGCCCAAATGAAGTTTAATATGATTTTCTAACACAACTTTATTCTCAACTGAATGTGCTCCACTTAAGAAATGAGGTGAAGATGTTAGCCCAAGTGTTTTTTGTTTTATTTTGTTTTGTTTTTTGGTTTTGTGTTTATTTCTGCTATAATTCAGCCTAACTTCAAAAAAGAGAAAAGGGTAAATTCCAGTTGGGTGCTGGTGGCTCATGCTACTGGTTCAAAGCCAGCCTGGGCTAGAAAGTTTATGAGACTCTTGTCTCTAGATAACCATCAAATGGCCAAAAGTGGAGCTGTGGCTCAAGTGGTAAAGCATTAGACTTAAACAAAAATGCTTGGACCTGAGTTCAAACCCCAGGACTCACACACACACACACACACACACACACACACACACACACACACACACACACACACAGAGATCTTTTTTCAGTTTTAATCAACTTGCCTTCCATAAATGCATATCTTGTATTAATATTTTTAATTTTGACTCCATATTCAAAAGATGTTATTGTAGTTATGGTTTCTTTCTCATCAATATTTATTGTCTCGCTTGTTTTTCAAGTCCTTTAGACATCCAATTAAGGGCCTGTAATATCCTTAAACAGACACTGATATAGGGGATTGATTCATAGTTTCAGCTCCAAAACCCTCAATCACATTACTTCCAATTATAGTACATTTTCTTTCCTTATACCTCTCTTCTTGCTGCTTAGATTGATAAATAAATCAGGCTTAGATTTCATTAGTAATGCTAGGCATTGGATTGATTTAAGAAACCACCTATATATTCAGAAATAGCAAACTTTGAAATGCAACAGAATTTTATCACCTAGAACCAATAGTGATTGTGGTTCTATTGATGTTCTAATCATGTTTACTCCTTTAACGGCTATTTTTTAAGTAACATTGAAAAAAACATGATTTTATAAACAATGATATGAATAGCTTCTCTAATCTTGTTCTGCCAAATTTATAATGCCATTTTTTTGGGGAAAAGGTATTTAATTTACCTAGCAAATGCACAAAGATATATATTTTCAAATATCTTATGAGGAAATAAGAATGCAAACATGGATTACTAATGGGCTCTCCTAGGAGATGAACCCAGATTATAGTAGCTTTACTTAATTTTTTAATAAATGATTTGAAAGTTAGAGTGCATAGTGAAGTCTCTGCGTTTGCACATTATGCTAGCTATTCTTGTGGATAAATTATAGGAAGATCTCACTATGTCCTGAGAGTAAGCAGAAAAGTGACCGATGATCTTCAATAAAAATGCATTTTAGGTGGAAAAATGTCCTGAGCTGTAGTTTATAATATGATGGTTTGGAAACTATCATTTATGAAAGAGCAGAGAAGAGTGGTTTTATTCTTCTACTAGAAATAAGATTTTAGGGAAAAGAAGCCAGCCAACACTGGTGCTATTCATTCATTCTACAATTGATGTTTGGAAATTCTTTGGCATAATTATTCACATCCAGCTAGATTCTAAAGATGTGGGTCAAAGACAAAAGCTGCAGTGGGACTCTCATCCTTCTCTCATTTTTATTCCACATTGAAGATCTGCTCCTTGACTTCGGAGGAAATACTTTACAAACCATCCCTCCCTGCAGCCAAGCTGTGTGTTAGGTGTGGCCTGTGATCACCCTATCCTGTTGACAAAGCCTGGCCCTGATGCCTCACTGCTTTGGGTGGAGTTTATTTTTTCTCCTTAATCATTAGAAACAATATAGTAGTTATGAGAGGTGATTTTTAACAATTTCAAAGAATATATGCATCTCATTCTACTTTAAAATTCTTTTTTTTTTTTTCCTGTGGGTCATGGGGCTTGAGCTCAGCCTCTGTGCTGTCCCTGAGCTCTTCATCTCAAGGCTACTGCCCTACCTCTGGTCCTAGGTGCTCTCCCTGAGCTCTTCTGCTCAAAGCTACTGTCCTACCCTTGAACCAAGCCCCACTTCCCATTTTCTAGAGGTTAATTAGATATGAGTCTCAAGTCCTTTTGAGCCCAGGCTGTCTTTGAACCTTGATCCTCAGATCTCAGCCTCCTGAATAGCTGGGATTATAGGCGTGAGTCACTGTGCCCTCTTGCTTTTCCACTTTAGTATTCTATTCATAAGTTCTCTTCCCCACATCCCTGAGTGTTAATGATTTAGTTGTAAGTTAAGAAGTTTAATAAGCTGTAAGTCAAATTTTTGTCCCAATTGTTACTGTCATCATCATACAGAATGTTGTGATTTACGTAGCAAAATTAGAGTGAATTTTTTTTTCTATGTATGTGGTGCCGAGGAATCGAACCCGGGTCTTCGTGCATGCTAGGCAAGCACTCTACCACTAGGCCAAACTCCCGGCCTAGGGTGAATTTTTAAGTGGTCGTTCTGTCAAAAGAACATTCTAGTACATTGAAAAGAGCAAAATAGGTTAGTTAAAACTGATTTGATGGAGGAGCAAGCAAAAAAAAAGCAAAATTAATAGAACAACTGTTTGAAAGTGGGAAGAGGGCAAAGAACTCTCCTTTGAGGGCTGTGTTTAAGGAGTTTGATTCTTTTATGATTTTGATTGAAGGAGAAAGGAGTCAGAGGTAGGATGCATAGACCATATAAAGGCAGGATGCACTTTATCATCTTTGTATCTGAAGAGTGTTGCTAGGATTGGAAAATAGCATTATCTGGACATCATAAAATCGTACACACAAAAAAGAAGACTAATAGAAAAATGGTCACCAAAAGTAATTATAACTCAACTTACAAAAAAATCATACACAGGACTTTCCAAAACCAAGTAATTTTAATTCACAATCATTAAGGAAAACAGCGTAATCCTTCTGTAGAGTGTTGCATGTTGCTTTGCTGCAAATGTTTTCTTTCAAAGCAGGTGGTTCCTTCTCTGACTTTTTCGATCTTGTCTCCCCAAAGTCTGTTACATGATAGCAGTTCAGTTGGTACTTACTTTTGCCAAACATGTGTACAGGTTTATAGTGTTTATATTATATATAACACACTATTCAAAGCATTTCTCAGGTAGTAACTATTTAATCCTTATAGGAATCTTATACATGAGGCATGCCAATAAAGATGTAAAACTTCAAATACTGGAGGCTAAAGAATTTGCTCAAAATTATCTTGTAAGTAGAGAAGCTAGGAATCAAATCCACATTTATACTCTTAACTACTCTGCTGTTCCTCACTGAATTAAGTCTAGAGATGATCAACCTCCTTATAATTAATGACTTTCCCTATGCAAATGTTTCTCTCTTCTCTCTGAAAATCCTCCCTTGCTTTATGTATATAAGACAAAGCACATGGGAAAGAGTAACAATGTTCAAGAAGTAGTGTACTCACTACCTATCGAATGTAAATGTAACTATAACCCCCTACACATCACTCTGATAATAGTTTTTGTTTTTTTTTTTAAGGACAAAGCATATACTTCTTGGCATGACATTTACAGAGGTTTTCTTCTTTGTTCCTGCTTATTTTTTTTAACCTTATTTCTCTGAACTTTACTCACAACAAGGGTGTAGGTTTGATAAAATATCCCAGTGCTCTCAACAGGCTATTTTATACCTTAGTGATCTTCACTTTGCTTTGTCTAATTTTTTTTTTTTTTTGGCTAAGCTCCATGGATCCAGAAAACTCCCTTAAATTTGAGTACCTTTAAGTTTCATGATGAACAGACATTCTCCAACTGCATGAGCCTGATTGAAAAAAAAAAATAAAGGTTTTGATCTTTTTTAACTGTTTCAAAAACCATATGCTCTGGTGAGAAACACATGATGCACAACTGGATTTGCCTTTCCTATTCACAGTGATCATAGTGACTTCCTTGATCTACAGTGGAAACAGAGGAAAAGGTAGGAAGACAACATCATTTACTGAGGTGTCCAGTTTTCAACTCCCCTGCACTCAAATGATGGGCAGGGAATGATCAGACACTGATAGTTTCAGTAACTCATTTGTGTGGTGATTTCTACTTACAGCAATAATTCAAATTGCTAGTATATGTCATCTTTCATCATTTTGATTGCCATTAAATTCATATTTAATGGATACCCAAAGAGCTCATTAAATGTGTATTTCTTGGATGTTCTGAGTACATACAATCAGAAAGATAGCTATTGAATATTTCTGTGGCAATGTTTCAGTAAGTTCAAAGACATCTGTATGTGTATGTAGACTAAATTCTTTATACTTATTCAATTTGATAATTGCATTGTTTTTTAAGCTTATAAGCACCAATAGTTATTAACAAGTTTTTCAGAGAGGGCTATTTGTTAATAAAGAGGATTTGCTCTATAGCCATGAAAATACTATTTATTAATTAAGAAAGAAACTTGCAGTGGTATTAAACTATAACTAATTGTTACTTTAGCTGAAAAAACACCAGTGACTGACAGAATTCTTTGAGGTGCTAATCTAACTCATTTTTATTTCTTTCCCTAGTCAGAGCAAATAGAGAGTGATTATAGAAGACAGTCTATATAATTTATTTACCAAGAAAATGTTCTTAAATGAGGGAACTAGTAAATTTATTTAAGAATGCAAAAGAAAACTTCAAAAACTTTAAATAAGATATTATTCCAATTTGTAATATTTTAGTGCATATTATAATGCTATCAGTAGTGGAAAATAATTGTCTAGGTAGAAAATAGTACAATTGAATGGAGTAAAAATACCCTGATGTTCATCCTCTGTATATGATTCTGTTTTATAAGAAGGCAATGAAAAATAAGTAAATCCCATCAAGCATACTTTCAAATAACCCTCGGCATCTTTTCAGTCTCAAAACAAAAATCGGTAATATTGAACGCGACCCAAAAATGACAAATAATGCCAATTTGCCACTGTAAATGTTCTTTACAGGTTCGCATGAAAGTAACGTTTGAAAATTAATCTCTTAGAAAAATAATCCTCTTCCACTGTTTGTTAACCATATTCAAAAATTTCCCCTAAAAGTAGTTTTGAATTCTATTAAGGATTTTTTTTAACAAGTCAATCCAAGTAAGTCTGAATTTTCAAACTTCTTGGCTTTTATAGACATAAATGGCTTTTAGTAACCTCATCTGTTTTATTTATTTATTTTTAAATGTTATTGTAAAGATGCTATACAGAAGGATTACAGTTACAGAAGTCAGATAATAAGTACATTTCTTTTTGAACAATGTCAACCCCTCCCTCATTCTTTCCCAGTTTTTCTCCTCCAGTCCTTTCTTCCACTCCCCCTGCTCCCCAGGGTGGATAGCTTATTTCCAACCTAGTATCTACTGGGTTTCATTGTTGAAGTAGTTCACCCTTTGTCCCATCTTTTCTGTGCTTCCCCTTCCCAAATCAGATAAAACCTTATTTACAAGACAAAGGGTAAGGAAATAAAAAAATAGAGACAAAAGGGAATAAAAGCTAAGGAAAAGAAGAATTACTTTTCAATTGTTTTATGTTTTCTTTTTTCATATATTTTTATTGTAATTAATAGAAGGGTTACATTATATCCACCAGATACAAGGTGTATTACTTCACAAACACTGATACTCTTTTTCATGTCTTAGTCCCCATTTTCCTCCCCCCTACCCCGCCCCTCATCTTGTTTTTCCCCCTTCCCTATCCTATTTCAAATAAGCAAATAAACATATGTACACTATATCAGATAACAAGGTAAAACACTGTAACAATATGAGATCACCAAGGGACAGCAAAAGAGAAATAACATAGTACATTAAGGACAACAATCACTCATTATCTGGCTTTTGTTTCTATATCCTGGAGGTCCTTTCATTTAGCATGAATTGTTTTATCTTTTCAAAGCCTGATTCTTCTGGCCAGGAAAGGCAGTATGGTCTGCTGGTTAGAGCAGATGGGAACCTAATCTTGTTATCTACCACATATTGAACACTTCAGGAGCAGAAATTATTAGAATGGTAAAAGAGGCAAGGGCTCCAGAAAGCCAGGAACATCATTCTTTGTCAAGTGGCCACTTGAGCAGTTTTAAAACAATTTACTTAAAATGTAAAGCAAAGTATAGATTTTTATGATCACTTTTTTCATAGACTTCCTTAGTAGATAGTATGATATAATGAGATAAACAAAACATTAGACAAAATATTAAGCAACAGTGTTGGTAGCATAAACTCAAGTGTACATAAAAAATATACATGGATTTATTTTTGTTGATAAGATTCTGAGCTGCAAACATTTTAATAAAAAAGTATGTTTGGGTCCTTTAGTGAGCACTTCCGCTTTGTTAAGCAGACTTCCCACAGCTTCTCAGGAAAGTGCCTTTTGAAGAACACAGTGATAAATAATGGAGCTTTCTCAATTGTTGTTTGCCAAAAGGTATTGTTGGACTTTTTGTGTTCATCATGACTTGTGATGTTCAGTGGTGTTCTTGATCCTAGCAAGCCAGAGGAGGGAAAAGGCGGTGTTGTTTCTGCATTAGGCATTTCTTAGTTGTCAACTGCTTGTTAATCTGATAATGGCTTGCTAGTCTTTCAGGCCAAGGGGTGGAAACATGACCAGCACATCTCAGACTGAATCAGTGTAGCCCAGAGTTATTTTGGCAGACTTTTGTGGTAAGAATCTCTCTCTTAAATGTATTTTGAATGACTTTTAAGACTTAAATTGCTTGTGTCTTTCTCCATAATACATCTACTGAAGAATTGTACCATACCCTTGAACTTTGGACTTTCCTTAAGTTAGATTTACTTTTGGTCTATAAATTGTATATGAAGGAACCCAAAGTCTTATCTGGTAAAAACTTCTGTTTCTTCAAAGTTTTATTCATGGGGACTGATTTCTCACAAATTATACTAAAGCTATATTTAAGTTCAATATTTTGTTTGTATGGTCAAAATATGAACAGTTTTCTTGCCATAAATAGTTATGTCAATTTTAATATCACAAAAGAAAATGTCTAGCCATAGTCCTGTAGTACTTTGACCCAATACCATTTCATTTCCATTTTTTTATTGAGGAATTTGCTGCAGTAGAAAAAGTTTTTGAGTAAGCTATCATAAAGCATAAAATGAATTTATGGCCTATGAATGACAACTAAGATTTATCAGGCAGCAAAAAGAAAATTGGTACATTTTAAAGTTAATGACATTTTGAAGTACCAAATTACAGTTAGGGATGGGAAGAAATACTTTGCAATTCCAAAAAAATACCCTAAAGACTTTAAGTGTGTAACAAACCATATTTTATGGTATTATAATCTTGGTTGACATTCCTTTGGATTGTGATTGCATTAACTTATGTTTCCAGAGGTGGATATTTTTGGAGGGTAGCTGTTTATTAATGTTTTATCATTTTCTTCATAAAGCTTAGTTATGGGTTGTGTAGCTAGCTGATTTAATCCATCTGGCACTTTCATACTCAGATGCTGGTTTTAAGCTGAAATCAAATTGATTTTGTTTCATTTAGGTATAGAACAAAGGCATTATGTTATCTTATATGTATATAACCTATTAAGTTCCAAGACTTAAAAAAAATTAAGTAATGCTAAGTTTCTTTCAGTTGCTGGTATGGGATAGGTACATGACTTCTAAAGCAAACAAAAAAACTTCTCTCTCTATATATACGTATGTATGTATATATAGATGTTTATATGTACATATGTGTGCATATATATTATATATTGTATATATATATATATATATATATATAAAACAGTCTATAAAAACCTTATACCATATCCTAAGGTTTGTTACTTTGGTCCAGTAGTCTGTTAGGGTTTCCCAGCAAAAGTGAATTTAGTCTTAAGTTTTGTTCATTTTGAGGAATATACATACTTCTAATCTTAGAGGCACTCGGTGGAAGGTGAAATTATGATGATATGTTTTTTAAACATTCTCCAAAGTGTGGAATGCACTACTCTTACTTTAATGAAAGCCTGACGTAGTATTTTCCAGAAAGTGTGTCAGGATGAAGGAATACTCAAGAATCCAAAATGGAATTGTTTTTCACCTTCCTGTGTAATTAAAGTATTGTAACTATATTGCATCAACATGGCAGGATGTTGGCTTTTCTGCATTGTCAGCCACTGGCAGATTTAATTATCAGTTGCTTCTACTCACTTGTAGTGTTTTGCTTTTTGTTCTATTTTGTTTTGTTTTAAGACCCATCAAGTCAGCCCAAAGAAGTGAATTTTGTTTCCTAATAAATTAGGAGAATCTGTAGATTGAAAGGTTAATTTTAGAAGCATTGAGGTCTTTCAGTTTCTGGAAACCATTGCTGAACTGTCAATTTAGATCTTTCAAAGAAACTCTGTTAGGTCCTTATTATTATATCCTAAAGTCATTCCTTGAAATTTGTTGCTCATATCATATAAACTATATCATTCTGCTGATTGTTTATGTTTGAATGTAATATGGCACAGATGGGTACCACTGTCATGGTGATAAGATTTCAGAAGTATCCTGACATTCTGTTTTACATATTAATATATTAAGTAAAAAATAATTTTTGGCATTTTGTTTTTGGGGGCTGAGGGTCATGTAATGAAATGAAAAATATCAAGAAGACCTACTTCATAACCTAATACTGCAGTCAAGTTCAGATAGTTTTAGTTAAAAAATCAGAGTGGAATAGAGAATTGACATTCAGACAGGCATTTTTTTTTCCATTAGCTTAACAGAGAGTCTTAACCAAGGCAGCTAACAATCCGCCCAAATGACTAATTTGATTTTCTACTCCTCTTCCTTTCCTTAATCAGAATTTGGATAGAGGGATTAATTAACAATAAAGCAACATGAAAAAGAAGAAATGAAAATGAGGGCACAGATAATCCACAAACTATATATAATCATGTCTGGGTAATCAAAAGTTAACTGTCATTAACATGACATTTGCTTTTAAAGCCGAGCAGAAAATTATGATTTTTGGCACTAACCTAATCTTTAATTATAGAACAGTACCATTCTTTCCCTGTGTTAGTTCAGAGAGCTATAAATTATATTAGTCTAGGGCTTTTGTGTCATTTCCTTTCCTTTTCCATGATTTATATAGTCAGAATACTGACCTATAATTAAGTGTACTTGAGAATGGTCTCCAGTTAATTAAATACTGTGTAGTGTGTAAGGTGAACTGTGCCAAAATTCCAAAGGAAAAGGCCAATTCTGGGTTAAATATCTATGAGAAGCCTGGGTAAGCCTTTAGGTGGTAGTTGTAGATGATTGCTAGAATTGTTATGAGAAATAAAAAAGAATCTCTCTTGGCTACTGTCTGTTAAAGAATGTAAAATTCACCATTTTGTAATTTAAGTATATTTCAAAAAGTAACTGTCTCACTTGAGGCATGCCCTGGTTTTTAACTAGTGGTAAAACACATTTATCACATAAAAACAAAATATAAAATAAAATAAAACAAAACAAAAGTGGTAGGGAGAAGGAAAAAAAGAAAAGAAAAGCTGTCTTTTTCTCCCTCCTTTTGTTCTTTTATATTTCCTTACAAAAAGAAACAAGGAATCACATTCAGTATGACTCCATGTATGACTTAGAATTCCCTCCTAGGTACAACCCAGAAAGCTAGGGAAGGGCTATCCACTCAGTTATGCTGACCAAAGCACCAGTCATTGGAACCTGTGTAACTCCAAGCTGAGTGAGACTGTGGTCTTCTTTTTCTTGAACATTCTCTTCCAGTAATGCCTCCCAGCCATACACACTCAGTAAACATTGATATTTAACAACTGCCAGGCAAATCCTAAAACCTGGACAAAGTAAAGCAGAAGGCAGCAAGGATCTTGGAGTGTGAGACAAGGGTGAGAGAGAGGAAGGGCCCTTTTCTTTTAACAAAAGAATTCTAGGCCTATGCAGAATCTACCTATATGTTTGGGAAATTGCTCAATTTAGTTAGGGGATCTTCACTGACAAGTGGACGAAGGTAATTGTGCTCACAGATGCTTTATTTGGCATTCCCAGATGTTTTATTTGGCATGTATTGAAAAATTAATAAATAAAGAAGTGCCAACATTTTCAAAATTAATAGAAGTCTCCTGTAAATTCAGATTTCCAAAATTTGTTTTGAGAAAAGTCATAAGATTGGCCACACAGCATATCAGTTTATCTATTGATGAGTGTTTGACTTGTTTCAATCTTTGAACTAAACTATTCTCATTTCAAATAATACTTGGATTTTGTATCTGCTTTTTAGTTCTTTAGGGTGACATTCCTAAATGTGGAATGCGGGATCATGTAAATTTTTAGCTTGCTGAAAAACAGTCAACCCATTGCATATTTTTACAGAGGTGGCAAAGGCAAGCTACCTTAAATGATCCTTTTAAACCAATATACTTATTTGCCTTCAGATGACAATGAAGTTGGTCTCATTTATTTATTTAGCTATAGAAAAAGTTGGTCTTCCTTTTTTTTTAATTTTTTTGCCAGTCCTGGGCTTGAGTTCAGGGCTTGCTGTCCTTGGACTTTCTCAAAGCTAGCACTCTACCACTTGAGCCTCAGCACCACTTCCAGCTTTTTGCCATGTATGTGGGGTACCGAGGAATCGAAACTGGGTCTTTGTGCATGCTAGGCAAGCACTCTACCACTAGGTCAAACTCCCGGCCCCAAAGTTGGTCTTCTATATTCATTTATTTTATAATCCTGTAATCAGGTAATCAGGTCAAATTTTTTTTTCTATTTCTCAAGACTACACAAAGTATGTTTTAGTTTCAAATTAAATGTACTATAATTATTATAATTATTTTGTAAAAATTCAATTCCTCTGTGAAAACCATTGTAGATAATGAGTAAATTCTTTGCAACACTAATAGTCATATTGCCATGGGATCATACTCTTTAAACACTGGAGAGTAATTCATCAGCACACTGTTTAAGTGTGCCTGTATATAACTTTACATGAAAACCTGCATTTTGACCACAAATAGTACTATAAAGACATACTGAGGAATAAGTTCAGAACACTGTACCCACAAGTACTACTTTCTGCAATATTATTTTTTATAACCCTATGTCACTAATTTTAGACACATTTTATGATACTGGTCAAACCAATTTGAACATATTTTGGTGTTATTATGGAAATGTGCTGCAGGATGATTGGGTAGTAACAACAATACACTCTTCATTATTTATATCTGTAGAGAAGAAATCATTATTGGCAATAATCTACACATGGTGCCTTTGTGATAACAGTGGTCTGTGTCTTTACTCAAAGGTGTGGCCCATCATTTTATCTTTGCTTAGTACAAAAGGAGTTTCATTTGACAATTTCATGCCAAATGATCCTTTCTATTCAGCCATGGAAATAATGGGAACAACATAGTGGATGAACATTTTTTCATCGGCTCAAAAAAGACTCTGAACTAAGATACATGTCTGTGATTTTTCTATGTATTCAGGAGGTTTAATGTAGAAGGGGAGGAACTAGGTCTTTTGTTTAAAAATATAATTAATTCTAACTCCTCTAGTTTTTACAAGAAGACAGTAGAAAAGATTTCTTACTGTTTTAGTTTTAAAAATAGTTATTCAGGTCATATGCTGGGTTAAGCAAAACTCATATTTCCTTCTATCCTGTTTCTTTACTATATTATTTTCTGTGTCTTGGGTTGGTATGGGAATTTTCTACAGGCATCCTCCTTTAGCTAGATGAAATTGAGTTCCTGGTGTTGAAACCACCAGGCAGTATAACTTAAAACTCTCTGAGGAAGACTAATCCACATACTCTTCTTCCTGACAAGAATAGAGAGAAAAGCTTAGTCTCTGGTCACTGGGCTCTCTGTTGAAGTCCACTTCTATTCCTGACTAGCTCTGTCAAGTTGGGCGAGACAATAGGCTTTATAAAGCATTGAGTTTTGTCACTTGGTATGCTCTTTATGAGACATACAGAAATTGAAAGAGATAATAATAGCTGGATTTGGGGAGAGAACATCAATGAGGAATTATCCAGAATAAAGTTGCCCAAGAAATTTTAAAGAGTAAGCAAGACTAAATTTTAATTGTTTATCATCTCTTGCCGTAGAAAACTTTCCATTGCTGCTAAACAGTGGGAGTGGGAGTTATTACTTTTATTTTGAATAAATAGAATAGGAATAAGAATTCGGGATAGAATAACTTAAATGAGAAGGAAGTAGTAAAGGCTGGAACAGGAAAGAGCAGCTATTGGGGATGGGTCCAGGCTAAACAGGAAAAGGCATCTGAGGTAGAAAACTGAAGTAAGTAATAATTATAGGAGGAAAGGCAGCCTTCCTAAATACTCTTGGAGATATTAGACTAACTTTAGATTTTAATTGTTTTAATTATATTTAAAGGAAAGTAAAACATTATTAAAAGTGGTTTTAATGCAACAGTATAAGTAGTAATCCTAATAAGACAGTCTTTCAATCTACAAAATTACAATGAAACTTTGATATTTGTATCAGATTCATTCCAGGATCTCAATGCTCAAGCCCCTCATAGCAAATAGCGTAGTATTAGTATATAATGCACATGTACCTTTCATCCACCGTAAATTGTTTCTACATTATTATACTCAAAACAATGCAAATGCTATGTAAATTATATCATTTTAGAAATAATGACAAGAAAGCCTCAAATACAATTCTTTTTTGGCCTATTTTTCCATGTACTGTTGGCTGAATCCATAACTGTAGAACTATCGATAAGGAGGAACAATTTCATTATGAAAATTTATTATATTATCATTATTTCCTACAGATAAAACACTTCATAAGAAGATCATGTTTGAAAATCTTACTTTTAGATTTCTCCATTTAAAGTTAAAGAGAAGAATATCTATGTGAAACAGTTGCCTGATTTACAAGATTTGGAGACTGAATATTCATGTGTTAATCTAACTTTGACTTTGTACTTCCCATTGTGTCTCATCAGATTTTCTCCTGAGATTAAAGTGTAGCTAATAAAATTCCCCAGGCAGAATAACTGGAATTTTCTTTTCCTGAAAGAAGTGAGGTCCTCAGTACAGAAAAGGTTTAACCAAATAGATATGGAAACTTATATTTTTTTCTCCCATCTCCTCATTTCATAGATTTTTTTATTTGAGTTTCTAGGAGTGAGATCATGTATTTAAGAGCACAGTCTTGTTTTGTGGAAAAGCTGAGGCTGTGCCTAGATTTCATGGTCCATGTTTCAGCTAGAAATTTGCTTGTTTTTAACCCCCTATAAGCTCTCCTGACATTAGGTGCCAGAAGATTAGAATAAGTCAAAAAAGTTGTTGAGATAGAAAAATATCACCCAGAAAGTAATAATTATAGAAATATCTTGGGCTTTAACAGAATCATAGGACTAATTTATTTTAATTCATATTAAAAGTAATGAAGCCTTAATCAAGAGATAGATTGGGATGGATACAGGCTTGAGTAATTCTGATGTTTAGTGTCACACTTGATGCCTAGCGAACAAGGAAGGCATGGAGATGAAGTTGACCATTCAGGAAGAATTAAAAACTAGCATAGTAATGGAAAACATAGACTCAGAAATTCTTTCCCACCATTATCCAATTATCCTTGCTCAAATAGTATGATCTCCGTTTACTCAAAATAATTTCAATTTGGGAGTTTTTATGAGGATCAAGTGGTCTTATGCTAGAACATGCATTATAATGCTGAGCATATTTAAGAATGCAGTATAAGTATCAAGAGAAAAATGAGGTATTTGTCAGGCTAAAGGAATTTCTCTTTTCTAAAGTGGAGATACATGGAATTGGAAGCAGAAAACTGTACATGGCGTGTATGTGCTCTCCACTGACTATGCTCCTAATAACCTCAGGTAGTTTTTAACCAATAGGGTCAGGATTTGGTTATGAGTCCTATAAAACCTGGATCCATCCATTATGCATTCTTTTTCTTTTATCTTCTTGTTATTGCTCTTAAGTTTTAAGACATTTAAATGTAAGGAAACAAGAAATTTGGTTATTAAACATTTTGGAAAGGCCAGCATGGATCCAATGGATGATTGATAGGGTGACCATGTAGGATGTCTAGAGAATGGCTACTGTAGATTGTCCAGTGCAGCCATGAACCTGAGGAGCCACTGTGGATTGCCTAGTCGTGATTCAGTGATTGATGCCAAGAAGATTTCTAGAGTTAGATTCCTACATCAGTCCACAGGTGAGACCTTCTAATTTGTTTGCCCAAGTTTGTAAGAAGTGCTTCTGAGTTTAGGGGGAGAAAGAGTAACCAAAAGCATCACATAAAACAAACTTCCATTTCCTTTTATTGCACTTGGTAAGGGTTATTAAGAATGTAATTCTTTCTGTTTGCTATGTGATTAGCAGCCAAACCTTTTGGGGGTAAATTTCCATTGCTATGTTCTTGTTACCGTAAATGGAATTTGCATACCTAATTCTTTTCCCTCCATATTGAATCCATACCCCTTTAGGTCTAACGGCATGCTAAAAATGATTCCAAATCTCCAGTGTTGATTGTGGGCCATATGTTAGCACTAATTATATAAATGAGACTTGGTGGAAATGTGACATGCTAAGCATTTCAAGCTTAAGGAATTATCTAAATGAATTCTAGCTTGAGTCAGTGCTAGCAGAGGGAAGGAAATGCAAGTATGGCGTTTGAGCAGATGTTAACAGGTCGACATGGCTCTTCATTGTCTTTATTTGTCTGACTATAAGGACTGCTGATGGAACATTGTGTCAGAATATTTTAAGATGCCATTTTCATGAAAATTGCATTTTTGCACCTACAGATGGATCTACTTTCTGAATAAGCAGATTGGAATGACAGAATAGCAAAGGTTAGAATCAGCAATCTTCCATGAATTTGAAAATTTAGCATTTGGTGAGACCAGTTGTCACGGTCAGGTCTTGGAAGACTCAAGATTTAAAAGGGATATTCAGTTCAACATCAAATAATCCTAAATTTGAGTTTCTGGAATGTAAGTTAAAGAGGGAAAATAATTCAAAGAAATATGTGAATAATTGTATTGTGAACACCCAACACTATCTGAATATTTAACTGAGGAAAATAATACCCTGGATATACTGATTGAGCTGGCCCTTGGAGATTTAGGATCGTAAATCAGATCATGACTGAAGTCCAGCTCAGGTCATTTACCTGCAGGTCGTAAAGTACTGACAGATTTAACTCATGCTCTTGTTTCATTCACAGACATCTTGAGGTTTTAATACCTGTCCAGTCATTTTTCATGTTTCCTACAGACTTTGAACACTTGAGGATGTAAACTCTCTTTTTTATGGGTTCTCACCAATAGTGCCTGACTCCCAATATATGTTTGCTCAATGAGTTGTTGAAATAGAAGTAACTAACATTGATGGATATTATTAAGTATTGGGTAACTATTTAATCTGTACTGATGGATACTTGGATAGGTACTGTTCTGATTTTTGTGATGTGAACTAAAGTTAAGGGGCATTAAACAACTTGCCTAATGTCACCTGAAAAAAAAAAGAGAGAGCCGGAAATGAAATTAGCACTGTCCACCTACCTGCCTGTTATTTAGCCATGCAGTGTACAAATTCAGTGTTTTTGACACTTCGGTGTTAAAACTATCCTGCATTCTGGTTCTTGATATATTTTTGAGTATCAGTGAGTTGCCTTGTATATATTGTCCAGCCCTTAACTTTATTGCAAAACTAATCTAAGTAGGATGGATATGAATGATCATCTGAATGACTGCATTATGCTGTTGTCTGCTATGACATTAATACCAAGTTGCAGTACTTTAATTATAGATCATTATTCAGGGGACAAGAGGAGCATTCTAAATATGGCGACAGTATTGTATCTGTGCCAATGATAGCTCAGTGGCATTAAGAGTGTCAAAAGGTCTAAATAAAAAGCAGGAGTGACAAAATCAGCTAATATAGGTCAAAAGGTAAAGTAACATAGAAACTGCCATTCTAGTTGGGGACATACATATGGGGAGCAGTGACAGTTTCAATTAACTAATCCATAATGTGAAATTATGTGGCTAATTTTTATAGACCTGTAGATGTTTGTTTTTCTTTGTAAATGCTTTCCAATTTTATGGCCATAGTATACTTCAGGCATAAAGAATTTACAATTTTATGTTTGTTCATATTTATATAATAATAAACTGGATCTGCCAAGACTGAGGGAAAAAAACCACAATTCAGTATCCTTCCTTTCCAACTAATCTGTCTGCTCATTTTTTGTTTATGTGGGCTTTGTTATTGTTCTATTTACTTACTTAAGGCCAGAATTGGAAATGAATGTACATATTTTGAGTTGACAATGTATAATCAGGCTTTGGAGATCAGAGTTAAAGTGTGTGTGTGTGTGTGTGTGTGTGTGTGTGTGTGTGTTCATGTGCACACACATCAATGTGCTGCTAACAGTATATACAACACCAATGGCAAAGTGAGAAGTGAACTTTGGTTCTTGTGGTTAGTTAGGCTCTCCAGGGTTCTACTTATTTGGATCTTGGTTCAAGCCATTATTGATGAGGCAACTTTCCTCTGTCATGAGGTTTTCTTTGGATGTCTTGTTTATCCACTCATAAAGTATAGAAGGAGGATGACTTTGTTATACTAGTGTCCCTGGAATTATATTCTTGGTTAGTACTTCTTGTCAAGGATAAATAGGAATTCTCTTGGAACACTTGCTCACTACAACATCTTTATATGCTGGCCTCCAGCCACCAGTCAGGAAACCTGAACAGAAATATATTTCTTCTTCTCATTGACACATTCTACAACTCCCTGAGGCATTACTTGTCTCTGATGGTGGTGAGAACTTGGTGGGACTTAAAGCTAGTTAAATATTACTCTGGTTTATGGTAGTTGCTATTCTGCTTTCAAACTGATGACAACTTGTCACCAGAAGTTTATTCTCTACTTACTCTCTTTACTACTCACTGACTAACTTCTTAAGCCATCTTGAGATACCCAGGGTGTATTGTGTAAACTTCATTGAAAAATTAAGTAGTTGTACAGTGAGTGGAAAATAGAACATTTTTTCCCAGCTTCAATATTATGAAAATTCAGCCACTTCAAAATGATTGCATAATCAAATCTGTTGCCTTTTAAAACTTAAGAGGCAGTGGAAAGTTGGTGACTCTCTGTTGATTCTGAAGTACTCATCTTTTCCTGAAGAACATTTTTAATATAGTTACCAAGCATTTCTGAAGCAGAGGCTTTGTTATGAAACTATGTGTACATTCTTGGGAAACTGAAGTTTTTAAAATGAAACATTAGTAATGGTAAGGCCCATGGGGAAAAAAAACCGACTAGGTTTTTTTTAATGTCATGTTTGTACTTTCTACATGGATAAGCTTAATTTTAAAACATTAATGCCATTGAAAAGACATGCTAATCTTCAGAAAAAGGAGTAAACATATATATATGTATATGACTTCAAAACTATACATTTTAACTCCCTCTTTATTTTTTTCATATATTTATTATTGTAATTAATAGAAGGGTTACATGATATTTGCCAGATAGAAGGTGCATTAATTCACATACATTGATACCCTTTCACATGTCTTTCCCCATTTCCCCCACACACACCCCTCATCTTGTTTTCCCCCCTTCCCTATCCAATTTCAAATAACCAAATACAAATATATCCGATATATCAGATAACAAAGTGAGATACTGTAACAATATGAGATACCCAAGGGACAGCAAAGGAGATGAGAGATAACATAGTGCATTAAGGACAACACTCATTCATTATATGGCTTATGTTTCTATATCCTAGAGATCCTTTCATTTAGCGTCCTACTATATGGACTTTTGTATCAAGGTTTTGCTCTATTGCAGATCTCTGCTAGTAGAGCCCAAGGTTTCTACTGATTATGACAAATGAGGGAAACCATTAAGCCTAAGTTCCTTTGAGTCTGGCTTACTTCACTTAATATGATTTTTTCTAAATCTTTCCATTTCCTAGCAAATGGGTCGATGTCATTCTTTCTGACAGCAGCATAGAATTCCATGTGTACAAATACCACATCTTGCTGATCCACTCATCAACTGAGGGACATCTAGGTTGGTTCCATATCTTTGCTATGGTAAATAGTGCTGCAATGAACATTGTTGTGCTGGTGGATTTAGTATGTCTTTGTTTCTAGATGATTGGATAAATGCCAAGTAGTGGAATTGCTGGGTCATAGGGGAGCTCTATGTTTATTCTTTTGAGGAACTGCCATACTGCTTTCCATAGTGGTTGAACGAGTTTGCACTCCCACCAACAGTGTAGTAATGATCCCTCCTGGCCACATCCCCTCCAGCATCTGATGTTATTAGTTTTCTTGATCCTGGCCATTCTAACTGGAGTGAGGTGGAATCTCAGAGTTGTTTTGATTTGCATTTCTTTTATGACCAGAGATGTGGAGCATTTCTTCATGTGTCTATAGGCCATTTTCGTTTCTTCTTCAGAGAAGACTCTCTTTAAGTCTTTGGCCCATCTTTTAATGGGATGATTGTTACTTTGGAGATTAGTTTTGGATTGATTTAATTTTTTGAGCTGTTGATATATTTTAGATATGAGGCCCTTGTCTGTTGTATGGTTAGTGAAGATCTTCTCCAACTCTGTAGGTTTTCTAGTTAGTTTGTTAGCTATGTCCTTTGCCATACGGAAGCTCTGCAGTTTAATGCAGTCCCACTTATCCAGACTTACTCTGATTTATTGTGATTCTTGGTCCTTATTAAGAAAGTTTCAACCTGTGCCAAGATGGTCTAGTGTATCTCCTATTCCTTCTTGTTAAGTTTTCAGTGTATCGGCTTTACCTCCAGGTCTTTGATCCATTTGGAGTTAATTCTAGTGCAGGGTGACAAAGAAGGATCCAACTTTAGTTTTCTGCATGTGCTTAACCATTTCTGCCAGCACCACTTGTTGAAGAGGCTATCTTTCTTCCATTATATTTTTTTGGCTGCCTTGTCAAAGATTAGGTGGCCATAGGTCTGTGGTTTAATATCTGGGTCTTCAGTTCTATTCAGGCCTGTCTTCAGGGTCTTCAGGCCTGTTCTTGTGCCATTACCAAGCTCTGTAATAGAGTCTAAAGTTTGGTATTGAAATTTCTCCAGCGCTGTTTTATCTGATAAGAAGTGTCTTTGCTATTCAGGGTCTTTTATTATTCCATATGAAATTTTGGATTGCCTCTTCTATTTCTTTAAAGAATGACATTGGGATATTGATGGGTATTGCATTGAATTTGTAGGTAGCCCTTGGCAAGATTGTCATTTTCACGATGTTGATTCTTCCAATCCAGGATCATGGGAGGTTTTTCCATTTCCTCAGTTCTGCTTTAATTTCCTTTTTCAGGGGTTTAAAGTTTTCATCAAAAAGATCCTTTACATTCTTAGTTAAGGTAATTCCTAGGTACTTTATTTTCTTTGAGGCTATTGCAAAAGGAGTTGCTTTCCTGATTGTTGCCTCATTCCTCTCACTGTTAGTGTAGAGGAAGGAAGTTGATTTTTGAGGGTTAATTTTATACCCTGCTACCCTTCCAACGTTTTGAATCAGCTCAAGGAGCTTGGGAGTAGAGTCTATAGGATTCTGTAAATATAGAATCATGTCATCTGCAAAGTGGGAAATTTTCACTTCCTCTTTCCCTATTTGGATCCCCTTTATGCTTGCTTCTTGCCTTATTGCACTGGTAGGAATTCTAATACTATGTTAAAGAGGAGTGGAGAGAGTGGGCATCCTTGTCTCGTTCCTGATTTTAGAGGGAATGGCTTTAGCTTTTCGCCGTTAAGTATAATACTAGCTGTGGGTTTGTCATACACAGCCTTTATTATATTGAGGAATCTTCCATGGATTCCTAGCTTCTCCAGAGCTTTTAGCATAAAGGGGTGTTGGATCTTGTCAAATGCCTTTTCTGCATCTATTGAGACAGTCATGTGATTTTTGGCCCTGCTCCTGTTGATGTGTTGAATTATATTAATTGATTTGCTTATCTTGAACCAGCTTTGCCTCCCTGTGATGAAACCTGTGTGAACATAGTGTATAATTTTTTTGATGAGTTTTAACTCCATCTTTGAAAGAAAACAAAAATGACTCGATGGATAAGTTATGGTAAAAACTAAATGGGAGGGGGCATAAAATATACCTTTCTAAGACAAAATCTGTACACATATAGAACCATGATTCAGGAGCATGTATACCAATAAATTGCAGAATTCTGTATTGTTTCCACAGTCTTCTGTACAAGAATATCATGTGCTCAACTGCTGTAATTTACTGTAAGCTATTAGTATACTGGGAAAAGTCCTATGTGACCCTTCCATAATGCCCTCTTTAAGATGACATCATTCCTCTGATTACAAGTCCCATAGCATTAATTTGTGTTATAGATGTTTGTTTTGTAGCAAAGTAGAATGTGAGTTTATTAGGATATTGCAATGATACTTCACCTGATTGAATCTTGGACATTTTATGTGTGAAGAGAAGTATTGCTTCATTTTAAGAACTAGAACATGTATAAATCATGAAGTCAGGTCAAAGTAGCCTCAGGCTATGAGCCAACATCTTGTCTACTCCATGGAAACATGCACATCTTAATTTACCTTCTGTTAAGTGATACATTTTTATGGCTTTAAGAAAGGTTCACGTATATAGATGACCTCAGTGATACTGGACTAGGAAAAGAGTCTCTGTCCAGTCAGGAAGAACTACAGTAATGCCATTGCTTTCATCCATAATAAAAAGCATGGTCCTGAGTCATAGCAAGTACAGAGGGAGGAAGTCAGTTAAGGCGGGACAAACCAGGTTCTCAAGTCAAACTGAATGGCAATCAAGTCTCAAAATTGTCATTTGGTGGTCCTATGAGTCTTGGCAGGCTGAATTATCAAGAGTCCTCTCTCCTCCATATCTGTAAAATACAAATCAGAAGAAGGTGGCTGTTAGAATTAAGACGAGATTTTTCGTGCTTGATCAACAACCTGACCTGCTATTTTTTCAAAAGATTACTACATAAATAGCATACTTGTGATGTTACTTAGAGTCCCTGTTTATTTCATCTAGATATGTACCCATGTGGTGATGTTTTCTAATCACAGCTCAAGGTAATTTCATAAACTGAAAGTTCTTCTCTGAAGAGCCATGCACTTTTCATGAATTCAGGTGAAAGGGTATTTGAGAAAGAATCAGACCCTATAGAACTCAGCATCAAAATGTGCTCTGTGGACATCCTGCAGGAAGCTGACTCCTCTCGTCCAGGTAGCAGGGAGGCAGAAGATAATGGAGAAATGCAAATGCAGATAGGACCAAAATTCTGAACTCAAACCCTGGAATTTCTATTTCCTCTCAGAGTATATGTTTACCTGAATTGGGGAAGGGAAAGGGAACAACAAAATGGTGAGACAAAGGACAAAGAGCAAAGTAATGCGACATCCATGCTCACGAGACAATATGTTGAAAATGATCATTACAACTTGGGAGAGAAAGTGGGAGAAAAACAATGGCGACAACAATGTTTGATAATAAATGTACTCACTACCTTACATATGTAATGACAACCCCTCTGTACATCACCTTGACAATATAATTAAGATTTTTAAAAAAGAAAGCTTGGTTTATTTATCTCTTAAAGTAGAGCATTGGTGAGTAGAAGCTGTGAAGCTCCTGTCCATAATTTCCTTTTATGTTTAATTTGGAAACCAATATCCCATATTTTCTATTAATGTAGACTGCATAAGAAAGAAGAAGAAATATCCTTATGGTATGATGCAGTGATGTTCAGTGGCCCATCCATATAAGTCAGTCATTTTTCTTTCCTATTTTTAGAAGGAAATCCTTTGTTAGCATTCCTCTCATTTTTAGTTTTGCTAAGAGATTAGGACTTTCTTGACTGTGCTTACCATTTTTTCACATTCATCATCTGTCTGCAAATCTCTCTACAGTTCCTCTTCCTTGTCTTTGAGAACCAAAGCTATCCAGTGTTAAGGCATTGATTATGACTCTTAGGATACTTGTTTACTGTGGTAGCCTCTGAAGATGGAAGGTGTTGTAGAGTTTAGCTTGACAGTAAGGAGTAGTTTTACAACTGGTACCACTAACCTTTTTTTCTGACCACAACTGAGGCATCCACAAAATTTCCTGAAGAATATGGAACCACTAGAATTCCCCTCCCTTTTAGATTTCATAGATGGGCCTACAATTCATCTACTGTAATTTTACATGGTGAAAATAAAGACTGTCTTGGAGGAGAGGCAAATTCTCAGAGTAACATTTTACTAATTTAAAGTGTGCAAAATGATTCACATTCATATTTTATGCTACCCATAAGGACATATGTTACATGTGAATATTAAAAATGAAATGTACTTATTAAATTTTGAAGTGAGACTATATACTTTTGGAATCCTTCGAAGCTAAAATTGATTTAGATCATTGTCAGAATTCCTAGGATTTTTCTCTTTAGGACCTTACATTGGACTCCCTGAGATAAAATAAAATAAAGTACTATTGAAATCCCAAAGCAAACTTACAAATTGGTTCCTTTTGATTTTTTTTTTAGTCATTTAACAACTGGGGAGGTGGGAAACAAAGCACTAGCTTCCATTGGTGGGTGTGGGAAATCTGTAAGGCTCTACCCACCAGCTATATTTTTGTAACTTTGGATAGTATCCAAGATGGGAGGGAATAGTGAAGGGGCAGATTAGAGCAGTTGCAACCTTGTGTAATAAAAAAAAAAAATGTGCCATTGACATTCTGATGGGAGCGGGTATCATATTGTAAAATCCACATTTTTAGAAGGCAATCCTAACCACTTGAATCACAAAGACTGATTTTTATGGGGCGACCCCTTATTTTATTCTTTAGGCATTCCATTTTTATTCTGTATTTTCTTTGGAATTAATAGAGCCTTTTAAAAATGGCTGTCTATAAATTTTCTCTCCTACATATGTCTCGAAACTGTTTCATTTCTTCATTTAAAACATTACAGCCATTTCACAATGCCCTATTTTGTATTTAATTTCACCATCTCATATAAAATACATGTTCTTCACATAATTATGTAAAAATGGTTTTGCAAATGCCCTAGAGATCCATATGATGGGCACATTATAGGATTCTAAGTAATAATAATCTCCTGTTTACATGAGACCTGATTTTCATGCCAGTTTTTTATACTTTAATATATCCAGAACACAGCTTTGCTCAAATATGCTATTCTGATCCAGGAAATCCATTTGAAATATCAGATTGGTTTCCCTGGTAGAATTTGAAGCTCTGACTGATATTTTAGAAGTGAACACAATGGAAAAGAGATGGAAAGCATTGTTGTCTTGTTTGCTATGAGCACGACTAAACAAAGCCCAGCAGGGTTACCAGATGACATAAAGCATAGGCAGGAGAGGATGAAGCAGAAAAACTAAAAATAAAGTTATTAGGCAAGAGGCAGAGTAAAGAAGATGGATGTTATTGTCGAAATAGTGTATAAATGAGAGCTTCAGAATCAGGTGAAATTAGTAGAAGAAAGCATGCTATACAGCTGAGTTTTCCACTGTGGTCCCTGAACCAGAAGCATCATCATCATCTGGAAAGTTGGTACAAATGTAGAAACTTCAGCTACTGATTCAGAATAATAAGATGGAGCTAGCAATTAATTTTTAAAAAGCTCACTTGGTCAGGCAAAATTATACACTTAAGCTGGAGAACTACCAAGTATTGGAAGGGTTCATCAGCTTCCTTGGTGTGATGAGTGTTCAAGAGATTCTGTATAGAGGAGAGAATCCTAGCCTAGTTGAAGAGTGGGGAAATTCGGAGACTGGAAAGAGCCAAGCAGAGCCATTAAAGACCAGAGAAAGGGTGATTCCCTGTGGAAAAAATACTGAGATAATTCCTTTCCAGTGACTTGTAGGATAACCTGACACAACAGGGTTACTGTTATCACTAAAAGAATTGTGTGAACTGCCTGGAGAGCAGCCTGCTAACAGTGGGCTGTAGGTGCCTACTCTCACCACTCAGTGGTGGGTTGTCCTACAGTTGTTCAGGTGCCTGGTCACCATGTTACAATTAGGCCAGATCTATAGGAGGGGAATCTGGAGAAGAAATGCCAGAAGCAGTACAAGTCAACCACGAGAGAAAAGGTCTGATGCTGGAGTTGGATTTAAGTGAGTACATCCTTTGCCCGACAAGGACAAAGACACCATGGCCGATCCCAAGTTATGGTGTCATGCTGAAGAGTCAAGACACAAGTAAGTAAGAGTGTTTCAATCCTGAGAATATTGCAGTAATGCAGTAGTTAGGATCTAGAGAACGAAATGAGCGTAATAAAAGTGTTCAAATAACAAAGTTTTGGGTCCCAGGGAAAATTAGATTGATAATCTCTTACAGTTACCTCCCATCTCTGGTGTGCACATGTAGAAACACCTGATGTGAGTGTAATCCCAGGGCTTGTTTATAATAATGTGAGAGAATAAAATTATTTAATCAATATGAAGCAAATACTAAACCACTTCAAAGAAACAAAGATGCCCAAGAGAGATCAGTTCCTTAGATTGTTCAATTTTCTCCTTTGTGCATATCAATACATTCAGGATAATTTATCAATTACCCTTACAGGTAAAGCAAAGATGAATTTCACTCACCTTTACCATCTTGTGCAGAATAGCATGTGTAGATCTGGATTACAGGAAGAATGGTAAAACACACTTGTCTTCTGAAGTGCAAAGTTTTACTTCTTTCCAACTACCAGGGGTGGGGCTTGTGATCTGTATAGATCTGCAAAATTTGATGTATCACTGGACTAATAAATATGATTCTTATATATATATCTCCATTTTTCCATAGTCAATATGCTTATATTGATAATTTTGTATGGCATATAAATTATTTTATAAATATCCATATGGACTTTGAAAGAAAAATGATTTCTCATTCCTGTTAGATACAATCAGTTCAACTATGTCCAGCTCTTTCTTTAATTGATA
Source organism: Megascapheus bottae (assembly GCF_031878675.1). Taxonomy (NCBI): domain Eukaryota; kingdom Metazoa; phylum Chordata; class Mammalia; order Rodentia; family Geomyidae; genus Megascapheus; species Megascapheus bottae. The sequence continues at coordinate 24,962,610 of NC_143510.1, forward strand.
GTAGTAGTTATATTTCTTCAGTGGTTAAACAATGACTGGGAAGTTGTAGTCTACCCATTATTTTCATTTTATATTAAATTTTCCTCCATTTTACAGAATTAGATGCACATACATTGCCTGAGATTTTAAGTATGTCTATAATCCTACTGACTCAGGAATTCTTTTCTAGGATTTTTTTTTTCTAAAATTCATTCTGTTCTCTGCTACCCCTACTAACCAATACTATCATGTAGCTTTTCTCTCTAATTCAAGTGCTATCTCCCTTAAGTCTCAAATGGGTCCCTCTGTTTGGGTGGTCATGCTTCACCTTACAACTTTGAGGCTCTAGCATAGTACTTGGTATGGTAGATGCTCATTCAACATTCCTTAAAACATAGCCTTGTGACTGAAGACTGTGCTGTGTGCATGCTTTTAAAAGGTGTTTTGTCCCTCGTTATCCCCCATTCTTTTTTTACTTTCCCCTCATGGATTCATTACAAAGACAACCCTGATCCTCCTTTTCTCTAAACTGTCTATCCAACTCACTGAATTATTTGAAAAGGTAACAAAGCCTTGCACTGGAACTATTTTTTTCCCATTAAAAGCTGTTTAATTTAAGGACATAAAATAACTTGCAAGGCAAATTAATTATGAAAGGATATTTATATGGTATATCCTATTGAAGCGGTAATATCTGTCAAACGGTAAAATCTTTTTGCTTGTTGAAAAATCCAATAGATTTATCGACATCACCTTCCAGAAAGAACAACTAGAAAGAAAACCCAGAGCTGGGGTCTGGGGCACAGATGCATCCACATGTGCAAGGTTTCATGAGATTTGAATGTGAAGTGGTATTGTGCATCTTTTTCATTTAAATAACCTAAAATGAGTAATTCACTCCCTAGAACATTTGATAAAAACTCTTGGAAGTCTGCCAGCAGGCATGGTGGGAGGAAGAAATGCATATTCAAAAGGAGATGAAGGGGTGGGGGAAGAAAAGAAAATTAAGACACAAAAATCTGAAAAAGGAATATATACTTAATGTATTTTTTCAAATAAATTGAAATATGTAAGTGAGTGTGGCTTGAAAGGGTCAGGGCCTGACTGTGCACCCTTGAGCAGTGCAAGTTTTGCAAAGATATTACATCTGAAACCCAGCACGTTTAAGAAAAGGCCCAAGAACACTTTTCTTTGCATTGTATTCACCTCAGGCGACAGATCCTATGAACTCCAAGCTTGGTTCTGGAGTGTCAAAACACCTACGTGCAAGGGTGATCGTTGCCATAGAGATAGCTGGATGATAGATAGCTAGATGATAGATAGACACTGAATAGATAGTAGATAAATGATCTCATATGTCAGAAGAAGCCTTTGTGCCTAGGAAATTACAGATTTTTTTTTCAAAAAATAATTCTACTGTCAAAATCAAAAATAGAACACTCTTTGCTTTACTCCCACCCTGCATGCATTCCCCTACTCTTCCAAAGCATTCTTTTTATCACATTTATGATGAGTTCCGCCCATTCAGTTCGCACTTGACTTCTTGTCTACGATTAACTCTCTTCCAAAGACTAGATGGACATACTAGTAGTGCAGGGGCTAGAGAGCAGAGAGATGGCCACTTAAGTTTACATATAGTTTATATGTGCATTTATAATTATATATGTATACATAATTACCAAGGGTTTTGAATTGTTCACATTATCCTTTTCTTGTACCTCCAGGATAGTTTTCTTTGTTCATACTTGTTATTTATTTTTTCCTTTCTCTGACTTCTTATTTTTCTGGCCTTCAGAGCATTGTTCAAATCTGTGTGTTCCTATAATATCCTTGCCTCTTTGTTTCTTATCCCCCTCTTTTCTTTTTGTTTATATCTATAAATTCCAGAAATATTAGCATTCATGCTAGATTGGGAGTCCACTTGATCCTTGAAATGACAGTTAACACTTTCATCAGATACGTATACATGTTTTATTAAAGGATACTGAAGCAAAATTATTTATACATTCACATATGGACACCCTAAAAGGTGGGGAGAACTACATGAAAGGAATGGGCAAGAAGGAGGTAAGGTCCTCTTACTTCTTTTGTAGTGTAACTTCTGACAGCCTGAAAAATCAGACCCAGTATGATTCTTTACATAGTAACTAAGTTCTACCTTGCAGCAGAATTCATTTCCTCTTTCAGGCAACTGTGGGATATTACAGAATAAATCCAATGTTTTAACTGTGACAATACCCAGGATAAGTGTTCTGACTTATAATTAGGTCACTATATAAGTCTATCCCATTACAGAAAGGAAAGGAATCAAGAGCAAAATGGGAGGGAGTTATTTCTGCATCTGTAGTAGATCTGAGGCCCTTTGCAAAATTTGAAGAAAGTGGAAAAAGCCAATCTCTCTGGCATAAAAGTAAGTCCCTTAAGCTTATTTTGAAGAAGGTGAGAGAAGAAGGTACAAAGAAGGTAATAATTAGGAACATCCCCAACTCTAATTCTTCATCTGTTATATGTATGTAACAATATTTTATGTAAATCTGTCATGATTAAATGAGAAGATAATTTAAATAGCATAATATGTAATATGTGAAAAAATAACAGCTGTTGTTTGAACTTATAAAAATTATCATCATATGAAAAATAGCTAAGATTCATGAATAATATGAAATTGCGGCAACTAACTTTAAACATGTTAAAGTTTATCAAAATGCAAACATCTTCTACCTGGTTGAGAATGACAATCTGAAGTTAGCCTCAAACAATTCATTTCTCTTTCTTTTGATCCCAGCCACAGTTGATGGCCTGACTGTATGTGGGAAGAAAACTGACACAATGTCCATTACTAAAATTGAGTAACTAGTGATATTCATGAAAATACCCTCTAACTTAGTCTTGATTTTGATAGACTTAGGTCTACTTCCTCAGGAAACAGATGGTGGACTAGATATTTGTACACAGGAAGGCTATTAGAAAGTTCTATAGGGCTCTCTCTATATAAGGGTATGAGGAAAGCTGAATGGAACAGATTCAGTAATTTAATGCAGTTGAAATAGGCAGAACTAACCCCTCTGTAAGTTATGGAGCCAGCGTGATGTTTGAGTTATCCAGAATTGAGGCAAAAGGGTAGATCTCTGTAATACTCTATACTAATCAGCAACAAGAGGCTGGCAGTCTCTGAAGGGTAGGGATAATGTTCATTTTGATTTTGTTTATAATATTAATTTCTCTTGAATGTGATGTTACAGTTATAGAAGTAAGGAAATGAGTTCATTTTTTTTTGTTGAAGTGTTACCCCCTTCCTCATTTTTTTCCTGCTTTCCTTTCCCCTGGCTCCCCCCCATCCCAGTTGTTGAGTTCATTTTCAACATGGGGTCTTATGGGTATCACTGCTGTATTTATTCACCATTTCTGTGATGTCCCTTTCCTTTCCCTAAATTAGATAAACTTAAATACAATACTAAGAGTACTGAAATAAAAACCAGTGACAACAGGGGATACATAGGGAAAAAATGAAAGAAAAAAAAAGAAATAACTTCATACAGTACACTAAGGAAACAAAAATCCTCTTGTTTCCATATCTTGGAGTTCATCTGTATTAGCATCTTTTTATATGGTTATATGTACATAGCTATTAAGCTATTGTGATCCTCTACTACAATTTTGCTAGACATATTCTAGTTATTACAAATGAGGGAAACATCAACTTTGTTGAGGGAGATTTCCATGGGATCTTGGCCAAAAGTCATGAGCAGTTGGCATTAGCAGATTTTTTTTTGTGGGTCATGGGGCTTGAACTTGGCTTGGGCACTGTCCCTGAGCTCTTCAGTTCAAGGCTATCACCCTACCTTTGAGCCAAGCCCCACTTCCCATTTTTATAGAGGTTAATTGGAAATATGAGTCTCAGGTCCTTTTGTGCCCAAGCTGGCTTTGAACCTTGATCCTCAGATCTCAGCCTCCTGAGTAGCTAGGATTACAGGCGTGAGCCACTGCACTGATCAGTCTTTATAACATCTACTTCACAGTCTTAATTTGGCCCCAGTTGTCTCTTAACTTGAATAGTTTCACAATGAAAGGGCTGTTGCTATAACCGGATCAGCCTTTTCCAGCTATCTTCCATTCATACATACTACCAATGTAAGATCTCATACTTTCATTGTTTTCTTTTGACCCTTCCCTCGGATAAACTTGTGTCTGTGAATAGCCTTGATCATTTGATCTCTACTGGATTTGTTAATTATTTTTTTCCTTTTCAGTTGGACTTCTACTCTTTGAATTCTAAGTGATATGTCTCTCTTCAGTGATATTTTCTACAGCTAGATCAAGACTATATCCTCCACCTTATAGTAGTCATAACCACTCTCTATTTCTCGTTATCTCCTTTGTGAAGTTCTCCAGTGTCCACATGCTCATATTGCTTGTCTGCCCAGTTGCTTGTCTTCTTGGTGCTTTCATTTGTCTGTCACATGTTATAGAAAAGCAATGACAGCATAGAAATCTATATCCCTAGGTAGAATGTAGTAACTTGAAGAGCAGACTCATTTCCTATGTATTAGCAGTGCTCAGAATTCGACTGACATTTAATACATATCCAGAAAGAGTTATTGATTCATCAGTCTACTTGGTTATGGTGACAGATAACACTTTTAGCATCTAAAGGTAGAAAAATTTGACTCAACGATAATATTAGTTCCTTAGTCAAAGGAAATATAAAGTATTGTATTAACATTTTCCTTCCTGTGCTCTGTAAAAGGATTAATGTAACTTACAAGTTCACACTCTGGTTTTGTATGCTTTCTTTACCAAATTTTGTGTCTAGTAGCATGAACACTAAAGAAATCTCAGATTATGAGTGTTTACTGCATAGTGCTTAGATGGGGTAAGGGCCCTGGCAATCAAAGTCACCATGCATTGAAGACCATGGGAATATGAAGTAGAAGACAGTTTGGACTTCAGTAATCTCTTGGAACCCCTGAACTGTACCAATGGGTTGCAGAGAAGAAAGGTAGCTATCTATGATAGGGGAGAGAATATTCACTAAAACAAGTAGATAGATGGGAAAAATAAGATTTGCATCTCCAGTTCAGTCATAGTAGTCTTTATTCCCAGTGCATTGTGGTTATACTATTCAGACAAAAGAGATATTAACATTTGTAAGATAACAGTACAGGGTTTCCCCAAAATTAGAAAGTCATCAATTTTAGGAACTGTTTATCACTGCCTAAAAATAATTCAACTGTAAGTTTATGGTGTATAATCATTTTTACAATTACCTGTGTTTAGCAGTCTACTCGACAAAATTCCTCAAAAATTGATATCCAGTTCTTTTCACCCAGATCAAGGTAGTTCCAGCGTCTCTTCAACAGAGATCTGGCCACCCTACCTAGGTGGCTTTGAAAGGCAGGTATTTGAAAGCTCCGTTTTCACCATAGAACAGTAGGTAGTCATTTAGAACATCAGAGAACCCGTGGTGGTCTGAGCCCTTCCCAGCTACTTCAGAAGGTTTTGTTGGCCACCACAGAGCACTCAGTGGACTTCAGAATAAATAGTGCACTCCGAACTCATTCTCCTCATATGCCCTCTAGCAAAAGCAAGAAGAAAAATGCTCTTTCTGTCTGTAATTAGTCATTCAATTCCTATATCTCTGCCAAAGCAAGCATAAAGGCAATTTAATTAAGCAAGACAAAATGACACAACAACAAACAAAAACAAAAAGAAGTGTCATTAAAATCCTCTCCCATTCTGAATTTTCAAAATACAGGTTGCTCTTTTTAGTTTCCTTTTTATCTTCTTTTTTTCAAAGCGTTCAAAGGGAGTTGTATAATTTATCCTGATCAATCTCATTCCCTCATCTCTTCCTCATCTTACTCATTGATAGTTCTAGTACTAGGATTTGCACTTGAGATCTTTTTTACGTCCTTCCTAGAAGTAGTTTGCTTAAAATAGGAGTCTAAAGTTTGATTGCAAATTCTGGTTGAGACTGAAGAATTTCTGCTGCTCAATTCCATAAATAATTAATTATTGGGCATCTCCTAGGCCTGGCACCCTGCTAGGACAGTTACAACGTGTGAGGAGCAGATGTTGTGTAAATGTCGTACAATGAGTAACTGGAAATAATATGCTCACATCCTCACAGAAGTACTTCTAACATATTCATGTCACTCAGCTTTGTGAGTATGAATTGAGAATGCAATTGGTAAATCACATTATAATCAGCAATTCTGTATGTGACAGTTTGGGAAAGTGGAATTCATCTTTTTTTTTTTTTAATAAAGCAACCCTCTATTAAAAATGATAGTAACTCTCAAGGTTTCTGTTGGATTTCACTTGAAACTTTTTAGGTCTTTCATAGAGCAGAATTCCATGCAAGCTAACAAGACAGGATGGTGTAGGATTTGGACAGATTAGAAGAGAATTATGGAAGACACCCATTTCGTTATTTATCAAGATATAGTGTACTCACAAGTTGACATTTTAAATTAAAATCCCTTTATACTACTAGTTATCAATAATAAAATATAAACAAGAATAGTTAAAAGGTAAATTTAAAAAGAGGAAGTAGTCCCACAAAGTTTACCTTCTTGTGGGGAATGATGGTGGGTCATGGTATTCTGAAGATGTTGTGGGTATTTCGGAGTATTGGGAATGACAGAATCACTTAGAACAGGACTACTGAGATAGGCTAAATGGGGCTCAGTGGCCAATTGACCACAGCAAACCATACAATTAAACTGGGTTAATTTAGATTATCTGATTTTAATCTAGTCTTGAGAATCCCATGTACTTTATGTCTGCATTAAGAAACCATTTTAGTTATCTAAATGAAAGAAAAATAGCAATTTCAAGCTTTGTGTCATTGTTAGGATTTTTTTATGTACTTAGATAAGAAATTCATGACATTGATATTATTATTATCTTCTGTCAAATAATTATTTAGAAGGTGGAAATATGCCGTGGAAATAAGGGATATTTGATAGTATTCCTGGCCCTACTCAATAAATGTCTGGGCATGACAATCAAAACTGGGTCTAGGTCTCACCAAATATCTTCTCTGTTCAAAATCCAATGCTTCCCCCTTATAGACTAAGTGACATGAGTATCACATGTCAGCCAGTCCCCTAGACTCCCCATGCTACCACCATCCTCTTCCATCTTGTTCCTGTTAGCCTATTTAACCCTAAGAGCTGCTTTTCAAGGTGTATTCTGTTATTAGCATCCCCATTTTACGGAAGAGGAACACATTTCTCCTGAGAGACAAGTGCAGTAACTTGCAAAGGCTCCACCAACTATAATTGAATCCCTTGGGTCTCACTATCTTCAACACTTATCCTTTTTTTCCTCTACGTACACACTGTGTGCCTATTAACGAACCATGCATTTAATGCCCTGTGGGCTTCTTTGCTAGATGCATTAGAATTTGTTTTTGATGTTGTTCCTATTTTTTTAAGTCCATTTTGTTTTTGATGTTCCTATTTTTTACATCAAGTTGTATCTTGTTCCTTAGAGCAGGGTGAATGCCTCCTTGGCCCCCGACTGTTTGAAATAGGGTACACTCTGGGCAAGCTCCTTTACAACATCAAGCAAAAGAACACATTAATACAAATGCCAGTGAATTAATTAAGGAGCCTTTTACAGAGGCAAGACTCTGGGAACGCATCTATTTTTGTCCTGGGTCAGCTGTTCTGTATCCAAAGCATTAGGGCCTAATGGCTTCCCCTCCTTGTCACGCTCATGGCTTCGTGATCTGGTTTGCCTTCTCATGCTGGCTTTGGTCTTACTTTAGCCTCCCTTGAGAATGCAATTATTTTCCATTACATTATGACTATTATTTGCTTAATGAACCAAATTGAGGAAGCAGAAGTTTTAGGATGAAACCTACAGATTCAGAAAAAAAGCAGCCTTGTAGAATTCAAGAAACTTGGTTGAAGCATGCCAATCTCACAGTCTCTTAGTTCCTCAACTCTCCTTTCCAGTTCTCTCCAATCTTCTGGCTAACTTAACATAGAATCTCTCCCCACCCACATCGTCCCTAAATTCCAGTAATACAAATGTTGCCCACGCTCTGTTTCAGAATATTTCTATAATTAGAAAGTAAAATGCCAAAGGTCAGTCCCATACAAATATACTTTCTTCATTGTGTTTCTAAACTTTCCATAGTTTTCTCAGCTCCTGTACTGAGCTTCCATTCAGATATGTACTTGCAGCGGACATATCTAACACACTTAGGAACCTAGAATATGTGACTATCTCCAAAAAATGTGTAAAGTCAATCAATGTTTAATCTTTAAAAGAAATTTCCCAGACAAGCCCAACTGCTATTTCAGGGTAAAAGACTTTATTGTCCTTTTCAAAAGCTTTTTGGATTTGAGGGAATCATTTTGTTCAGCCTTGGCCAGCAGAGGGCTTCCACACCTGACAAATGGTGCCTGGACAGAACAAAAGGGATAGAGATTGCCTCAATATTTTATATTGTGGGGTTTTGTTCCTCATTTTTCTCTCCTATTTTGATCATCAACATCCTTTTGAAATGAGTTCTTCTTGGGCTACATAGCAGTTTGTTTTTCCCCCCTTTATATTATATCATGTAAGGAATAATTCCTCTTTCATTTGTTTAAAAAGAAAGGAAGACAGAAAACAGCTAAGGATCGAATTCTAAGAATACTGCATGCTTACTTGATTTGATAAAAGCTGTGCTTAGAGGAAATGACATTATGCCAAAATTTACCAAGAAAATAGGTTCACGGAAATCTCTTAGGTACTGACCCTATTAAAACAAAATACCCTCCCTGTTTCCTGCATATATCACATGAATCATTAGCATCATAATAGTGTTAGTATTTGCCTCTAATAACTGTTCTTAAATCTTTTCAGGACCAGATTGTCTCACATGACATCTTTTATTAACTGTTTTTTATCTTCTTCATTTTATATTTTAACCCTTTTCCTACATTCAGAAAATCTTAGATTTGAAAGCATATGCAAGACTGGGCAGTTCTATGGCATGATTGCTACTATAATTAATGCAAAGAGGAACACGTTGAGATGGCTTTCGGGTATGTTGATATTTAGGCATTCCCTGTCTGGATATTGTTACCCACCAAATCTGTAAGTTTATGACTGGCTGTCAGCTAATCCAATGATTAGCTAATCCAGTGGTCCATGTGTGTGTGAGCTGGAGCTGGTCTGAAGGGCCTTGTACCTGCCACATACCCTGTATTTTTCCTGGAGTGTTCTGAAAGCATGGTTTGTTCTTCATGTTCTTCCTGAAGGGAGCCTGCTAAGTAGCAGGTGCTCTAGATGACTTGAGTCTGGCAAGGAATGTACATCTGGGTAGGTTCTTTAGTTAACATTATACAAGCAGTGCTACAATTTTTATTTGTGTTGTTATCACTTATTAACTGTTCATAGTGGCCAGAAATAGTAACAACCAAAGACAGCATGAAGATAGGGTGAGTTGTTTTGCTTTTAAAGACAATTGCAGAACTGAATTCTGGATTTGAAGAAACTATCTCAATGCGTTATACTCTCTACAATGGCTACTTGAAAATTGAAGTTCAGACTCACAGGCTCACTTCCAGGAATGGAGAGAGGATCTCACAATATCAACATGTGTTTATGGTCATTCTTATTATATATTTTTTAGAACTTAATGTATTTTTGCCAGTTATTTTGTATCCTTTGAAAGCCTATAAGGTATAAAAATAAATACATGGGATCCTAAATTCTTAGAGTAGAAGAGTCATGTCACACACAAAAATATTCTTTCCATATAGCAAGAAAAATCCCCATAAATCTGAAACCACAAATGTCTCTTAAAACATTTTCAGGAAAGTTAATAGGTAACCTCTCCCAACCTATCAACAAGTGGTTTTGCTCCTACACTTTTTAGAGCAAGAATTTAAAAGCAGGAGATTTGGAATCAGATTTGGAATTAGCGGTGATGTTTTACAACCATAGGGGCCATGGACTCTATTGAGTACCCATCTAACAGAATAATACTGATTAAATGAAATATATGTTTTAGCTTTGTCCTCTGTAAAGCTTAATACTAATATATATATATATATATGTCTTTTTGGTTGCTTTATTAAAGTATTTATAAGCCGGGAAACCTGTCAGATTTAGAAATACAATAAAGATGGAATTTCTATCTTTGAATCCCTTTATTTTTATTTTATTTCAGGTTATTGTTAAATGATTTTCCTTTGACACTTTCCTTTGACATTTTACTATTTATTGTAGAGATATTCTGAGACATAGGATATTCATACTAATTTATTATTGGAGTTTAGGGAAGTCATACAGAGAGTGGGGAAGTCAGGTCAGCCAGGAGTAAGACTGAATAGGATTGGGGAGGGAAGTTGAAGGAGAGTACTTAACACACACACACACACACACACACACACACACACGCATGGGTGTGCACATGTGTGTCTCTATACACACATACACGCACACACACATATTTATAATTATATGTATACAATGAGAGAAAGTATCAACATTGCTTTAACACTGGAGACTTTGTATCCTTATTTTGTTCTTTCTATCATTTGTACAGTATCAGCAGGTGTCTTGCATTTCTAACCAATCTTACACTCATTTCCCTGGTGATATTTTATAGTTTGCACACATCAGTGTGTATTTTTATTAACACACTACTTAGTCTGATTAAGCACAGGAATGTCAATGGTCTCTTGTACCAACATTTGTGACTGATCTTGGCTTACTTTCCTTTCTCTGTCTGAAATCTCTTAACAAGGAGCAGAACTGTGAAGATACTCGTCAAATGTTCGGCAATGACTTAATGATGTTCATGTTAGTGGCTCATACACTTTAACAAACAAAAATCACATTTAGGTTTTTTCCTTGTTTTAGGTTTCTCCAACAAAATTTCCTTTTAAATTAGTACATTACATTCTGAAATATTTTCTGGGTAATTATGTTATAGTTATTAAATGAAACATACTAATATTATAAAAATAATTACATCCTAAATCCTATACTGAACCACAAACTTGGGCTACAAATAACCAGACATGCTTTTAAACTTGGGCTACAAATAACCAGACATGCTTTTTTCCATCCTATCCTCACTGTGGAAGTGTTTTGTCATGGAGGTTACAAATATAGATGCCCATATTCAAAATCAAATGTGATGAATTTTACTTTCTTTATACATTAAAATAATAATTTAAATTCAAGAGCTGGTGGCTCACACTCATAATCCTAGCTACTTGGGAGGCTGAGATCTAAGCATCGGGATTTGAAGCCAGCCCTGGTAGGAAAAGACCATGAGACTCTTATCTCCAGTTATGCACTAAAAAGCCAAAAGTGGAGCTATGGCTCAATTGTAGAGTGCTAGCCTTGAACAAAAAAAGCTTGGTAAGTGTGCACATGCCCTGAGTTCAAGCCTCAGGACTGACACATAAAATAAACAACCAGATAGATAGATAATAGATAGATAGATAGATAGATAGATAGATAGATAGATAGATAGATTTTTAAAAATCTACAATTTCACATATAGAGTTTGGGGTTTCCATATTATCTCATAAAAAGCAGTTGCTCAGGCCCATGAGCATCTTTAGCAGGTCCCATAATCTGTCCCATTCTGGACATGCCCTAAGCAATCTGTGTGGTTGTCATTGTAGTTGCTCTCATTTGATTTCCTTTCCCTTAGGTAGATTCATTGCCCGAAAGTACCTCGTTTTCTGTAAAGTTTAAGAATGTATGGAGTAGAAGCCAGTTGATCCCTCAAGGCTTTCTAGGGTTTTCTCAGTACTTTGTGTTTGCCAGAGAAAGGTGTTGGAGTACATTACACATTATTTACTTTTACCCCCTGAATTCTAAGTAGTCGCTTTGTAAATTTGTCTGCTTAACTCAAAAGGGTAGCTTATGATATCAGAGTTTAATCCATTTTATCTCTACTTCCCACCAAATAGTGCTTCTCTCACATCCCATGTGTCTCTTAGCATTATTTGTAGGGTAGAGAATGAACTGGTTGAATGATGGTTAAAGTGCAAGAATGAGTTATTACCCTATCACTGGCCTTTATGAGCTCCTCCACAGTCATGTAATTAAGAAGGCATTCACAGTTTGCTTTATAGCACTATCAAAATTTCCAAAATGAAGAAAATAGCTTCATCATTAATAATTCGGATTCATCATCTTGACCCAAAGGCATCCTACACTAAAGACTGCAAATATTATTTTAAGCAGTTTAATGGATTATTGGATGAGTAACTAATGGATTAACAGGTCAAATAAATTAATGGACAAATTGATGTGAACATGTGGTTGAATGACTTTCCAATTGCAATTGTAACAGTGAAAGGCAGACACCCTAAGGGGGAATTAAGCAGTAGCAACAAACACTATTATCATTAGAGTTTCCGGAAGCAAGCATAACAGACAGGATGTTTTCTAATGAAACTGTAAAACCATTATAATAGCTCTTTGGAGCTTTGGTGGATTTTTTGTTGTTGTTTGGTTTGGTTTTATTCTTAGTGTATCCAGAGGAAGAAATTGTATTTGAAGCATCAGCCTGTTAAAGTATCACAATTATTATAAATAACCATCTACTCAAGGGACAAAAGATAGACAGGGAAGTAGACAATTAAACATGTGCTACATAAATATGTATAAATCTAAAACCATCTGCCACATTTTCCAGTTTGACTAGTTGTCCGTACATGCTTACCACATAAATCAGTTTTAATGGCCTCCCTGAAGCAATACTTCCTGTAATGTCTGGTAAAAGATCTTTTTTTTCTCTTTTTCTCCCTTCCTCCCTTCCTTCCCTCCCTTTCTTCTCTCCCTCCCTCCCTCCCTCCCTCCCTCCCTCCCTCCCTCCCTCCCTCCCTCCCTCTCTCCCTCTCTCTTTCTCTCTCTCTCTCCTCTCTCTCTCTCTCTCTCTCTCTCTCTCTCTCTCTCTCTCTCTTTCTTTCTTTCTTTTTTTCTTTCTGCTAAGACTATAGTGCTCTTGTTTTCTATGACAAAAATAATACTATTTTCTTTTGGGTATTCAGTTAACTTGGCCAGGTAATGAAACACCTTTGAATTCAATGACTTAAATTAATAGCCACTCATTTGGCTCTTGAATCTACAGGACCAGTGTAATCTAGATTGAGTTAGAATGATTTGGACTAGACTATCTTCTGCCTTCTGTGGTCAGTTGGCAGGATGCTGGAGGCTGGCTACTTCTTAATGTCTTCACTAACTTATCTGATGCTGATTGGCTATGGACAAGGGACATCATAAATAAATGGGTTGCATATTTCTCCATCTCCTACAGGTTAGCTCCAGTTTGTTCACTTAGGATTTAGGGGATTATAAGAACCATAAAAGTGAACCAGTCTCAGTATACAAGTACATATCAAGTCTCTGCCTTAAGCATTTATTAAAGTAAGTCACATGTGTAGAATTTGTAGAGGAGTAGGGCAGACAATGACTTGGATGCAGGAAATCATGAATGAATACAATTCACCACACATAATCTCACAGATTTGTACCAGTTGAGAGTTATTGAATATTTCCTTAGGTGCTAGTTACTTTTTCTGGTTACTTTTAAATATATTTGGCTAGGCTTAAGAAAAGATTTTCTATAGTTAATGAGTTACTGTTAACTCATACATGAAGAGGAAAATATGATTAGTAATTCAGATACTATATTGATTTTAAATGATTTATGAAATTATGAATACATTATTAATCTTTTAAAGTCATATAAATCTCTATATATGAATATGATAAAAAATAGTAAAGTAAAATTATACTCCATATCCTTGAAGGATTGACTCTAGGATCAAATCTGTGGATGTTCAAATTTCTTTGAAGAGACAAAAATGTTATATATTACCTGCACAACTCCCCTGTAAACTTTAAATCAATTCTAGTTTTCTTATGGTACTGACAACAATGCAAATACTATGCATGTAGTTGTTATATTATTAGGGAATAATGGCAATTATTTTTAAAAATCTGTTCATATCCATAGTCAATATTTTATCAGAGTTGGTTGAATATGGAGAGACAACTACACATTTTCTATTCTTTTCATTATCTATGCGGGTTTCTTTTCTTAACTACAAAAGAAAAATAACAAACATATCTTCTCCTTAGAACAATTATGAGGACAAATGAAAATCTTAGTAGTATCAAGACCTAAACATAGCAAATACTCTCCACCCAAATACTCTCTGTAAGAGAATATTTAGTCCTGGTGCCTCATGCAGCTAACATTGATATTCAATATTCATAATTATATCACTATTGGCCTCTTTCTAAGAAGTAAAATATACCTCAAACCACATGTCTCTATATTTTGGCCAGCCATTGTATTTTATAGCTTGTACACTGTCAATGTTAAGCTCAGTCTTCATGTGATTTTTTAATGTAAGATTTTTTACTCTTCTTCTAATATGCCATTGCATTTCATGTACCAGAACTTGGATTTATATCATGTCATTCTCAATACCTTAAATCTCAAGCTAATTTTGTTTTCAGGAGAGAAAGAGAGAGAGAGAGAGAGAGAGAGAGAGAGAGAGAGAGAGAGAGAGAGAGAGAGAGAGAGAGAGAGAGAGAGGGAGGGAGGGAGGGAGGGAGGGAGGGACGGGAGGGAGGGAGGGAGAGAGAGAGAGAGAGAGAGAGAGAGAGAGAGAGAGAGAGAGAGAGAGAGAGAGGAGAGAGACTGAATTTCAGTTATTATCTTCTCACTAAGCTTGCTCTGTAATTCCCAATGACTGTGATGAGGCAAGAAGTTCTGCTTCAGAGCTTTGGATAATAGGAGATGTTGAGATGTTTCGAAACTCTGAGAGTGATGTGTCCATTTAGGCCATTATGGTTTCATTGCTAAATGTAGTTGTATCTATGCATTTCCTCCCCAGGAAATGTATGTGGTTACAAAGCACTGTCTACTACATACTAGTGTAAGTTAATCTTTTTTTTATATTTGAATAGTTTTCTTTATTTTTTTCATCTATTTTTATTGTAATTAATAGAAGGGTTACTTTATATTCACCAGATAGAAGGTGCATTAATTCACATACATTGATACCCTTTCTCATGTCTTGGTCCCCATTTCCCTCCCCCTCCAATCTTATATTGAACCATATACCATGATTTCATTTTAGAGGGGGAAGAATACTATCATGTAAACAGGGATCAATAATTTCTTTAGTCAAGGATCAAATGGTAAATATTTGGGATGACAGAGGCTCTGAAGCAAGTCTCAATTTCATGTAGCCATAGCTGCCAGAGACAATAGGTAAGTGGATGGGTGTAGCTGCATTCCAATGAAGTCTTGTTTACCAAAGTCACAATGAGCTGGACATGCCTTTTGACTTAAGTTGACCCACTCTTGACCTAGGAGGAATGTGAACTCATTAGAAAGAAAAGAGTTTGCATTTTCTAACAAATTTAAGGTGTGAGTATATTTGTTTGCATGGGTGAGACCTGAAACTATGACCAAAGTCTGTTTCCTTCTCAAGTGGACTATCATCCATGAAAAGTTAAAAGGACCCAATAAGAAAATAAATCTGATTTCTTTGTAATGACTCTATGTGTTCTTCCTTTACATTTGGAAACTGGATATGGATAATGGTGTATTTAATTGGAAATTTGGATTTCAAAAAAGAGTGAAAAACAAGGTCTGGAGTTGAATCCCAAACTGCAATGTAAATCCTTAGAATACTTGAAACCTCAGTTTCCTCAGCTACCCATGTGGCTGTGAGGATCACAGGAGTCTAGCAAATATTCAGTCAGTTTCCTCAAGAAAGTAACTGAAAATAGGCGTAAAGGAGAAAGACAACTACAAGTAATGAGATGACTCAGAGAAAGTATTTTGGGCATCTTGTAGAAGTTATTTACTTGACATGAAAATGTGAAGTTCCCCATTCTGAGAACTATGTCTACACTCATTACCTGAAAATGGAGTTGAAATAGCATTCTTCCAATTAAGTATAAATTTATAAACTAGAATTCTCCCATGGTAGCATTCATGAGGAATAAGTAAAATAGACCACATCTGAAACAAACTCCTTTTTTCCAATTCAAAAAATTATTTATGTCTTCTCTATTCTCAGTATTAAAACAAAATGCCTTCCATATAGATGCTAGAGTCAGAGCAGCTGAAGGTGATGAGTATACATAAATGACTGCACCGTAATTTATTGTAATTGAGAACAATATTAGCCCAACACATTTTCTTATCCTTTATTGACCTTTTGTTATTGTTTAGTAGCTTGTTTTTGTGGTTTAATACACTATTGGTGAGGTAGTAAGCTTATTTAACCTCTCTGGAAAGCAATATGGAGGCTCCTCATAACAATAAACATAGAACTACCCTAGGATCCAACAATCCACATCTGGGCATTTATTTAATAAAATACAACCAAGGTTACAGTTTAAACCATCAGCTAAATAGTAAGAACAATTCCTAGCAGATAGTATAGTGTTGGCTTTCATTTTTATGGTGTATATTAGCCTGGTTAATTGTTAAAATTTCACAAAATTAATGTTAGCTTCTCAGTAATTATTGTTTGCTATTATAATTATCCATATTGTTTTTATTAAAATTAATGAGATTTGTCTCCATGATAAAAAGACTTTTAAGGGCAGACTACATGCCAGCCACTGTTTTTGACTTTGAGGTTTCAATAGAGGCAAAAATCAGATGACATCCCTGATGAATGTAAGCATGGAACTGATACTCTGGTGAATTATAATTAAATTAAGTTCTAGTGAAAGGATTAAACAAAATCTACATTTGTCCCATCAATTCTGAGATATGTAAAGAAAATGTATATGGATCGGGAGTTTGGCCTAGTGGTAGAGTGCTTGGCTAGCATTCATGATGGCCTGTGTTCGATTCCTCGGTACCACATACATAGAAAACCCTGGAACTGGTGCTGAGGCTCAAGTGGTATAGCTCTAGCCTTGAGAAAGTCCAAGGACAGTACTCAAGCACTGAGCTCAAGCCCAGGACTGGCAAAAAGAGAGAGAGAGAGAGAGAGAGAGAGAGAGAGAGAGAGAGAGAGAGAGAGAGAGAGAGAGAGAGAGAGAGAGAGAGAGAGAGAGAGAGAGAGAGAATATGTGTACGTATGTATTTAATTCTCTATACTTTGTTCTTATTTTCCCCTCACATGTTATATGCAGGAGGAAAAAAAAGGGTAGCATTCTTAATTTGGTTCTATCTAGCAATTCTGATTTAGTCTGATGCAATACTTTAGTGTCATTTACAAGGTTATTTAAACTCAGCTTCTTTGAGTCCAAGTGCTTTCTCTGATATTTTCATTTTCTTGCTGCTATAACCTTTTAGAGGGGCACAGAGGATTTCTGGCAGGGTCACAGCTGCTGTGAATAGGGGCAGGAAATCATAGATTTTGCCTCAGTGTCCTGTGTTGCAATCTGGGTCTGGCAGCCTCTGCTGCAGGCCTGTCACATGCCTGCCTTGTCATGGCATGTCCTGCTGACATGTGTGCCCAGTGCCAGCTGCAGCTGGTAGATCTCATGGCCTCAACTATGTCTCCCTCTGCTTGGTCAGGGCCCAGCTGCTCTTGCTGGCTGACATGACTCTAGCACTGCTTTCTTTGGCTTTATAGCCTCCCTGACATCTGGCTGTGATTCTGACCCAGGTGGGCCACCTTGTACCTCTATGAACAGTCTTTTGTTCTTCCTATGGTCACTCATTCTATCTGGGATTCCTTATCCAGAATCTTGACTGGTTCTTCCATTCCTGTTCAGAATGTGTGGGAGTTTCAGGCTTTCTTCCAAACCACATAGGAACTCAGGCTGCTAGGGAAAGCTAAACTCAGCTTTCCTTCTTTATGGCCACACTATGCTACCCAGTTAGCTTTGATGTGGTCAGTTTCCACATGGACTAGGGATTAAGGTGGTCTGATAGGTCTCCTTTTCAAGTCCTACGTGGGACGTGGTCCACCTCCATCTTTTGCTTTCACTTCTACTTGTGCAACACTTTTTCCCTGAACAGAAAAGAGAACTCACAAGTATCTGAACTCCCTCTCCTTTCTCCTCTTTGCATAATTCCCTGAGGTTTGTTTGTTTGATTATTTAATTCTTTCCCTTTGCCAAGCCTCGATTTATCCATCAGTGGCTCTTAAAAATAAATTTATATCACCACTGAGAGGATTTGGAAAATGTGCTGTGTATTTGTGAGTTGGGCCTTCCTAATGATTGGAGAACCATATAAGCATCTAGTCTAATGCAAGACATTCTACACTGCTGTATGAACTTCAATCATCCTTCATGAAAGTGGTATGAATACGAATGGTAGTTACAATTATCTGCATCTATACCATGACTCCTTTGTACATAAAAGCACACACGCACACATATATGAAATAAATATTGGATTTTAATACCCTGGCAACCAAGAGACTTTAACTTGATTCTGTTTACAACTTTGTACATACCACTGATGGCCAATGCCACTCCTGGTATTGGAGTTGCCAATCAAACATACATGTGCAAGTCAGCATGTGTAGCTGTCACATTGCTGATACTATTGTATTTAGGTGACCACGGCTACTAACCTCATCATAATTTGAGTAGAATTGCACCTGAGCACTTCTGTATTTAAATAACTTTCCTTATGTGTTACTTGCTTTTTGTTTAACCTTTTGCCTAGTATTAGGGAATTTGATTTTTGTTTAGAAACAATAGGATTAAATCGATTATATATTATCTATGAATACCATTTCAGAATATTATTCCAAGTATTGTGTAAAGATTGAGGACCTCCTATGTTCCCATTGTCTTCCTCCTCTTATCATCCTCCTCCCCCTTCATGACCTCAGCCTCTCTCTCAATCACAATGTATAAGAAAGAGTGCTTAGTTTACCAAATGTGGGGAAGGGGAAAGGTCGTATTTGAGCCTGAAAATAAGATAGTAAAGAACATGAGCCATAATTCAAAACTGGATAAATACAATTATAAAAAGACATGTAGAAATAGACAATACAATAAAATAAGCCAAATGAATAGAGCAGGCAATTCCCGATTAATTTTCTATTTAGTTTTCATTTTTTATGATCCTCACTAATTCTAATTTAGATTGTGATGGAATTGTTCCGCCACTGCTCCACTGGTATCATTACAGATTAATAAAATTATTTGGGAAAGCAATTTAGCTATATAATCCAAAGTCATTACAATGCACATTCCTATTGATCTGGTAATTCTTTCCTGAAAATTTAAGCTAAGCCAAGCAAAAGAGAAGATATAAACCAAATAAATGAAGGTGTTCATTGCAGTGTAAAAGGAACTCAAATGACAAAGAACAGGTGGAAATCTTAATAAAAATAAAGCAATAGTAACATAGAAACAGGCATAAAACTGCATTATATACCACAAAATATGCTTGTGACTTCATTCACTCATTCATTCAACTAAATTTCTTCTGTATATTCAAATGAGAAGTACTATGTTATATGCATGACTATTTGAAGGGAAGAATAGAAAATAGAAGATCACTGTGAGAGTGGTTATTTTTTTAACTCTCATACCATCTTTTGAAATTAACCTTGGTGAATTATTATTGTTGAAATAATTTTATTTACATAATATCACTGGTAAGTAGAATCTAAATAACTTGGATATAGAGAAGCAATATAAAGCATTGGTGGTTCTCAGGTGAGAGGACAGGGAGGAGCAAGAAAAGGGAGATGTTTTCAAACAATATGAGTTTGCCATTTTGTACACATGGACTTGCAAATGGACAGCATGGTACCTATAGTGAATAATAATAATAATAATAATAATAATAATAATAATATCCTATGCTGGAAAATTACTGAAAGATTTCAGGTGCTAACAATCAGGTTAAGTGAGAGAGCAGGCTAATTTGTTTCCTGGGGGCATCATATGAGTCAAAACATGTATATGCAACATCATTACCTCACTGAGCATGTAACTTCAAAACTAGTAACCTATACTGTTTGAACTCTGCTGACACTCACCCCTGAGTTTCTCTGGGCAACTCACTTCACCTTTGTGAAGCTTAGTTTAGTTTTCTCGTTTGTAATGTGATTGACCTTCTGAATCCTGAGTTTCCCTCGCTGATTTTATTCTACAAATGATTTAAATGCAGATTTGAATCTGTCTTCTCTATCTTGACTGAAGCTCCCATACCCAGTTACTAAAGTAGTGCTAATGTGGAGATGTGCAAGGTTTGTTTTCACATTAACATGCGTTTCAGTCCAAATCCTCTTGCTTGTCTGCATTCTAACTTATGGAACTACCTTTTGTCACAGAAGACATTCTCACCATGAAATTTAATGAGGCATTGAGATTGGGCATGAATAGCTTGAATCATTAAGACTGGCAACTGGATGTGTGCCATTTGATTATTTTTGATGAGAATATTTCCTGACTGGACAACATCTTACTTGGATGAAGCTCAGAAGACAGTGCCTGTGACAGTATCTGCTGAATCTGAAGGTGAGGCACACAACAGACAAATCAGTATGTTACTTGATAGATGATTTTACACAAACCTTGCAAGTTTCCCTTGTAGGAAAAAAAAATTAAGAAACAAAAAACACACCTCAAGAGCACTTTTGTTTGAAACTCTCATTTGGTAAAAAATATAAAGAATAGATATTTGTCTTTTTAAAAAGTCGAGATGAGATGTGTTCTTTTGTTTCCAGGAATTCTACTCCCTCCTTGTTCCCTCCACCCAGTCCTGCCTTTTTATGAGCTATGCCGTTTTCCAGAACAGTCCCATGCTTTTGTACTCCGCACAGTAGCTACAACAGCTGTGTTAATTAAATAGATATGTCACAGAGCTGAGGCCAGAGCTGGCTGCCACATTGGCTTGCCACGTTGGCAGACATAAGCCTCCACGAATGGCAGTGCCCTCCTGCAGTCTCACTCTTAGACTCCCGGAAAGGACAGGGCAAAACTGTGAAGAGAAAAAAATAATGAACGATGAACAGAGACTTTGCACTCATCTGTGTCCATATTAAATATATCATCAATTATTTATGGGATTAAATATGAGTGTGCTTTTTCTCCCTTGCCTTGGAATATTTGAATATAATTCTAAGAACTGTGGGTAAGATCACCTGGAGTGATGACAAGCTGGTTTGAAGTACTAAACAATAAATCCTTTGATTCTGAGTATGTAGTTTAGTTCATTGACTCAGAAATATTTATTAAATGTCTGTGTGTTCCTGCCCTGTGCTGAGGCTGGAGATACAGAAGTGGATATAATAGAACTTTAGAAGTTTACAAAACATGTGTCACACCAATAAACACTTCCAGGATAGTAAAAATGAAAACTACATGTGTACATATCAGTATTCAGTATGACTGATCAAATTTATACTCCTTTCTCATTTTTTAATTCAAGAAAAATTCCATGTCAGACAAAAATAGACGCAATATGCAGAGCATGAAACTCTTTTTAAAACTACTGAAGTCACAGTTTTGCAATGCATTCTAATAAGAGTTTGACTTTTACCAAAATTAGTCTTGACTGTATGTTGATTAGTTTGTGATTAATGTCCAAG
The DNA here is from genome assembly GCF_031878675.1 of Megascapheus bottae. NCBI lineage: Eukaryota > Metazoa > Chordata > Mammalia > Rodentia > Geomyidae > Megascapheus > Megascapheus bottae. The sequence continues at coordinate 24,984,116 of NC_143510.1, forward strand.
TGGGTTTTTATGGTTTTAGCTAGAAAATATTAATAGTAGTTAATGTTGTGTTGCTGAAATTTAATTTATCTTCTTTAGATTTTGCTTGCATAATGCTATTTTCGGTCTTAATTGATTCATAAAGATCATTAAACAAGCGAATAACAACAATTTGTAGTTAATTTCTGGTAGAGTACTGTGTGTGTGTGTGTACATGTGTGTGTCTCTGTGTTTTATGGTTCAAATAACATAAAATTTTGGAGTAGCTGAGCTATTGTAACTTCACTAGTAAGCGAGCACATGGTGAGTCTCACTGAAGCCTTTGCATGTACATTTAGTCCTGTTTGCTTAGGCAGAGAACTACCACCTTGGCTGAAAGCAGAAAGCAATCTCGGCAGTTTGTTGCAACCTCTCTGTGGGAACTGGAGGAAGAAGAAACTAAGAGTAGTCTATCCAAATCATGCACAATTCAACTGGTAATCTTTCCATTAAAAAATAGATATACTTTCAGAGAAGTATGTATTTGAAAACAATGTCTATTTCAAGCAAATTCCAATTTAATCACCTAAAATTTAGTACTATAATTTTATAAGTTCCAGGGAGCCAAAAAATATATATTCCTAGCACAAAATTCAGAAGAGCTAGCTTATGAAATAACGTAAACCTTCAACTCGGCAAATCCAATTGAACTGTAATCTTGTACCTCAAAATCAACATCTGTTTCCTTGATTCACCTACACCATGTTCAGTAAAACATCTCATGATAAAGACTCAAAGTATATGGAAGGGTTACCAGGATGCAAGTCTGACGGGAAGGTAGTGACTATCCAAAGACCAACAACAACAACAACAAATAGCTCTTAAGAAGCAGAAATGGAACAGTGTGAGAAATGAGAAGCCCAGAGGGTCAGAAAGGATCTTTATCTTAAATCCAGGCAGGAGGTGAAGAAAAGAGATGGTTCCTATGATGTGAAACTGTTACACTATTCACTTGCCTTGGGGCAGCATAGAAATAGATTCCATTTTTAAGACAACAGACTTATATCCCTCCTGAGGGAACATACTGCACAGCTAATGGTCAGGTTGTGAGAGAAAAATGTATGGAGAGATTATTTAGGTCTAAGTCTTGGTGGAAAATAGAAAAGATTTTACAAATTTGATTCCACATGTTTTTAAAAGGACAAGTTGAAAATAAGGTAATGGATTTGGGCTGGGGCCCCATATCTCTTTCAGTCCTTTATCTGAAGTTTCCTATCCTTCAAATAGATGTCAAATAGATATCAAACACACACATATATGCACATGTACACACACACATACACACACAAACAGAAATCAAGACAAAATACAAATAATAATAGCCAGAAAATATATAGCCCTTGTATTTTTTGATAATAATTTTAAGAACTTCTGCCACAGTTTTCTAAATTATGACCTTTAGTTGTCCCTGGAACAGTCTGAAGTAAGTAATATAGTACTTTAGAAATTGTTTTGACTTTTAAATGAGCATGTTAAGAGATGCTAGGTATACTGCAATTGTTCCTTAGAAAATGTCTCTAACTAAGACATTTGAGATGTGTGGCTATCTGCGCTCACTAATGTCAAGATATTTTCTGTGGTTATCGCATATTATCTTCATGTTGCCATATTTCAGAAATTGGAGGAATACGAATCTTGCTTTCTGATGAACTTAAATGCAAAGTTATGTTTCAAGCTATGGAAGTATGAGTAAATATGAAAGTAGAGATTCATCTCTTCAATGAATCTTGAATTTTTAAACATGATCAAAATGTATGTAAGGTTTCTTGGTCATGTGTTATATTTGAAAAATTTTATTGTAAAAGTGATGTACAGAGGAGTTATAGTTGTATAAGAAAGGTGAAAGTTTCTGGGTATGATTTCACTTTTTTAAAAATGTTTTGCCAATCCTGGGTTTGAGCTCTGGGCCTGAGCACTGTCCTTGGACGTTCTCAAGGCTAGATCTCTACCACTTGAGCTCAGTTCCACTTCTGGCTTTTTTCTATGTATGTGATACTGAGGAATCGAACCCAGGTCTTCGTGCATACTAGGCAAGCACTCTACCACTGGGCCAAACTCTTCTGGCCCCGTGGTTTTACTTTAAAAAAAAAATTAGCAGCTTTTTTTTTTTGGAAACTATGAAGCGTCTCAAATATATTTTGTAGTATCCAGGAAGTATTATTATCCACTCATTTATCCACTCATCACTCTGTCTTAATTCATCAATAACAAAATAGCTCTAGACAACACGTCCATCACTACATTTTCAAAGCTTTTAATGCTATGTGAGAGAGACTCATTGTAGCCAACAGCCATGTTGATGCTAGACATTATTTCAAATAGTTCTACTGGAATTATGAACTTGCTGTTGAGTTATGTGAGTAGGAAAAAGAGGTTTATTGACAAGACAGGGTCAAATGCCCCATCCATTGTCCATAATGCATAAGGATCAATGTCTAGACTGAATGAAAATAGGACAATTTCTGAAGGAATATAAGTATCATATTTTCCAGAGAGACAAGATGCTGAGCAGTCAAAGCAACAGATTTTTACTATAGAATATCTGCTTTCATCTGGTTGCAATGATTTAAGGATTCTGGTAGCTTAACAAATTTAAAATACATGAGTTTTACTTTTAGAATAAAAAAAATAGGTTTAGCTTATCTGCTTGAATACAAGGAGATGCAAGTATTTTGTAAATCTTGCAAAAATTCAAGGGAATGGGATAAGTCATATCTGTCAATATCATGGCCACTATCCAGATACTTTTTTGTATCAAATTACATGTGAGTCCCTTTGTTTTCTCATATATTTCTTACTTATGAACCTCTTCATTTTGAATCTGTTTTTTTGTCAGTTGTGGGACTTGAACTCTGGGCCTGGGCATTGTTCCTGAACTCTTTAGTTAAACACTACTACCCTACCCCTCGAGCTATAGTGCCACTTCAGTTTTCAAGTGGTTAATAGGAGACAAGTCTCATGGACTTTAGTACCCAGGCTGGCTTTGAACCACGATCCTCAGATCTCAGCCTCCAGAGTACCTAGAATTGCAGGCATGAGACACCGTGACCATCTCATATTTCTTATGGAGATAAATCTCTTCTCTCCCCCTACCACAAACACACATACACACCGTCCTCCCCCCCCCCCCACGGAAGTTTTCTTGATCCTGGCCATTCTAACTGGAGTGAGGTGGACTCTTAAGAGTTGTTTTAATTTGCATTTCTTTTATGGCCAGAGATGTTGAGCATTTCTTCATATGTCTATAGGCCATTTGGTTTCTTCTTCAGAGAAGACTCTCTTTAAGTCTTTGGCTCATCTTTTAATGGGATGGTTGTTACTTTGAAGATTAGTTTTGGAGTGATTCAATTTTTTGAGCTGTTGATATATTTTAGCTATGAGGCCTTTGTCCGTTGTATGGTTGGTGAAGATCTTCTCCCACTCTGTAGGCTTCCTAATTAATTTACTAGCTATGTCCTTTGCCATACAAAAGCTCTGCAGTTTAATGCAGTCCCACTTATCCAGCCTTTCTCTGATTTGTTGTGATTCTTGGTCCTTATTAAGAAAGTTTCAACCTGTGCCAAGGAGGTCTAGTGTATCTCCTATTCCTTCTTGTAAAGTTTTCAGTGTGTCAGCTTTTACCTCCAGGTCTTTGGTCCATTTGGAGTTAATTCTAGTGCAGGGTGACAAAGAAGGATCCAACTTTAGTTTTCTGCAGGTGCTTAACCAATTCTGCCAGCACCACTCGTTGAAGAGGCTGTCTTTCTTTCATTCTATTTTTTTGGCTCCCTTGTCAAAGATTAGGTGGCCATAGGTCTGTGGTTTAATATCTGGGTCTTCAGTTCTATTCCATTGGTCTTCAGGCCTGTTCTTGTGCCAGTACCAAGCTGTTTTGATAATTATAGCTCTGTAATAGAATCTAAAGTTTGATATTGAAATTCCTCCTGCGCTATTCTTTCTATAAATTTTCCCCTGAGTACTGCCTTTGCTGTGTCCCAAAGAAGCTGTTATTTTGTGTGCTCATTTTTGTTAAATTTCATAAACTGTTGGATTTCTGTTTTGATCTCTTCGATGACCCATTGGTGATTCAAAAATGTGTTGTTCAATCTCCATGAGTTACTGGCTTTTGTTGGTGGTGAAGGGTTTTCTTTTCCAATGTCATGCCTTTGTGGTCTCAGAGAGTGCAGGGAATAATTTCAGTGTTCCTGAATCTGCCCAGGTTTGTTTTATGCCCTAAAATGTGGTCTATTTTGGAAAATGATCCATGTACTGCTGAAAAAACCGTATATTGTGTTGTTACTGGGTGGAATAATCTGCAGATGTCTGTTAGATCTAGTTGGTCTATATAGTTGTTCAATTGTAATGCTTCTCTGTTGAGTTTTTGCCTGGCTGGTCTGTCCATAGGTGAGAGTGGTGTGTTAAAGTCACCAACAATCACTGTGTTTCTATCTATGAATGGTTTCAGTGAAAGTAAATTATGCTTGATGAAGCTCGGAGCTCTGGGATTAGGTGTGTAGATATTTAGGATGGTTATGTCCTTCTGGAGGAAAGATCCCTTTAGTAGTATGTGGTAACCTTCTTTGTCTTTTCTCACTAATTTTAATTTGAAGTCTATTTTATCTGATATGAGGATGGCAACTCCAGCCTGTTTATGGGAACTGTTAGCTTGATAAAGTTTATTCCAACCTCTCACTTTCAAAAATTATTTGTTTTTTTGGGTAACATGTGTCTCTTGAAGACAGCAGAGGGATGGATCTTGCTTTTTGATCCAACTAGATAGTCTATGTCATTTAATTGGAGAGTTAAGTCCATTGATATTGAGAGTCAGGATTGAGAAATATTTATTAGTTCCTTCCATTTTTACAAGCTTTCATTAGGGCCTGTGTCTTGACAATTCTTGTGGTACTTAGATGGTATGAGTTTTAGGTGCCATGTCTTTCTCTGTATTACATTTGTTTTGGTTTTCTATGTGTAGAACATCTTTGAGAATTTTCTGTAATGTTGGTTTGGTTGCTACATAATGTTGTAGCTTTTCCCTGGAATGGAATGTTTTTATTGTTCCCTCATTTATGAATGAGAGTTTAGCTGGGTACAGTATTCTTGGTTGGTAGTTATTTGACTTCAGGCATGACATATATCTTTCCAATCTCCTGGGCTTGAGCTCAGGGCCTGAGCACTGTCCTTGGACTTTCTCAAGGCTAGAGCTCTACCACTTGAGCCTCAGCACCACTTCCAGGTTTTTTCTATGTATGTGGTACCGAGGAATCGAACCCGGGTCTTCATGCATGCTAGGCAAGCACTTTAACCACTAGGCCAAACTCCCGGCCCATCCAATCTCTTCTTGCTTGCATGGTCTCTGCTGAGAAATCTGGGGTTATTCTGATTGGTGCTTTATAGGTGATTGTTCTCTTCTCCTTGGCTGCTTTTAGGATCATTTCTTTGGTCTCTATTGATCCAGTTTGGATTATAATGTGGCGGTGGGAGGTTCTTTTCTGGTCAGGTCTGTTTGTGGTTTTAAAGCTTCTTGTATCTGGATGGGCCTGCCCTTCTGGATATTTGGGAAGTTCTCTGAGATGATTCCTTGAAGTATATTTCCAATACCATTGACCTCTTTCTCCAGACCCTCCTCAATGCCAATTATCCTTAAATTAGGCTTCCTAATTGTATTTTTGACCTCCTGTACTGTTTTCTCATATTTCCTAGATTTAAATTGACTCATTTTCTGTTCTTTCTCTATAACAACTAAATTATCTTCAACCCCGGAAATTTTCTCTTCTGCATTGTCTAACCTGCTATCAAAGCTTTCTACTTTATTCTTCATCTCCCTTGCTTCTAATTGCTCATTTTTGATGCCTTTTTTTGTGGATTCTGTGAATTCACCCATTTTTCTTTGAAAATCCTTTATTATGGCCTCCTTTATGGCTTCCCCTTTTTCACATATCACCTTGTTTATGGTTTCCTCTTGTTTAGCTATGGTTTCCTCCCTTATCTCTTTCTTTGTGTTTTCACTAATCAAGTGCATTTGTATAGCACTTGGAAGGCTCTCCTCTAGATTTGCCACTGACTGCTCCATTGCCTGTGTATGTTGGGTGGGAGATGCTATTCCTTGTTTTGACATTTTCCTTGAGTTTCTTGTTCTGCTCATTTGAAAATGGGAGCAGGATTAATATTAAACAAGATTATAATTTTCGGATATAACCAGCCTAGACCTTTTTAGTTGGCTGACAATAGATATTCGCCCTTTTACGTTGGTAATATCATTCTCTCTTTCTTTTTGTACACTTACATACAAATCTAATACAACCACAGATTACCGATTTATGACCAAAACAGTAAGCCCCTCAATCCAATCTCTATTGTATTTAAGTCCCTGTGGACCTAGAGTATAGTTAAACACTTAGATACACAGTCAAGATGGCGCTGCTCTCAGCTTGTGGAGGAGAGGCTCCCTCCCAATTCTGTTCTGCCAGCAGAAGTGGAAACTTCTCCTTGGAGGTACTCACAAATTGCTGGATTCTCCGGTTCCGTGGAGCTGGCAGGTCCGTGCACGTCCGGGTGTGGGCTCTGGGCTCGCGTAGGCTCTGTGTGGCTCTGTCTACAGCCGGCAGATCTGTGCCGCTGTGAAGCACTGTCTGCTCTCTGGCTGGTGGGGCTCCATGCTCACTTCTCACGCCGGTGTTCTGCCTTTTTCCTCGCTGACCGAGATCTCTGTGGTTCTGAAGCTTACTTAGGATCAATTTTTCTTAAACAACTGTCCCCTACGCTGCCAGAACTTGTATCTTGGCAGGAGCTCAGAACCACTCACAGTGAATAGCCGCCATCTTCCACCGATCTCATTTCTCTTATGGAGATAAATCTCTCTCTTCTCTCCCCCTACCACACACACACATACACATCGCCCCCCCCATGGAAATTTTGAATACTTCTTTTTCCTTTGACCTGTTTTAATCAGGGAAATACACTCTCTGGATTATTTTAATCTTATTTTTTTAGTGTCAGTCACAATTTACTTCAAACTACTGGAATATAACAAAAACTTCTGAATGTGCATATGTATAATTCACATATATATGCATACATAATATATGTGTATATACAGTGCATATTACATACATTACATATGCACAAATACATTATACAAAATATATATTATATATTAAATATGTATGTTTATTATACCCACATATGTTCTCAAAATGTTCTGAGTATAATTGCTATTTTTCCATTCATCATCATCAAATGAATGACTCTGAGAGGATATCATCTAAGGAAAGTATAGAACATGTTTCTTCTAAAACTTTGTCAGTAGTAATTCTGCTTAGGGGCCTGGAATGTGGCCCAGTGGTAGGGTGTTTGCCTAGAATGAACAAAGCCCTGTGTGACATTCCTCAGTACTACATACACTGAAAAAGCCACAGTGGTGCTGTGGCTAAAGTGTTACAGCACTGGTCTTGAGAAAGTTCAAGGACAATGCCCAGTCCCTGAGGTCAAGCCTTGGAAATGGCAAAAACATAATTTTGCTTTGTACCAATTCTATAGTTTACACCAGTTTTGAATGTAAAAGTATTTGTGAAAATACACATGTATATGTGCTCACAGCAGACACTGAATAAAGATTCAATTGTACCCTTTTAGTAGGGAGATTGTCCTAGTAATTGATACATGGATAGAAATACACTTGATTTTGGAATGAGCAGAAACTTGGAAGGAGGGTCCTCAAATAATCATAGATACTGAAACCACTAAAATGTGGACATTTTCAGACAGTTTCTAAAATGTCAGTGGTGACACTGTGTAATACTTTTGTCTAGTATTGAGAAATATGTACAGATGAGAAGGCAAGAAGGTGGATAAGAGGAAAATTAATCATCTTAAGTAGATGAGACAGTTTTTCTACTAACACAGCTAAAAATAAATAAAGGCAAGTCTTAAAATGTTTCCAACAAAAGTCCATAATACAATCCCAGCTGTGGTTTCATTTCTAAAGTGAAATCTTTGCCAAGTATGAGAACATCTTAGCAGTGTTCATGTTCCAAGAACATGAACACATTCCATCCAGATTTCCAATTTACTCCAAGGAACAAATGACTTTTATGAGAAGTTCTGATATGTCCCCAAACCACTCAGCCAAATAGAAATGTGAATACCTTTGTCATTGTCCATCTCAATTGTCCACCTCTCCATTTTGGGGAAGAAATGTAGGTGGAGCAGAATAGATGTTTCATAAGTTGATCTTGGCAAACCCATAGTGATGTATTGAAGCCCCACCTCTTCTTTTAGGCAGAAATAAAAGCTATTTGCCACATAACACAACTTATATCCTGATATGCTTTGAGTTCTACTGTAATGCTGACAAGAAATGGGCTACAAATGGTGACTGACTTGGGAAACATTGGTGCATATTACTCCATCTCTGCTAGATGAAACTAATTTACATTTTTCCCTGTCTTATAGTATTAGTGACTATTTGTATATGTTCACTGTATCCTATCAGATATCCATACTGGGATCCACCGACCAGTAAGCCCAGAAAGAATATTTGAATTTAATCTTGTTTCTCAGTTGAAATGTAAAATCAGTCATTATAGCATGGATACCACATTTATTGTGCACCTTCTCTGGGACACATATTGTGATTGTGGTAGGATGAGACGACACTAACAGATAGCAGAGCTCTAATCTTTGGCATTCTTCCTGTCTGTGTTAGGAAGTGGACAAGAACATTTATTTCTCACTGAGACAGAGAAGCCTGGACACACTGATAGTTGCGTTAAATTCAAGCATAGTACAGAACCTGATCTCCAATTTTAAGGAGACTACAACATGCTGTATACATATATCCAAGGATCACACTGAGCCTCATAGAATGTTAAATTAAAAACAAGAATGATGCTGGGCCCTAGTGCTTCACAAGGCCTGAGATCCTAGCTGTTCTAGCAGTCCTCAGAGATCATAGTTCAAAGCCATCTTTTGTGGGAAAAAGCCATGAGATTCTTACCTCCACTGTGGCTCAAAATTAAGCACTGTGGCTCAAAATGGTAGAGTACTAGCCTTGAGCAAAAAGAGCTCAAAACTGCACCCAGGCCCTGAGTTCAAGCCCTCTGAACTACAAACAATAAAAATAAGAATGAGTATAATAATTAGTAAAAATAATGAGTATAATAATTCGTAAAAACTAATAATGACTATACAGCCATATACGGGGCACTTTCTAGACTAAGATTGTCTGCAAGATTTAGTTCACTGGGATTAAATGTATCCACTTTGTTGAAAGGTTAAACACTTTTTATGAAGTGAAGATTATTTAAAAACATTTGAATATAACAAATCAAAAAATAACTTGTTATCAAGGCATATTTCCTAGTAGCTTTTTCTATGCATATGTGTATAAATTTGAAGGAACTATATGCGTGGTGCAACTATAAGATATAGGAAGAATGATATCACAGTTATATAGTGACAAAATTATACTTTGTATTCATGGGCATATTTGTGTGTAAATGTGTATATGTGTGTATATACAATTTAAATTACTGTACAATTTTTTTGAGTAAATGTGCTAAAATTTACTCTTTAGTTGAGGCACACTCAGTCTCTAACCTGACTTTCTGATATTAGATTATAACTCTATGATGGCCAACCTTGATCTCTTTCATCATAGTCTTTGATTTCCTGTGCTCATCTTTGTTTTATATCTCTGTTCAATTGTTTTTATAAAAGGCCACCACACAATAAAAGACAAACACGCTCTTGACATGAAGTTATGAAAAATAATTCCAAGCTGTTTCATTTAGGAAAGAGCGTAGAACAGGCATGAGCATTAGTCAGATCAGTTTGGCAGGAAAAGCTAAGCATGCTGCTGAACCTGGGCCAAGTCAGTAATGTTGAAATGAAATGACAAAATAGCTTATTTTCTATTATGAAATAAAAAATAACATTGGTAACAATGCAATGGTCTTCCTTCTTCTCTTGTCAGGTAGGTGTTAGCAATTGTGTCAGTTCCTTTGATATTTTTTATTATGACAGAGACTGTACACTTCAAAGTTTTAATGATAACAATTACTAGCCTCATCAATACATCCAACGTTTATTTCATATCTTTTGTGTTTGGCACTCCAAGAAGCAGAAAATGATGATGGAAACAAAAATCCTGCCTTGTAGGAATTTACAAGTGCTTTAAATAAAGTATTAGCTTTGCCAGTATAAAGATATTTACTAAGCAGACTCATTGCATGAGGCAGTAAGAGAGCACTTCCTGCCTGGTAAGCATATGGAATGGTGTACAAGTACAAGCTAGAATATGACTCCTGCAATTTTACTTGTATTTTCATCAATGCCATCCATATTCCTGGAACTGTACAACTCAAAACGCATTATGACTTGACAGTAACATCAGGCTTCCTACATTCATGCAAGTAACCTGTGAAAACGGATTAACTTTACCCCTGCATACAGACCATTTGTGGCAGCCTGGAATAGTCTTTGCTGTGATAACAAATACACCTCTTGTCTCAGTAACTGAACCTGAACACGCAAAAAGTATCACACAAGTTCTTTCGCACAGCACTCTATGACCTAAGCTTTTCCCAACTAGTGGTACATCTATTCAACATGTCATACTACTAAGGGAGCAGAGAGGGTAGAGGTGGTATGGATTTTTTTTTAAGGGTCAAGTCTGAAATGACTCCATCATTCACAGCCATATATCATTAGCCAAAATGAAGTTAGTTGGCGCCATTCTAATGACATGAGAAAATCTAATCTTTTTCTGGAACTAAGAAAAGAATATTAAAATGGAATGGAATGAAAATGTAGCACTGTCATTTCTTCAGTGTTTCATTTTATCCTCTACTCATTCTCCAGTTAGTTTATCCCAAATTTTTGTTGTTGAATGAGACATCATTTTAAAATATGAAATTGAAAACGTTAGGTAGCAGTTTTATTATACTAATTAGCAATGAAAATAAAATATTAAGCATTCTATTACTATTATTATGTATTTGTACAAAGGAATTACAATTTCATAATTATGAATGCAATACTTACTGGTCAATGTCATCTCTTCCTTTGTTCGTCTCCATTTCCTCCTCCCATCTCTACCCTGGTTATGTAGCTCATTTTTTACATAATGTATGTTGAATTAGTGACTTCATTTATTCAACATTCCTCCATTCATTCCTGTGTTCCCTGTCTTTCCCACTGCCCATAGCTTGTTTACACTTCCCCATTTTAATGTCATTAGGCATTCTTTATAATTTTGTAAAATGCAGCACTACTACTATTGACTTTTAAGTAGTGCTAGAGAAATTCTGCATAGAGATGCTTTCAACATAGAATGGGTTAATTTTCCATAAATATGTCATTTTTATATTTATATAAGTTATAATGTACATTTATATCCTGCCATAAAGATGAAAACCATTTTGATTCCTGGCACCTGAGTTTGTGAGTTATAATTCCCACTCCACCTTCTTCTAGCAACATCACTTGAGACGATGGAAATTCTGTTCTCCTTGTCATTCTTGCCAGAGTTTTGTAATGTGACTTAAATTTCATCTTTTTTCTTTTCTTACCATCCCATATTTAACCATTAAGTAAATTTTTACTCTTCCCTGTGTGTTATTTTTCTCAACCTGCCACCATTGCTACACAATAGCCTATATATTATGAGATGCCATAAATTATTAAAAATATCCTCTTAACTGGTTTTTCATGAGATCCCAGTCAAATTCTCAGCCAGGACTGAAGGATCATCTGGCAGTGATAGCTGGTCTCGAGGCAATCAAATTGGCTAGCAAGCTAATGTTGACAATAAACAGAAAGCTAAACTATTCACTGGTGGTTCATGCCTATAATCCTACTTACTAAGGAGGCTTGAGACCTGAGGATCATGGTTCAAAACCAGCCCTGGCAGAAAAGTCTGAGAGACTGTTATCTCCAGTTAACCACCAGAAAACTGAAAGTGGCACTGTGGTTCAAAGTGGTAGAGCCTTAAGAAAATATCTCAGGGACAGCACCAAAGTCCCGAGTCCAAGCCCCATGATTGAAAAAAAGAAAAAGAGAAGAAAGGTCATCACAGAATGGGCCTCAGTAGAAGCATGTTTACAATGTGGACTTGGCTTCCCCAGAGAGTAAAGATAAAGCTGCAGTGTCTTATAGGACCTACCTTTGGGAGTCACACAGCATCATCTCCGCTGTAGACAATAGATATAATGAATTAGTTCAATCCAATATGGAAAAGGGCCACACACAAGTATGTATATTCACGGTGATGATCTTCTGAAGTTGTCTTGGAGCCTGGCCACTATACCTATAATATTTTCTTTACCTAAAAGGCAGGCATAGCCATTCTTATGATATGCAAATCACATTTGTCTGAAGAGAAACTTCCCAGTGACTTCCCCTTACAGTTATTGTAAAAGCCAAAGTTGCTGTATCTAATGCCTTCCCAACAACTTCTACTCTTTCTCACATATCTGTCACACTGTTTTCCTTTTTAATCCTACTAGAGGCAAGTACTAATCCTACCTCAGGCCTTTTGTACTCATTATTTCCTTTGCTTGGAGTGTTCTCCTGGTTAAGCAAAGGCCTTTAGGTTTTTATTTACACCCTTTATTATCAGAAAGGTCATTCTTGACCAACAAATTCAAGTCTCCCTCTTTACAAATATTTCTTCACCCGATTCATTTACATCGACTGAGCACTTCAAGTTTGGGACTTCAGCTTGCCTCCTTTAATCAAAGTGAGCTTTATAGGGTTATCCATTTTGGATGTTTGTTTCTATTCTACCCCAGTACTTGTCAATATGCCTGATATAACACTGTGTGAAGTATAAAATACTGCCATGTGATTCATCTTATAATAAGAAATAAATGGCTCTGTAATTAAGAGTAGTGATCTACCACAGATTAACATTATTCTGTCTCAAATCACATAATCTCATTTTCTGTTTCTCTGCTCGTGGGTGGTCTCTTGAGTCCTGGCTGTCCCTGTAGATCTGAACTGCATTTCCATCTTGTGAGGTAGGAGGAAGCTCTTCTATAGGTTCTGCCTCTGACATCTTTTGTGTCTTTGCTGCCTTCCTCAGGATGCTGCCAGAGAGTTGTGGAATATTTTGACCGAGAAACTAGTATAGAGTATGGGGCTCATCTTAGCGAGGTTCCTTCTTGGTTCTTCCAGTCATGACTTACCTTGATACTTTTCTAATACCTTGAAACAGAGGACAATCATCATCAGTAAACTTACTTTGTGCAACTATTCTAGGCCTTGTCAGTAAGAAGACCATTCTTTCAGAAATAAATCTTTCTGATTTCTTTATTCCTCTCTCATTCACATAGTTGTTACCCCAACCTGATACTTAAGATATTCAGTCTGAGCTGGGCTGTAATCCAAGCTACTCAGGAGACTGAGATCTGAGGATAACATACTCAGGAGACTGAGATCTGAGGGTAACAGTTGAAAGCCAGCCCTGGCAGAAAAGAAGTCCGTGAGACTCCAATTAACCACTAGAAAACCAGAAGTGGTGCTATGGCTCAAAGTGGCATAGCATTAACCTTGAGCTGAAAAGCTCAGGGACAGTGCCCAGGCCCAGAGTTCAAGACTCACAGCTGACCAAAACAACAACAACAACCACAACAAAGGATATTCAGTGTAGGTTTTTCCAGTTTCATGTAGCCAATGTTAAATACACTGTAATGTGAGCAATGGCTTTCTTCCTGAGGTCCAAAAATCACACTTATTATAGTTAATTCTTTATGATTTACAATTTTATTCATAAATAATATTCTGATAGAATCCTTATTATAGCAATGAATGATCTGATCATTGGTTTTAATTTTTGTAGATATGATATATCTAGTAAGATTGAATTTACTTCATTGTTTTATTTAAAAAAAAACAACAAACAGTGAAGTGAACCAATTGTCCAAAAAAATGTGACCTATTAACATGTCCGTAGTTCAGTGAGGGAGAGATCAAATGGGTTTGTGTCCTTGAGCAAATCACTTAGCTCTGGATATATTTTGTAACTTTTACAAAATGCATCCTGCATTCTATAACTTTAAAAAGAGACAATTAGTTATGGGGTAATAGTTAGAAAGACTGTCAGAAGATTTATATCTACTTGAGTTCATAATTTTGTGACTTAGTTAATGGAGCAGTTTTCCCTTTAAAAGTAATTATATATGTCATTTTCTCACACTGAAAATATTCCTATAATTGCCCACATCTATAATCCTACTTAAAGTAATCATAGCTTTAATAGTCAGTCTCTCTCTCTCTCTCTCTCTCTCTCTCTCTCTCTCTCTCTCTCTCTCTCTCTCTCTCCTCCCTCCCTCCCTCCCTCTCTCTCTTTCTCTCTCTCCCTCCCTCCCTCCCTCCCTCTCTCATTTTATGCCCTCTAGTACTCCTCAAAAATAAAATGGGTAATTGCCATCAGCATAAACATTCAAATCCTGCAGCTCTAACTTTAGAGATGTTTGGTTTCAGGTCATCATTCCTTTACGAATTAGGCATCTCCTTGATTCTCAGCAAAGTGTCCCCCTCCTTACTTGTACTGTGATCACTGATGACAGTCCCCTGGATTTGTTTAGCACACCACAGCTTGAGTCTCTAGGGATCCCACCATACTGGCTTTGCTTCACCAGGTTTCTCTTACGAGCTACTGGGATTGTGATTTGAGAGATTTGGTCCAGGGGACTTACAAGGGGAGGTGAGGAATGTGCTCCATGCCTTAGTCTATCTGGAAGAGGTCAAAGTGGAATAACAAAGGTGTCAGGGTTAGGGCAAGCAATAGAAGAGAGAAAAGTAAAAAGGAAGGGATAATTTAACTGAACCCAATTTGAACCTTTCACCAGTTCCTTTCAGGAACAGCAGTGACGTCAAAGCTGTGCCTTATTTTATAAAAGCCAGACCATCTCATAAGTAGCCCTTTTAACCTTCTGACAGACCAAAATGCTGGGTTGTGACCCTTTGCCTGATCCTTTGTTACAACTTTATTTCAGGTAAAAATTTTGTAAGAGTAACTTACCCTCTTTTATAATAGAGAAGTGCAGTATTTGTATACTAAGACCTGAAGGACCAAGAGCAAAAGGAAAGCCTTATAAAACATATCTGATTAGTTATACATGTTTACTTTATCAGATTCTACATCAAAAAGCCTTTCCTACAGTGATATTATGCCTTTACTAGTCTTGAAAACTCCTTTCTCTCTATCCGGTTCCACCAAAGTGGACATGTTTATAAGTGTTGTCTCTCTTAACCCTCACTTCCATGTAAGGGACACTTTATGCTATCCTGTTACTCTAGGAGCAATAAATGATGCACAGAGAGGTTCTTTGATTTGAACAGCGCTCCTTGGAATGGTTCCCAAGACATTCCTCCATGATTACTCTCTGGTTTTGCTCTGGTCAAAAATCAATCACTCTGGGGCCAGGCGTGTGGCCTAGTGGTATAGTGTTGCCTAGCATGCATGAAGACCAGAATTTGATTCCTCAGTAATACATATATAGAAAAGCTGAAAGTGGTGCTGTGGCTTAAGTAGTAGAGCACTAACCTTGAGGAAAGCCTAAGCACAGTGATCAGGCCCTGAGTTCAGTCCCCAGGACTGGCAAAAAAAAATATCAATCACTCCTTCCTTTAGACTTACACAAATGAATGATTCTTGTGGTCTCCTGTGAAACACACAACTCTGATTTGTCTTGTTGCCTTTCTAACCATATCTGTCTGTCCAGATTTACTATTTTTTCATATATTTTTATTATAATTAATAGAAGGGTTACAGGATATTTGCCAGATAGATGGTGCATTAATTCCCATACATTGATACACTTTCACATGTCTTGGTCCCCATTTACCTCCCCCCCACCCCCACCCCTCATCTTGTTTTCCCCTCTTCCCTATCCAATTTCAAATAACCAAATATGAATATATCCTATATATCAGGTAACAAAGTGAGATACTGTAACAATATGAGATAACCAAGGGACAGCAAAAGAGACGAGAGATAACATAGTACCTTAAGAACAACAATCATTCATTATATGGCTTATGTTTCTATATCCTAGAGATCCTTTCCTTTAGCGTCATACTATATGGCCTTTTGTATCAAGGTTTTGCTCTATTGCAAATCTCTGCTAGGAGAGCCTAAGGTTTCTACTGATTATGACAAATGAGGGAAACCATTGAGCCTAAGTTCCTTTGAGTCTGCCTTACTTCACTTAATATGATCTTTTCTAAGTCTTTCCATTTCCTAACAAATGGGGCAATATCATTCTTTCTGACAGCAGCATAGAATTCCATTGTGTACAAATACTACATCTTGTTGATCCAGTCATCAACTGAGGGACATCTAGATTGGTTCCATATCTTTGCTATAGTAAATAGTGCTACAATGAACATTGTTGTGCTAGTGGATTTAGTATGTCCTTGTTTCTGGATGATTGGGTAAATGCCAAGTAGTGCAATTGCTGGGTGATAGGGGAGCTCTATGTTTAGTCTTTTGAGGAACTGCCATACTGCTTTCCATAGTGGTTGAATGAGTTTGCACTCCCACCAACAGTGTAGTAGTGATCCCTCCTGGCCACGTCCCCTCCAGCATCTGATGTCATTAGTTTTCTTGATCCTGGCCATTCTAACTGGAGTGAGGTGGACTCTTAGAGTTGTTTTAATTTGCATTTCTTTTATGACCAGAGATGTGGAGCATTTCTTCATGTGTCTATAGGCCATTTTTGTTTCTTCTTCAGAGAAGACTCTAAGTCTTTAGCTCATCTTTTAATGGGATGGTTGTTACTTTGGAGATTACTTTTGGATTGATTCAATTTTTTGAGCTGTTGATATATTTTAGCTATGAGGCCTTTGTCCGTTGTATGGTTGGTGAAGATCTTCTCCCACTCTGTAGGTGTCCTAATTAGTTTACTAGCTATGTCCTTTGCCACACAAAAGCTCTGCAGTTTAAAGCAGTCCCACTTATCCAGCCTTTCTCTGATTTGTTGTGATTCTTGGTCCTTATTAAGAAAGTTTCAACCTGTGCCAAGGAGGTCTAGTGTATCTCCTATTCCTTCTTGTAAAGTTTTCAGAGTGTCGGCTTTACCTCCAGGTCTTTGATCCATTTGGAGTTAATTCTAGTGCAGGGTGACAAAGAAGGATCCAAGTTTAGTTTTCTGCAGGTGCTTAACCAGTTCTGCCAGCACAACTTGTTGAAGAGGCTGTCTTTCTTCCATTCTATTTTTTTGGCTCCCTTGTCAAAGATTAGGTGGCCATAGGTCTGTGGTTTAATATCTGGGTCTTCAGTTCTATTCCATTGGTCTTCAGGCCTGTTCTTGTGCCAGTACCAAGCTGTTTTGATAATTATAGCTCTGTAATAGAGTCTAAAGTTTGATACTGAAATTCCTCCTGCGCTGTTCTTTCTGCTAAGAAGTGTTTTTGCTATATGGGGCCTTTATTATTCCATCTGAAATTTTGGATGGCCTCTTCTATTTCTTTAAAGAATGACATTGGGATATTGATGGGTATTGAGTTGGATTTGTAGATAGCCCTTGGCAAGATTGTCATTTTCACAATATTGATTCTTCTAATCCAGGAGCATGGGAGGTTTTTGCATTTCCTCAGTTCAACTTTAATTTCCTTTTTCAAGGTTTTAAAGTTTTCCTCAGAACGGTCCTTTACATTCTTAGTTAAGGTAATTCCTAGGTACTTTATTTTCTTTGAGGCTATTGCGAAAGGAGTTGCTTTCCTGATTGTTGCCTCATTCCCAGATTTACTATTATCTCAGTGTAATCACCAAGAGCAGGACTCTATATGCCGTTCACATCTTCTCCAGTGCCCGGCATGAATCCTCCTATTTGTAATAGTGATTCGACTCATGTTAGGTGAGTTGAATCAAGTTAACCTTGTGTAAAATTAACTCTTGTTGATTCTTCAGTATAACAAGTATCTATTCAGTATTGATAAGGTTCTGGGGATATGACTAAAGCTGGCAGAAATTCCTACCATCATGGAATTTATAGTGATAGGAAACAGTAATGGACAGAATGAATAAATAAGTAAACTGTACAGTATCAGGTGGAAGGGCTAGAGAGAAAAGGATCCCTAGTAAAGGAGAAAGCTAGGTAAACTTTACAGAACACCCATGGAAAATCTTACTAAGGAAGTAATCTTTGAACAAAACCACTGAGGGAAAAGGTGGGTTGTAAATAGATAGATAGAGACATGTATATAAACAGATGCATATATTTTATTAAAGTAATTTATAAATAAAACCAGGGACTGGGAGATTTCTCTAATTATAAATATTGTTAACTAACCCTAGATTAGAAGTGAAGAGACATGAGGAATTATTTTGTTCAATTTCCTCTTTGTTTCATAACTGAGGAACCTAAGACCAAATGCATAACTTTATTACTTAGCCTTAGGTTGACCAATAAATCTCAGCAGTCTGAGAAAAAATCCAATTAAATACTAATATCTATTCATCCATCCATCCAACTATGCATCCATCATCTCTGTGCTTCCACAACAAGCTTTTATAGCTACTCTGAAAATTAGTAATCCAGAGCTAGAACATTGGCATCAAATGGGCATATCCTTGGTTAGATAGGAAATTAGTCCCTTTACTAAGGAATCTAATGCATTGAAGAAGATGGGAATCCCAAATAAAAGCATCATTAAGATTTAAACATAGTGTTGGGTGGAGCTCAGAATGTTAATCAGTCATTCAAAATAAAGTGGCACTTTTCTGTTCTGGAGAGAGATTATTCATCTGTGTCTATTGGGCACATAAGACTGACATTATCCAAGCTAGACTGGAAGTTTCACAGGAGAAATAGAGACAATTACTTCCATGTCAACATATAAATGTAATGTCAGTGGGGAAAAGCCACAATTAAGTCTCATTTCATTTCAGACATGAACATGGTGTGTCTCAGAACTCTAGTTTACATTGGCTGAGCTGAACACTAAACAGAACACAAAGGCACTTCCCAAGTGTTTTGACACCCACGTTAAATATTCCAGGCTGATTGTAACATCCTAAACTATTATTAATATATAGGAAATCGTTGATTTTTTTCCAAAGCAGTTTGGTTCTTATTAAAAAGAAAGTGGTTTGCAAATCTAGCTGACAAGCAGACTTGCCTAGGAAGTGTTTACAAAGCTATGCTTTGATGTCACACCCAGATGTTTCAATTCAGAAGGTCTGAGTAGGGCAACAGACTGTTATTTCTAATAAGCTCCACATGAATTCCAATAATCAGCCAGATTCAGAAACTCTCCTAAAGGGTTTGGCATGCTAAAGGACTGGGAGGCTGAATGATATACTGATTTCTCTTTTCACCATCTCATTATACACATGAAAGACCTAAACAGAAAATGTCCTGTATCTTTGCTAGTGTGAGTTGTCTTATTTTGACTTTCTAATGAGTGAGTTTCTAACTGCTATCTTGTCTGAAGTGATTTACATTTCTTTTAGGTAGCAGGAAAAATGAGACACTTTATTTCTGTGGGGAAAATAACCTACACAAATAAAATGGTAGATATACAAAGTTGGAGCTCATAAAATGGAACGAACTGGTTATTGCTTGCCTTTGCTGTGTGCATACAAATTTGGTGAACACAGTGAAGAAATATACATGGTGATAAGGCCAATACCATCTACAACTATGAGATGGAGTTTTGAGGCATTTAGTTGATTTCTTATGCCTTGGTTAAAACTATTAAATGCTAGTATTTAGGAATATCTTTGATACCTTGTTTAGGTCAAAATCTGATTGGTCCAGAAGCATGTAACAATTGGTTTACTGCATATGAGAAGATATAGGTAGCCATGTAAGGTTGCTGGTGAATTGTTCCACCTGGCCCAGCTCAGACAGAGAATTACAAACCTGATTAGTTCTTAGATCTTAGCCCATTTTACCTAGACCTAGGTATTGTATTGCAGACAGCATTGCCTTGAAGAAAAGACCCAACAGCCACTTTACCTCTGGAGCTAAGTGAGGGTTAAGAAAAACTTTGGGGTAAAGATTGGAATTTAGCTTTAGTAAGACTCTCAGAACTATCTCCATCCAGTCCTTTTGTGAGTCTGAGACTTTTGCCTTCCTGATATGAGCAAGATGAGAGCCACATGACAGGTACATTTGATGCAAGTGGATTTTCTTTAGCCCAATTGGTATACAACTAAGCCTTGAAAGGCAGCATCACATGGATAAGTATACACACACACACACACACACACACACACACACACACACACACACACACACACTTGGTTTCACTGGATCTGCGATAAACTTGTTATCTTCACCTGTCCTCTTCTACTAACCAGCTCATCATAGAACTTAGTGGTTAATATTCTGCTTCTATTATTGCCTCACCATTAAGACCCTCATGGACCCTAACCTCTTATCTCAAATCCTCATCTCTTGCTCATTGGAGTGGTGGTCCAAACTTATAATTCTAGCCATATGGGAGTAGGAGATAGGAAGACCGAAATTAGAAGCTAGCCGATGGGAAAAAAAAGTTAGCAAAGCCCTATCTCAAAAGCCAACTGTTCATGATAATTCATACTTATAATTCCAAGAATTTAGGAGGAAGAGTAGAAGAAGAATTAGAATACCAGGCTTACCTCTGGCAAAAACATAAGAGACTATCTGAAAAATAAACCAAAACAAAAGGATCCAGGGGCATGGCTCAAGGAGTAGAGCATTTCGTAGGTAAGGCCTCAAGTTTAAACCTTAATACCATCCATTCCTCAGTTCCTAAAGCACTTACTTAGTTCCAGTCTGCAGTAGGCCAGTCTAGGACAATACAACCTGCAACCTTTAGGCCTTGATGAAGGTGTTGTCAGAGAAGTCAGGATTGGAGTAGACAGGTACAAGTTTCTAGGCAAATTGCTCTTCCCTTGACTTCAGGGTTCCAGTGGAACACTGGATAAGCTCTTTCTGTACTATCAGGAATACAGCTCAGCTAAAAAAAAAAAAAAAAGATCTGGACATTATCTAACTTAGACAAACAAGGGAATACTTAATTTATAACACTAATTCATAAGAAAATGAATTCATTCATTTACAAGTCAGGGCAGAATCAGCTTTAGGTTCCACTGGTTTCAGGTGCCTAAACAATATTGTGAACTTTCTTGCCTCTGACCCTTTCAGCTCTCCATCAGTTCTATGCTCAAATTCTCATGTAAGAAGATAGCAACCAGAAACTCCAAACATGTTCTGCTTTCTCGTCAACAATATCGTCTTCTCTCTTCTTCCCTCAAGAGATCAAGTCTGTTTCCCCAGTCCTTAAAGCAGGATTTGTCTTTTGGCTTGCTTGGATTGATAGGAAGTTCCAGTGCCTGTTCTAGGAAAAGAACTGAAGAATGTTAAGAGTTTCTTCTTTTGTTCTCTTTCTGCTTTGAATCTCCATATAAGGACATTCAAGCAATCAATGGTCAAAGATGCAGCATGTAGAGAAGTCCCAGAGGATAAAAACAAGGTGAAAATAATTCTCATAAAAGAGAGCTATGTTTTCTCAGTGTATCACTCACAGCAAGGCCCCAGCCAGGTGAGGGAATCTTTATTCAGCTTGATTGAACCCAGCACCAGTCTATGGCTTGGATGAGTAAACTCTGCCACCAATACTATCTGGGGTAGAGGTTGTATAATCCCACTGAACCCTGCTTACTTCTTGACCTGTTCACTTAGGAACAATAAAATGTCTACTGATTTAAGCCACTAAGTTGTGGGATAGTTTGATTTTTTTTAACTAGTAGGGGACTGGAAAAAGTCTTGTATATACTCTTTTGTTGGAGACAAATAGTAAGATCTACCTTGTGTGAAACATAGATTTGAGGGTGAGGGCCCAGAAGAAAATGATATAATATCATTAGAATAATTATATAGACAAAACCCCAAGGTATTCCTTTCCCCATCTTTTCTGGCTATTATTCCCTCACTTTCTATTTGAATTCAGAAAGCATAAGCCCACCTCTACTTCCTTTTTGTGATTTTAGTGTGAAACAGTCAGGAAAAGAGCATTATCTACAAGCAGATTTGAAATGCTTATGATCAGGATCATTCCACTTTTCATGTGTCATTTAAAAAATCATGGCTTTTTGAGTGCAAGTATTAAGATCACCTAAGCTGTGTGCAGTCATATATGTCTCTTATCTCAGGTGGTTTACCTAGGAGAACTCTGTCTGATGCCAGTCCCAGCAAAACTCTAAGACCCTAAATAGTTAAAGCAGAAATCACTAGAGTTATGGCTCAAATGGGGGAATACTTGTTTAACGCAAATGAAGCCCTGAGTCCAAGCCCTAATACTAAAAAACAAAAATGCCTCATATATGCAATGTGCTAAAGAATTGAAATTCTATAGCAAAATTTTACATATGATGTGACTCAGCTTAAAAAAGACTCATCAGCGCTAATCAAAATAACTTATATAAACTCAAGAAACACAAAATTTAAAATGTTTATGCTAGGGTGCATAAGCACAAAGAATTTAACAGTATTTGGATAGTGCATCCTAAATGTATTATCATGGAGAGATGTGAGAAATAATTTGAACTTTCTAAAAACAGAATTTTTCATGTTAAAGTAACTGAATAAACAGTCTCTTTCATCTTCAGAGTGGAAGAGTGGGTGGATACCTCTTTTATGTATAAGACTTCCCCTTCCCAGAACCAAATATAATAGGAAACACATTTACCCATCAATAATTCAAATTGATAAGATAAATTAATGTTATAAGGTTTAGCCAACAAACAATGTGCCAACAAAATGAGCCTGGCTCCCATAGCCTCCATTTTGATTCAGTTTAAAATTTGTTGAAGCCATTTTTTTCTCTTTATGTTGTTAAGTATTCCATGGAAGGAGGCTATTTTCTCTGTGTTGGTCATAGAGGAAGTAGATTTAGTGCTTTTAAGCTGTATGCCCATGAATATGAACTGCCAGGCATTTCAAAAAGTCATAGACCAGCACACAGAGAAGAACAAAGAGTTGACTGTAAATATTGACTAGCCTGAAGTGTTTTGACTTCCCATAAGTAAATCAAGCCAAACCATGTTTGGTTTGCCATCATAGCTCAGAGAAAACAGTGGATATTTTCCTCATACTTTGCTTTTAATCTGTTTCTAGACAAAAACTTACACTGTTTTTTTTCGATATTATTAATTTTATCCACTATGTGCTTATAAGGTCTTCAGGAGAAAAATAGGTACATGTGACATGTAGATTGAGTAAGGAAAGTGTTTGGAATCGGGCAATGGCAAAGTTCTGCCCAGGTTAGACAAGCATTACCTACCTGTAGGTTGCGACAGAAAGAATGAGTACTTTTTGAAGTACTTGTATTGTACAATAATATGGAGAGCACTTGTACTTCTAAATGTGAAGTAAATTAAGCAAGAATCTATGATTAAAATATTTCACAGATATTTTTATTGACACATAAGTCTCTCTTATTCATGCTGGATATCTCTATGTCTATATCCATATCTAAACCCCTATCTAAACTGCCTCAAAATCTTTTTAAACATAGATGTAATTCTTTTTATTTCTCTTGTGGGCCCTGGGGCTTGGACTCATCCTGGCACTGTCCTAGAGCTCCTCAGTCCAAGGCTATGGCCCTACCCTTGAGCCAAGCCTCACTTCCCATTTTCAAGAAGTTAATTGGAGATAAGAGTCTCATGTCCTTTTGCTCCTGGACTGGCTTCGAACCTTGATCCTCAGATCTCAGCCTCTTAAGTAGCTGGGATTACAGGCATGGGCCCGGCACCTGACTATGGCTGTAATTCTTAAGAACAAAGTTCCATAGGATAAAACAAACTTTGTTTGATGCACAAAATTATTAAACGTGTTATATAAAATACTTTTAGGCTGTGTGTATAAAATATGCATGAAACATGAACAAATTTCATATTTGGATGTGCTCTCACTCCTAAGATGTCTCATTAAGCACATGCAAATATTCTAATATATGAAGAATCCACAATCTTAATCACTTTTGGTTCTATACATTCCAACAAGAGATATTGAACTGCACTAACTCATATATAAGGAAAGCTATTATGTGGTTGGGATTAAAATGTTTGGAATTTTTGACATTTTGA
Organism: Megascapheus bottae; assembly: GCF_031878675.1. NCBI lineage: Eukaryota > Metazoa > Chordata > Mammalia > Rodentia > Geomyidae > Megascapheus > Megascapheus bottae. The sequence continues at coordinate 25,008,201 of NC_143510.1, forward strand.
GTGGTCTTTGTCTCTGTGGAGGAGCTGCCTGGTAGACTGTAGGATGTTGGAGGACATCTCTGGCCTCTAACACTACATGCCAATATTTAGATCTGATGACCAAAACTATCTTGAGAAATTTCTGCTGGGGTAGGGAATGATCCAAGATAAAAAAAACCCCACTGGATTCACAGATGTCCCACTTAGAACTCTCTTTGCATGTCATGAGAGACACTCCAATTGAAATATGAGTTAACATTATCATCATTTTTCCTGATTCAGGAGAAAGTATAACAGATCAAACTTAGGTGTACAAAAATAGCTTTATTTGGGAGGAGGGTAATTTAATTTCTATTGTGTCATTCCTTTAGCTTCATTCGTGAAGATAGTAGAAGCTGTTATGGACAGCATGGTTTGTTTGTGTCTTCTATAGCACACTAAGGTCAAGCCTACAGTGCTGAGGACTAAAGGCTTAGAATGTTGTGATGGGAGAATTTCTATTTTGTGCCATCAACACTTTCCTGGATGGCATAGATCATAATCATTAGTTATTGCTAGTCAGACCCTAGTTTCTTTCACACTGTCTTAGTAGACACTTCAATATCTGTGGGTTCTGAGAAGTATTCATTGCAGATAACTAAGGAAGAAGTTAAAAGGATGATTGACCTTGCCTTTGAATGTACATAGCATTCTTGTGAGAAGTGGGTCACTAATGGTAGCCCATGTTAAGGAAAAGGAGAATTAGATTTCTTCCTCCTCCTCCTCCTCCTCCTCCTCCTCCTCCTCCTCCTCCTCCTCCTCCTCCAGTTCCTCCTCCTCATCCTTCTGGTGTTTCTGCTTCTGTTTCTTCCTCTTCTCTCTCTTCCCCTCTCTTTCATTTATGTGTATCTGTGAGATACTAGGGAGTGAACTCAGAGCATAACTCCTACTGGCAAGTGCTCTCTTACTTGAATCATGCTTTCACTTCCTTAAAATTTTTATTGTAAAGATAATGTATAGAGGATTTACACTTATATGAATCAAGTAATGAGTACAATTCCTTTTGAACAGTGTTACTCCCTCCCTCATTCTCTCCCAATTTTTCCCCTCTCAAATTCCCTCCTCTCAAAGTTGTATGGTTCATTTCCAACACAATGTTTAGTGGGTTTCACTGCTGAATTGCTTTGCCCTTTGTCTCACTATCTGTGCTTCCCCTTCCCCTCCGCAAATCAGGTAAACTTATATATAAGATAAAGGATACAGAAATCAAAAGCAGCAACCAAAAGGGAATAAACCAAAGAAAAAAGGAAAGAAAAGAAAACAAGAACTACACATAGTTCAATAAAAAGCCTCTTGTTTCCATATCTTGGAGTTCATTTCAATAAGCATCATTTTATATGATCATAGTCACATATTTATTGAGCTCTTGTGATCTCCTCCTAAGAATATCTTCTTTTGGTCTCACTGTGTGGATGTTTAGAGTGCTGTTTAATCATATCCAAGAGTAATAATTTGTCTTTTACTATCCATTAGGTTTACTTATAGATTAATAGGCACATTCCAGTTATTATAAACAAGGGAAACCATGCAGCCTGTTTCTGTGGGTCAGGCTTAGTTCACTTAGTATAATATTTTCCAAGCCTTTCAATTTCCTTATGAATGAGGCAATATCATTCTTTCTGATGGAAGCATAAAATACCATATTTTCTTAATCTATTTGTCCATTGAAGAACATCTAAATTGAATCCATATCTTAGCTATGGTAAACAATACTGCAATGAACATGATTGTGTTTTAGTGTGGCCTGGGTGTGGTCAATTGGATAGATGCCCAGAAGTGGAATTGCTGGGTCATAGGTAAGCTCTGTATTTAATCTTTTGAAGAACCTCCATGCTGCTTTCGAGTAACTGAACAAGTTTACATTCCCACCAACAGTGTAGTAGCATTCTCTTTTGGTCACATCCCCACCAGCATCTGCTGTTATTAGATTTAATAATGGCCATTCTAACTGGTGTGGGGTGGAATCTCACTGTTGTTTTGATTTGCAAAAATTTCCTTTATGGCCAGAGGTGTTGAACATTTCTTCATGTGTCTATTGGCTATTCTTATTTCTTCTTCAGAGAACTCTCCCCTTAAATCTTTAGCCCATTAACTAATGGGGTTGTTACTTCTTGATGATTTGTTTGGGGGAGGTTTAATTTTTTGAGCATCAAGTATATTTTAGACATGCAGCCTTTGTTTGATGGGTAGCTAGTAAATACCTTCTCCCTTGCTGTGGGCTATTTATCTTGCTAGTGTATCCTTTGCCACCCAGAAACTCTTCAGTTTGATGCAACCCCATTTATCTAGACTTTTTTTATTTGTTGTGCTTCTGGTTCTTTACTTCAGCAGTTTTGACCTGTGCCAAGGAGCTCTAGTATTTCCCCTCTCCCTTCCCATCATGTTTACAGGTCTTTGATCTATTTGTAATTGATTCTAGTTTATGGTGATATATGAGGCTCTAACTTCAGTTTTCTACACATGTATAGCCAATTCTCCAGCATCACTTGTTGAACAGGCTATCTTATTTCAAACCTGTGGTTTTTGTTCCCTTATCAAAGATTAGGTCTGTGTGTTTATTTCGGGGACTTCTGTTCTATCTATTGGTCCTCAGGCCTGTTCTTGTGGCTGTACCAAGATGTTTTTATTACTATATTACCTCATTTCTTTTACGTTTATTTTCTTTTTGATATGAACTTTTGTGTTTTTGCCTAAGCTACCCTTTGACCACAGTCCTCATACCCCAACATTTTGTATAGCTGGGACCACAGACTTCCACTGTCATGCCCAAGTTAGATTTCATCTTTTCACCAGTTCTGGTAGGGTCATAGGACAGAGAGTATTTGGGATGGGATTACTAGGTTGTCCTTAGAAAAGTACACTTCCTCAGTTCTGTGTTTGGACTTTGGTCTTGTCATTTATAAGTTAACTACCTTTCCCCCTTTTATAGCCTAGACTCCACATTTCTAAGAGTTAAATTCAATTTTGTCTTTCTCATCTGGCTCTAAATAAAATATTCTTCATGTTTCCACATAGACCCCACATGACCCAGGCCCTGTCTTCTCACAGTCTGAATAAGTCATTCATCATGTCTTACAGAAGAGGATGAAAAGAAAGAATAAAAAAATCTACCATTTTGATAAATCTGCCTTCAATATTAATCCAAAAATAAAATTGAAAAGTATTTTAAAGGTCACAGTTCCCCTAGAGCGTTGGTTTATCAGGAGCATTTTTAAAATACTATGCTCTAAGAAAGCAGTGCACCTAATAACTATCTGACTTCAGCTACTTGATAGATCAGATACCTTTGTGTTTAAAGATGAATATCTATATGACAGGAGATGAGGTAGAAACAGGAAGACAGCTTATTAATAGTGTGTCAACTATAATTCTTCTAAGGTAGAATAAAAGGCACTTTTAGTAAGTACTATTGAACTTAACTTGGTTCTTCTGAATCAGGGCCAATCATTTCACTTTTGAATGGAAGATCACAAGAATTTCTCATTATTTAATATTAAATGCTTGTCTTTTCCCAAAATTTCATGCATTGAAATCTAATTCTGAAGGAATGCTATCAGCATATAGCATATTTGGATGGTGAGTAGGGCATGAGGGTATGTGTGGGAATACTGCCTTACTAAAGAGAGATCTGGCATCCATTTTTACCTATGAAAGGTACCATCTATTTGAGAACACAGGCCTATATTAGATACCAATTCCCATACCATGATCTTGAATTTTCCAGCCTGGAGACCTTTGAATAAATTTCTCTTCTTCAACCGAATGCCTGTGGTTTATACCTGTAATCCTAGCTATTCAGGAGATTAGAGATCGTGGTTCAAAGCCAGCCCAAGCAGCAAAGTCTATGAAGATTCTTGGGCCATGAGTTTGGCCTAGTAGTAGAATACTTGCCTAGCATGCACAAAGACCCGGGTTCAATTCTTCAGTACCACATACATAGAAAAAGTTGGAAGTGGTGCTGAGGCTCCGGTGGTAGAGCTCTAGCCTTAGGAAAGTCCAAGGACAGGACTCAGGGCCTGAGTTCAAGCCCAGGACTGCAAAAAAAATCTATGAAAATAAAATTTTATCTCCAATTAACCTGCAAAACAATATAAATGAAGCTGTGGCTCCAGAGTTAGGGCACCATACTCAGGCAAGAAAGCTAAGTGATACAAAGCAGGTCACAATTTCAAGCTCCAGTACTGGTATACACATACAAACAGACACACACACACACACACACACACACACACACACACACACACACACACACACATTTCTTTTCTTCATAAGTCACACAATGTGTGTGGATGGGTTTTGGGGGTTTTTTTGCTACTGCTTAATCACTACAAATGTTGGAACCAAACATATTGTACAAAGCACCAAATACAGTCAGTTCAGCTCACCTAGGAATATAGGCCAATATATGTGTTTAAGTTTATCGTTATTTTTAAAATTCAGCTTAAGGGCTGGAAATGTGGCCTTGTGATAGAGTGCTTGCCTTGGATGTATGAAGCCCTGAGTTTGATTCCTCAATATCACATACCAAGGGGCAAAAAAAGCTGGAAGTAGATCTGTGGCTCAAGTGGTAGAGCGCTAGCCTTAAGAAAGCCCAAGGACAGTGCCCAGGACCCGAGTTCAAGCCCCAGGACTGGCAAAAAATAAAATCAGTTTAAACATTCTTTCCCTTATGATCTCTCAGAGACTGGAATTCCAGTCATTATTCTGCTTGGTATAGGCTAGGATCAAATATGGCATGGTTAGAAAAAAAGAAAAATCAGTTTAGAAGGATTACTTTTAAAAATCATCAATAGTTGTATTATCTTAATAAAACTCAAATTCTTAATGATTAGAGGGTATCTCCTTTTTTAGAACTGTTTCTTTCTTTGAAGGCTGGCTGTCATCAATAATATATAATTGTTAAAAGACATTGACATCTTTACCTTGAAACATAGAGTACATAAGTTATATTCTTTTAAAATGTTAAGATGATGATAATTCCATCTTTAGAAAAATCATTGTACATAAAGTTAGCCATTAAAAAAAAACCCTAACTTTAAATCTGTGATTGAATCACCTGAGCAAAACAGCTTGCCCAGGCTGGAGTTTGCTTATATATTAAATCATAATACTCAATCCAGCCTTGGGACCCCTCCCTGTCAGTTATCTTAAAATAGTTCATTTCTATTTGCTGCATTTTAAGTTAATTTTTTGTGAGCACGATCACTGGAAATTTATATTTTAAAACTCTTTTAATCATTTCTCTCTGTGTCATGTAGTGTAAGACTTCATGCTACACACACATTTAACAATGTAAAGACTACAGACAAAACCTGTTCACATTTAGGAGTGGTTTAAAGAGTATTGCCTGTTTAAATCCTGACTTGCAGGAAAAACAGAACCTATTCAAATATTGAGCTAATTTTAAAGGTAAATGACTTCACCTGAGAAGTGACTCTTGGGAAATCACCTTTTCATTATAGCCCTAGAGCTCCTATGTCAGATCTCATTTGAGCATTTCACTGGGGCACATGCTGAGCTGTGCTGGACAGGGAGGATTTTTTTGCCTAGTATTCTTGAATATGATTGTTATTTTTTGAATGCCCTAAAAATGTTGAATCCAATTTAGAACTGAATTTGAGCATAATAGAAATTCAAGAAATAAAAATAAGGAGGAAAAAAAGTCAGCATGGTTGTAGACTATTTTGTTTTTTTTTAAACCCATAAGGAATGTAGTGTGATGCATTACAGCAAGGATTATATGGAGGGAAATATTACTGCAGATATGGACAGCACCACATAGACACTGCCCTAGGAAATCTGGGTTATAAACGTCAAGGTTTTGGTGACTCCATATTCCCTGTTTTTCTTTTCTTCTTAAGTTTATAACCATTTAAAGAATAATTCTTTATAGCTCAAGGTTCAGAAAGCTTAATGTGCATGATGTGCTATGAATGTGAATATCAGAGCTTTTTATCTTTGCTTCTGAGAGAGAGGCATAGACAATAACTAAACCTTGTAACTCTCAAAAGACAGACAGGTAGGGTGTTCATTTTCATTCCCCTTTACTGCATGGGGAAAGTGGATGAGGCTGAGGTATAAAGTAATTATTCTGATCAGTAATTGCTGGTCAGGAAGCTACCCAGGAAGGAACCCAAGGAGAAGGGTGTGGTATTTTTTAAAGCAATGTTTTATTGCTCACACTGACCCAGGCTGAGTGGGCTAATCTTCATTTGATCCTGAATGTTTTGCGGGTTTTTCAAAGGGGCCATTTGCATCATAGATTTCAGCAGAACTCAGTGTCAGGACTTGAAGTCGGAAGAGATTCCCACATTGTTTTCATGTTTCACTGACAGTTTCCAACACCATAATCAATGTAAACGTTCTTATGTGAATAAATATATTAGCAGTTTTATCTCCATTCAGCCCTCAAAATAAAAGGTACTGATTTAAACCCAACTCTTCCCAAAATACCTTATGTATGGTAGTTCATAGTTGTTTAGTTTTGAACCATAAAGAATCCTGCTTGGAGAAAACAGATTAATTTAATAAAGCCTCTACTGATGCTGTTTTCCTACTATTGTTTGAAATGGGTAGGTATGTTAATCTTGTTATAATATTTCTAGTGAAGCATAAGTTTACATCCAAAATTAAGAAATCATATATCCCAAAGAGGCACTTAAACAGTTTCCATACCTAATAATTTCTATATTCGAATAGTCAAGAGTAGTTTCTTATAGTCCTGACTGGGAAAATAAAAGATTTTTAATTGCCTTGTTCCTGGTAGTCATTTCATCTTCTCTGCAATTAAATCAGAAATGCTCTAAGATCCCTGATTATAAATGAATGGAGAACCACCTCAAAAACTGTAAACTCACCAGAGTAACCAGATGCTAATAGGAGCAGGGACCACGAAGTAAAGAGCAAAGAGAAGCAGAAGTAGAATTATTGGAAGAGGTGATCAAGGTTGTTGAAGTCACAAGTCCTGCTATATAGACAGCAAGTGAGTGGAGCCAGGGAGATGATTACAGACAGGAGACTATTCTAGATTTCAGGTGTACAGCTAGAGTTCTTGAGTGAAGAGTACTCCCTCTGTAGTTGGTTGGCTGCCTGGGTCTGGAAATCTGAAAGAGGCCTAATCTAAAAAGTTGATGTCACCACAACCTCAAGACTTAAAGAAATAAGGACTAGACTGTGTTTTGTACTCCTGAGGAATGTGGCCACAGCTTCAGCATTGCTCAGCCTTGTCAATAAGCCTATTTCATATTTTCCAAACATTTGACTGGGAACTTGATTAACATAGTTACAATGAGTCCTATTTATTTGCTGAGATTGAGATAAAGACTGGCTTTGACTCCATATTGACTAAGTGAAGACCTGAGCCTAATAGCTCAGTGAATATTCGTGAACAGTCAACCAGCTGAGGTTCACTTCCACACAGGGCTGTGTAGGTGATAGGATATTGTCACTCAAGATACCTATGTATCCAACATATCAATCAAAGCCATTTTGGGGCTTTTAGGCTTTAGATCATGATTACTTGGACTTTGGTTGAGTATTTCAACTGTGATTAATCATAAACATAATCATGAAGTGAATAGATGTAGATAATACTATTTTCATTCGAGACAGCCATGAAAGGACAGAATAGTAATTCTTTATGTGAAGTTATCTAATAAAACCCCAATAGATAAGAATGACTCTCTAAAACATCATTAAAATGTCAACATAATGATCTATATAAATTAACAGAGTAAATTAAATTAGGTGATATCTATAGTAATCTCTTGGTGTAAGTGTTTGTTTTATGAAATAGATATAGGATATATGCAAGTTATGACTGTATATGTGGTGGGAGGCATCTAGAGTGAGGACAGTCTGAGTTTACTGTTACTGGACAATTCACTGACTCTTGCTAGGTCTAGTTTCTGCCACCTCAACATTAAAGAACTGGCCTTACAGAAGACCCAATGAACTTCATTCAGCAAGACTTTTCTCTATGGAGTCTATAGTCTACTTCCCCTTAAATAAACTTGCTGCTTTATTACTTTAAAAAATTTTGTAAAGAGTTAGGTTTAGATAATGCTTAAGGATGTTCAAGCTTCCGTCATTAATTCACCAAAATAACCTACTCTCCAATAAGGCATTCTTAGGCAGCCTAATTGGTGACTCTCAAATTAGAAAATTTAAAGACATTAAATTCTTGTGGATTTTACTTCACAGCCCCAAGAGATATTGCATAATTGTGTGGGGTTTCTTTGGTTAAATTTTCATACTCAATTGGTTTAGTATGTCTAGCCAAACTACAATAATATGTTGGGTATTATTTAGTATCACTCAATAAAACTATTGGAGAATACTTTGGAAATATATCTGTGTGTGAATTGGTCTAACATCAAGGCTATGATGGTACAATTGCCTTGTGCTTTTTAATCCATGTAAACTGACATGATTAAAAGTAATAACATTTGAGAGTAATTATAGAGACTATCATGAACATTAATTAGGTAACAAATGGTGCCTCAGAGATCAATTTCTATTTATCTTCTGTGCAGATAAGAGGCCTAGGATAAGTTTCTTATCAATAAAGCAACTGAAAATAGTCCCTAAATAGTAAGAGAAGTAACCTAACTAACAGACTAGAAAGCCATTAGGCAGCAATTTCAGCTGCAGGGACGATAAGAAATTAAATGAAATCTTGAAATAAAAAAATTGGTTAGAGAAAATGTCTTCCTAGGAAAGATCTAAGCATTCATATAAATAAAGACTTCATATTCCTTCTTTGATGTTGTCCTTCTGAAATACAGTAATTAGGACATTTTAGCTGCATAGTACTCCATGATGACCTTTAAGTGAAATGTTATTTTATTCAGATGATGAAAAATGCTTCTGGGAGGTATCAGCAAATTACTTTATTAGAATCTTTGATACCAATTGATTTAAGGTCTCAGAACCCTTCTCCTTTTGATATCTCTTCAAATATTGAGTAATGTCTACATCACAGCACATTCAGTGCTGGCAGAGTTTTGCTGAGCCCCAGGAATTGGTCTTCATGGGATTGTGATAATGACCCTAGATGATTAATTATTTCTCTTTGTCTATATCTAGTTTAGATTTAGAGATATGCTGAGATATGCAGCAAGATAAAGAAGTAGAAAGTTAGAGCAGAAATTAAGTTACAGTGGTTTCCCATCCAGATCTGTACATATTATGGATGAACACAGTGTGCTACATAGTCAAGGGGAAAATCTGGAGAGTATTTTATCTCAGAATACAAGCTGCCAGAAGAATATGGAACCAGTGTTACCTGGTCTTCTGGATTTAAGAAATCCAGAATCTCAAAGTAGTTTAGGCATTTGCTTACTTAATTCCAACCACAAATAAACACTTGGCAGAACACAATATTTGCCTATGGTGCATAGGAATTACATAAGTCTTAATATACAAAGCCCAATTTTTGAACATCTGAGAGAGAATCTGAAGCTACTTTTCAACTCCTTTCAAATTGAAATGTATGAAATTAAGTTTCATAACTCAAAAATATTCAAATGAAGCCAGGTGTGGTGGCTCATGCCTGTAATCCTAGCTACTCAGGAGAATGAGGATTTGAGGATCAAGGTTCAAAGCCCGCTGGAGCACAAAAGAACCAGAGACTCTTATCTCCAGTTAATCCCTAGAAAATGAGAAGTGAGGCTTGGCTCAAGGGTAGGGTAGTAGCCTTCAGCTGAAGAACTCAGGGACAGCGTCCAGCCCCATGACCCACAAAAAAAAAATTCAAATGATAAAACCCCAATATAATATATATGCTTTAACTTAATAACTTGATATTCCAAAATATTAAGACTGATAGTCGTTGATATTGTCTGCATTCCAAATGTAAGTCAGAGGAAATATAAGGGTAGCAGACCGTAAGTTTTAGTAATAACCACCTCTACTAACTTTGCCTTAAAGAAAAAAGTAAAATCCAAAGACTTTCCTAGATACCTGAAGTTGTGGCTGATGAGGAAAGGGGATTAGAAATCCTGCATCTCAAGCATTTTAAGAGGAAATAGCTCTCTAGGATTGTCGGGACCAAATCTGATAGATTGAATGATCTCAACAACAGAAATGGGTTTTCTTACAATTTTGGAAGCTATATGTTCAAGTTTGTCGTGTTGGCAGACTTGGTGTCTTCTGAGGATTTTCTCCTTAGCTTATAGCTGGTCTCCTTGCCATACCTTCTGTGGTCTTTTGCTCTGTGCGAACTCAACCTGGTGTTCCTGTATGTGTCAAATTCCTTATAGAAAGTTATCATTTGGATTGAATTAGAGGAACTCACTTAAATGTGTTTATTTCTCTAGAGATCCTATCAGCCCGGGCAATCAAATTACCAAGGACTAGGAATTGAGACTTACACAAATTTTGAGTAGCTTACAATTTAGGCCATATGTTGAATGTGGGTAAAATTTTACAAGCTTGTTTCCAGAGAGAAAATCCTTAGTTGTAGTATTCAATCAATTTATGTGGTAGAATTTCTAGCTCTGTGACTGATTTCAGTTTACCAACATGACATCACAGACCATAGATGTGGGAACACAGGTGCATGAGCACACTACAACACAGCAATGCCTCATTTCAGGTACAGTAGATATGAGCAACCTAACTAGAAAAAACCTTTTAGTTTGTATTTACTTCTTAGTCATTATTTACTATCACATGTCTATTGAATTCAATTTTTAATAATGGCTTTGTTGAATAACAAGCTCATAAAATTCCTGATAATTAACCAGTAGGCTCTCAAGAACTAGTATGAGCTACTAACGTGAGCCCACTGTGAGGCAGTCCTAAACAAATCTACTCTTAGGAAAAAGAAAGTAGTGTAGCTGTTTCAGAAATTCTACTAGGGCCGTGTACCAGACACGATATTGATAAATCAAAATGTCATGGATGTAGAAGGGGACTCATTTTGATAAAGTCATAAATTTTAGGGAAGGGGAAAACAAGATGAGGGGCAAGGGTGGGGGGAGAGAAATGGGGACCAACACATGAGAAAGGGTATCAATGTTTGTGAAGTAATGCACCTTCTATCTGGTGAATATAATGTAACCTGTCTATTAATTACAATAAAAATACATGGGGAAAAAATTTTCCTGACATGTGAAAAAAGTCATAAATTTATGGCACTTGTATTTTTTCATATATTTTTTATTTGGAAAGAGACTTTGGTTAATGGCCTGCATTCTTAACCTAGCTGTGCTCAAATTGATGATTGAAGCAAGATACAATGTCTCTGAGCCTGTTTCTTTTCTCTGAAGTACATTTCTGCCATATGATTTCTCAGAAGACTGTGCTATACAATTCTGAGATTATATCATTTAGAACATAATTGTCAAACACATTTTTCTAGTTCTATATTCCAGTTTAGAAAACAAAATGCAACTGAGGTGATTCTATGATAGAGTCACCTAGAAAATGCACTCCAAGGAAGAAAAGACAGAACTCTTCGTGCAGAAAGATTAGAAAAGATATTTGGACGAAAACACTTTTCCTTACATGAGACTCGGAAGTAATTCTGGGTATCAATAGTAACATGCATCCCCAGATGACCTCAGCTTTCAGTCCCCTTGACTGAAAGCTCCCTCACTCCATTCTGTATAAGTTAACTACACTATGGCAAAGCACCTAGTTATTGGATCTTAATAGGTCATTTTTTTTAAAAAAATGTTTGGGTATACTACCAGATCCTCTGTGACAAAATAATGGTCTTCATTGGCTTATAGATTTTCATCAAGCATTTCACAATTGTTTGGAATGGTTTTAGCCAGAATGTAATGGTTGCTTTGAAGCCAAAATAATTAGCTGATAGTATTGGCCATTTGAATGTACTTACTTGGTGGTTTTATGATAAGATTTTTTCGTTCAACAATGTTCAAGGTATTTTCCTGGCCCAGTATCCCCACCTAGAAACCGGTTGGAAACACAAGTTTCCTAGCTTGACTCAGACTACGTTGGTAAGGATTTTTTGCCAGTGGAGCCCAGCACTGTATAGTCAGCTAGTTAGTTGTAGGAAACTGAAATGATCCAGGCTTTTCTTATTTTCCCACTTCTTTTTTTATATTTTATTTATTTTTTTTCAGTGTTTTCTTTCTTTTATTATTTATTGTATTTTATTTTCGGGGTAAGATATAGAGGGGTTACAGTTACATTCGTAGGTAGTGAGTACATTACTTCTAGAACATTGATACCCTGTCCCATGTTTTCCTCCCACTTCACCTTCAGCCCCTCCCAACCATCTGGTTTTTCCACTTCCTTACCATATTTCAAAGAAACAAAGAAACATGTATACAACATACCAGGTAACAAAGTCAGATACAGAAACAATGTAGGATAAACCATAAGGGGGAAAAAGAGAAAATAAATAACTTCACATAGAACATTAAGAACAACAATCACACAAAAAAGTCTAATTTCTCTATTCTGGTTTGTCTCTTTCCTTCCTTCCTCCCTTCCTCTCTCCCTCTCTCCCTCCCTCCCTCCCTCCCTCCTTCCTTCCTTCCTTCCCTCCCTCCCTCCTTCCCTCCCTCCCTCCCTCCTTCCCTCCTTCCTTCCTTCCTCCTTTCCTTCCTTCCTTACTTCCTCTCTCCCTCTCCCTCTCCTTCACCTCCCTCCCCCTCTCTCCACCTCTCAGTTTATAGGAGAAAGAGTTTCACGTAAACACAGGACCTGAAATCTGACGATTGTGGTTTGAAGCCAGCTCAAGCAGGAAAGCCATGAGACTCTTATCTCCAATTAACCACAAAGATTCAGGAAGTAGTAGAGTTCTAGCTATGAAAAAAAAACAGGAAGTTCAAGCTCACCAGTACCACTCATTAAAACAGGTGCCCTGGACTTTCCTTCCCAGGCTGGTATTGAACTACAATCCTCAGATTTCAGGAAGCTAAGCAGGATTACAAGTGTAACCCATGATTTTAATTTAAATTTCCTTATTTGGCTCCTCTCTCATTTTGTTTTTATTTTATTTTTCCTTTTTTTTTTTTTGGTCTTGTTTTTTCTTTTTAGTTCAGGTCTTCGGATTTTATGTTAAGGCCTAGCCACTAACCCTGTTTGTATGTTTGTTTTGTTTGAAAATAACTGGCAGGGGCTCAGTGGCTCACGCCTAAAATCCTAACTGCTCAGGAGGCTGAGATCTGAGGATTGAGGTTCAAAGCCAGCCTGGGAACTAAAATCTGTAAGACTTTTATCTCCAATTAACCCCTAGAAAACTGGAAGTAGTGCTGAAACTCCAGGGACAGGGCATTAGCCTTGAGCTGAAGATCTCATGGACAACACCCAGGCCCAGAGGTAGAGTGGTAGCTTTGAGATAAAAAGCTCAGGGACAGTGCCTAGGCCTAGAGTTCAAGCTGCACAACCAACAGCAACAAAAGTCTTTGATGAAAATAACTGGCAGGCTCTACAACTTGGGCTACAGTTCAACTCCTTGCTTTACATCTTTTGGTTCTTGTGCTAGGGCTTGAACACCAGGCCTGGTCACTGTCCAGGAGCTTTTCTTTTAATTTCCTCAATGCTAGCAGGGTTTACAATTTGAGGAAAAAAATCACTTCGGAGTCCTTTTGTATATAAAGATGTGCATAGTTACTTAGGGTTTGAACTCACGACCTGGTGACTCTACAGGAGGCTTTTTATTTCTTTTAGATTCAAGGCAATCAGGTTCTACCCCTTGAGCCAAAACTCAACTTCTTTCTCTTTTTTCTTTTTCCTTTTTCTTTCTTTTTTTTTCATCATTAATAGCAGATAAGAGTTCCATGAGAAACAAAGGACACTGCATGGTATCCTAAAATCTGAAGATTGCAGTTTGAAGCCAGCCAGGGCAGTCAAGTCCAAGAGAGTCTTGTCTTCCATTAACCACCCGGTGTTTTGTAACCTGGATGCAGCTGGGGCTGCCTCTTTGCCACACCAGCAGCATGCCTAGGTCTTCACTGTGATCCATCATAGTTTTACAGATTGTTGGTTCCAAGACCTACCCACAAGAAGGCCGAAGTTTTTGAGCCTGGAGCACAGGGGCAGTGTTCTTGAGGGGAAGTAGGTCCTAGGATCTCATGGCCGGGAGGAGGATGGTGCTTGGCCAAGTGTTACCATAGCAATCCACAGGGAGCCCTTGACAACAGTTCTCAAGGCCTAAGAGCTCAAGGGATCCATGCCTGGATGTGATTGGTCCATTCCTCCTCCCCCATGTTACTGGCCTGGCTGTGATTGGCCCATTCCTTCCAGCTGTCAGAAGGCTCAGTTGTAATTGGTCTATTTCCTTACTGACCTCATATGCCATTGTGATGTCCAAGCAGGGGATATTAAAGGCAGTTGGTTGCTGTTCCTTTGATAGTTACAGTGCTGAGCTCTCTTTGTATGACCTATGAGGGGAAGGCACTGTTTCTTTTCTGTTTCCCATTGTTTGTATTTCTGATTGATGAAGTAGTATGTCATGGAGAGCCTGGGCCACAGCATACACAGCATTATACATTGTAACTGTCTGAAGACACAGGTCAAATATGTGTCCAGGCAATAAATCCAAGAAGGCCTCATGAAGACAATTCTCCCATGTCACACAGTCAGACTTTGAATCTGTGGAAATCTGTAAGGTTCCAGCAATGTCCCAATCTGCCAGATGTTATTCCTGATGGTCCTATAAGAACTGCTACAGACTGGCTGTCTCTCCATCCACCTGTGTACGGTGCTTCATTGGAGATAGATAGTACCAGCCAAGGACTCTAGTGGTTTGGTGATTGTTGGCTTCTGTTTCCAGGAGACAGTACAGAAGAGGGGATGTGGCCTTTTTGGTCCCTCAGATTCAGATGGGTTCCATATTCTAGGAGAACACTCAAAAAGTTCAGTCTCCACAATTTCATACTCTCCTCCTGTGCGCCATGTTCTCCACAAGGTAATCCTGCCTCAGGTTCCTCTCTAGGCTCCCGGTGGAACCGATCACCCTAGCAGGGCTTGAACAACTCCCGGGGCTTCCTCCCATACATTCCCTGGAGCATGATTGAGGGGAAGAGTCGCAGGAACTTCTGCAGGGATTCCCCACACCAAGTCTCTCCACATTGTCCCTATTTTATTTATTTTTTAAAAAAATATTTTGTCAGTACTAGGGATCGAACTCCCAGGTTTCACATACCTCACACACCTATTTTGCTGTCTTGCTCATGGTTGGCTACTGTACCACTTGAACATGTCTTCAACTCAGCTTTTTGCTGATTGATTGAAGATAGAGTCTACTGGACTTTTCTACCTGGGCTGTCTTTGAACCAAAAAGGAGGTCCAAAAAGGAACCATAAAGGCTGTCTAGATCCAGTCTCCTGAGTATATAGACATATAAGGCCTGTTTAGGCCACTGTTTGGTATCTACATCACCTGGGAACATGGTAGAAGCTCACATTCCTGGGCCTCATCCTAACATAGTCTCCAAAAACCTAATAAATGGGGTTCAGCATGGCCAGGGGTACTGCCAAAATGTCATTTAAAACCATGAACTTGGGTGCTTCATTTGGAACTAGCTGTTGTGACCCAGTCGCCTTCTCGCCACAGCTCAGAGTTGGGTTCACTAAAAAGCGTCAGAGAGGCATACACTTGGAAAGGCTTCCTAGAAACCCCTGGATTTCACAGAGAATAGTCAGACTTTGATCTCACTATAGGACCTTTGTTAATGCCATAGAGCTAGAAATGTGTCTACAGTTTATAGGCTTATGAATAGGCCATTTCTAGAGTTAGAATATGTCTTGAAGAACACCTGTTCTTACCCTTCAACTAAAACTGAAATGTACCATTCTTCTCCAGGACTTTTCACACAAATATCCTTTATACGCTAAAAAATTTAAATTAAAAAAAAAGAACCATAAGTCAGTTTTGAGGATCTAAGAGCCACAGAACTTATCTTTACTTCTTAGAAAGTAGAACTCCTAACCCTTCCCCACCATAAAAAGACAAACTCCAATAATAAATAAATTAGACGAGTTCGTCTTGAGATTGGCCCAACTCTGATTTTCCATAATGGCCTCAAAACTAGTGATCTGGGAATATATTCCAAGTAGAAAGTATTTCTGAGTTTCATTTATCAATAAATGGCCCATGGGAGAGCTTTTCTAGGTGTCTGCTGATGAACTTTCATAGCTTTTTCACATGTGTGGCCATTGGGGGTTTCCTCTTCTCCAGGTGATTCTGACCCATTCCTCAACCACTTCACTGACACCCCAAAGCACCATTTAGCACTCCAGGATACCTTGTGTATTAAAGATAATCCTTGGAGATATCTGGGCCCATAAAGAAGAGAATAAGTCACAAGTAGCACGGCTGCGCTGCTTCTCATCCTAGAAATGGGTAATGAGGGTCATGCTACTATTTCATCCAAATGGGTAAAGGAAATCAACCTGGGACAGAGTTAGAAGTAAGAAATCCTTTAGCTGAATTTAGCTTCCACAGAACACTAGGATCAAGAAACCACACCAGAGTGAAAATATCTGCTTGATGATGCATGATGCAAGGCCACTGAATTTGGGGACACATGGAATGCTGCGTCAGGCAAGACAAATCACACCCTTCAGTTACAGTGTAGTTGAAAAGCCTTTTATTCCTCAGAGAGACAGATATCTCATGCCATCAAATTGAGCTTTCAGTGCTGAGAATGGAGTCATGCAGGGTGATCAAGTAGATTGCATTGCTGGTCAATACTTTTTCTATTATTATGTTACTGGAAAATAATTATTATCTTCTGCGTGAGCCTGTGCAAGATGGAGAAAGATTGGGGAGAGGAAAAATATTACATTGTTCAACTGGCATTTTAGATTCTGCCCTTATGCATGTTGAAGCCAGCAATGCTAACTAGCTGAATAGTCTTTTTATTTTATTTTATTTTAAATGAAATTTCCCCTACTGTTTTATGAACAGGCATCAGGCTAGGTTAGCAATGTAATTGTGGTATTTATAACCAAAGCAAGAATGTTAAACATAAAGTATTTAATTCTATATTTTTCAGTAGGTTTGAGTTTGATAAAGAACTATAGTCATGATCCTGTAATAATAATGATGCCAAAGATGTTTAGCACTTTTTGGAAAGAGGAAAACAGTTTTGAGGGTCAATTTAGTAGATTCTGCTAATACATATTGCATTATCTCCTGCCACTTCCTAGCAACCCATTAAAATAAATAGGTTAGGGTCCAGAAAAGTACAGTTTTTTTTTCTTTTGCAGAATGCTTAAGGGAATAGTTGAGGTTCTGTTGCATAACTTTTAAGAAATCCTGCAGTTTCCTAGAAATGCTGTTGAGATCATTAGGCCTTACTGAGGATCTGTATTTTATTGTGTTACCATTCTGAGGCTCTTCTGAATTTAACAAATGTTCCTGCTTACCTTTATTCTTTCTTTCTTTTTAATTGTAATTAATAGAAGGGTTACATTATATTCCCCAGATAGGAGGTGTATTACTTCACAAACATTGATACCCCTTCTTAGGTTTTTTCCTCATTTCCCTCCTCCCACCCCCTCCCCTCATCTTGTTTCCCCCCTTACCTTTCCTATTTCAAATAAACATATATATATATATATATATATATATATATATATGTACCACATAACAAGGTAAAATACTGTAAGAAGATGAGAGTCACCAAGGAATAACAAAAGAGATGAGAAATAACATAGGTTCATTACGAACAACAATCACATGTTATATAGCTCTTTTTAACCCTAAAAATAAAATTTTCTCAAAACCAAAGACTGTGGAGATATTTTTTTTATTTGTTCTTGGTGCACTGTTGATACTCAGATTTATGTGTTATTTAAAAACATCATTAGCAATCTCTTTCTTTTTGTTCAAAAGGATATAACATAGAAAATCATGCCCAGCTCCAGTTTGCTGACAGCTAAGGTAGATTTGGGGACAGCATAAGATGATCGAGAGAAAGCAATGAATATGGTGTAGGTTCACTTGTTGTGTCTGCCTTGTTGGCTTTGATTTTCTCTAACATGAGACTCTTCCCTCTCTCTCCTCACTGTGTGGCCAGCTCTTGGACCAAGATACAGGGAAGGCAACCATTTGAGGACAAGGCAACCATCTGAGGCCACACATGAGAATTTCAAACTTCTTTTATCTGAACACTATAGGGAAGGAGACAAGACAAGGTTTTTTTTTGTTGTGTTGTTTTTTGTTGTTGTTTTTGTTTTTTAAGAGAGAGGTCAATATAATATAAATCATTTCATATATTCAGATACTTGCCCCAAGCATCTATGTCACTTTTAGGAAATAATGTCAGTACTAAAAACCCAGATACAAACAAATACAAACTTCAAGTTTGCATGACAACAAGTAGAACCCAAAACCTAGCAAAAACAATGAGAAAATAATGAAGTTTAGTGTGCCTAGAAAATTTTGTCAATAAAAACCATTGGGAACAATTTTTTCCCTAAACATCCACAGTAGTCTACTAAGGCTGTTGGCAAGACATACATTATCAATTCTGCTAAATTTATTTTCTTTCTCCCAAAAGAATTATTACTAGGATCCTAATTCACAAATTTACTAATTGTTTCCTTTCCCTACTAATACAAGTGTGTTGGTGACAATAGCCACCATTAAAATAGGATTATAAAAGACTTCCGAAATCAGTGAGCTGTCTTATTTATCTTAATTAACCCACAGTCTGCATAATGGAGCCTGTCTTTCTCCACCTTCCACATACCTAAGGCAAGAATGGTAAAACAAAGACAGTAAAAGCTAATGTCCCTGTGGGCTAGGAGAATTAGTAGCAGCACTTTTCTCCCCAAAGCCAGTTCCAGTCATTAGTTGAAGTGCTACATAAATGCTAAGTATCCCTTGTTGGTTTATAAAGTTAATCCCATCTCAGGATGAGACTGACTTATTCATTGATTATGTGGATCTGAAGTGAAGCAAAGATGAGAACTCCAGGCACTGTTGTGTATTCAAAAGCAATTATCACTTTAAACAGCATTGCTATAGCATTATTCACTGATAGATTGGCAGAAGGAAAGAGTTGGAAAATACATAGCATTGGTCTGGATGGGTGAGAAACAGACATTTTTTTAAAATATGATGGTAGAATAAATAGGTAGAACATAAGTGAATATTTCAGCAGGAAAGAGTATGCAGAGGCAGGAATTATAACAATGCCCAGCCTTGGTTCTGAGAATGTATCCACAAATATATGCACAGAAATCCCCCAAATTTTAAGTACAGAAAGTTGAGGTGTTATAACAATTTTCATTAAAAAATTGTCAGTGTGTGGAATAATTAATTACTTCCTGCAGTGGACATACAGTTTTACAACTCATGAGCACACACATACCAACAGAAGTTATTCTTTGTGCTTAAATGATTATTTACTGTATTGCAGTTGCCAGGCATTCACCTATGGTTCTGTACTGATGAAAGTAAATAGATAGCATGATGGTGTGATGATGCAGAGAATATTAGTAGTCAGACTTCTTTCATTCAGCCACTATTTATTGAGTAGGCACTATGAGGGTATAGAGAGAACAGTGATCCTAGGCCCCAGGACCCTCCAGGCAAGTGCAGTAGAGATAATTAAAGTAGCAGTCACTCATCTATAGTGAAAGAATGTGGTATCGATCAGACTTCAATCTGGGAGGCAGAGCCCAACATGATTCTTGGAATAAATGAGATATCATAGGAATGATGGTTTTCTCAACTGTAGGAGGAGTGGGCAAATAAATCTCAAATGAGGAGACAGTGAATCAGAAAGTAACCAACATGCTCTCTAGTCTCCAAAAAATAAGCTACAAAGAAAAGTAGATAGAAGGGCCAGTGGAAGGCATAATCTGCAGCTACTACCTGTTGAGTTTGCTTGAGACTTGAGGACATTGCTGGACAATCAGGTGTGTAATCAAGGAGAGCTCCGCGGGGACAGGGAGAATACAAGTCATCTGAGCATGAGGGTTTCAGAAGTAACGAGTTGCTGCTTTGTTCTGCCTGCTGGACCTGGAGAAAGTTATTCTTTGGGTCAATTGTAACTTGAAAGTGTATAGTATCTCACTTTGTTACCTGATATATCGCATATATTTGTATTTGGTTATTTGAAATTGGATAGGGAATGGGGGAAAACAAGATGAGGGGTGGGGTGGGGGGGAGGGAAATGGGGACCAAGACATGTGAAAGAATATCAATGTATGGGAATTAATGTACCATCTATCTGGCAAATATCATGTATTAATTACATGATAATTAATTCTATTAATTATAATAAAAATATATATATAAAAAAAGAAAACCAAAAAAAAAAGAAAGAAAGTGTATGTGACAGAGAATTTTTGAAAACAGATTACAACCCTACCAAGATGATGCAGTACAAATTACCACATAATTAGTATTTATTCTTCTGTCCCTCCTCCCCTCCTGTCATGGATTCAAGAGAGTTCATTGGTATTCATTTCTTAGACCTTGCCTCATGATGAAGCAAATGCTTTAAGTGTTGGTAAAATGTAGGGCTTCTGCTGACTAATTTTTAAAACCTAGAACTTTTGTGAAGCTGTAGGGTTCAGTCATCATTGGCAAAGCTCATATTGCTTTCTAAGTATGCCTGAGCCTCTGTTTATGGGATCCAAGAATGGTTGCATGAATATATTGCACGTCACTCAGATATATATCACAAGGACCAGCTCAGAATGGTGGCATCTGCCTGTAATTCCAGCACAAAGAAGGCTGAGGATGGAAGATCGGGAGTTTGAGGCTAGCTTGGGCTACATAGCAAAACCCTATCAAAGAAACAAAAGGAATAAAGGAAGGATGGAGGGATGGAGAAAACAGAGAGAAAGGGAAGAAGAAAGAAAATAAAGGAAGGAAGGAAAGGAAGGAAAGGAAGGAAGGAAGGAAGGAAGGAAGGAAGGAAGGAAGGAAGGAAGCAAGGAAGGAAGGAAGGAAGGAAGGAAGGAAGGAAGGACAGACTAGTTCACCATGTTATTCAGGGTGTTCTGCAACTTTATTTATAATGCTGTGTCTTGGTCTAGGGGTGTAGCTCAGTGATAGAGTGCATGCCTACAATTTTCAAGGCCCTAATTTCCATCCTTATCATCAGCAACACACACATACACACACACACACACACACACACACACATCACTAGTATACAGACAAAAGATTAGCCAAGAATACACATTTATCAGGTTAGTATCACAAAAATGTCAACAGGATTGTTTTGTGGCTCCGCAAAGCTATTTTAGATCAATTCCAGCACAAATATCTATCATCTATACCAGATATATCTATGCCCCTGTCCTCTTTCCCATCTTTTCTTTGGCTAAATATCAGTAATAAAAGCAAAACAAAAATAATCTTGAATATATTATTTTTGCCCAAAGAATGATTTGAAACATTTTCTGAAATCAATTAATGGACATTTAGAAATCAGAGATATCATGAAAGCATCTGAATTGTCACTGTCGCTTCAGAACCACAATCTGTGCACAATGTTCAGAAATGTCTGTGTGAACACTTCAGTGGAACCAGGGAAGCTGCCTTGGACAGTAAAGTGATGTCCAGATGACCACTGTACCATCGCTTTAGTCATTCCTTGACAGGTTCACACATCCCTCACTTATTATCATTTCACATGGGGTATATTTACCTTTGTAAGTAAAGGACTACTGATGGGTGATAATGACAAAGCCACTATATTTTATTTAACCCTTATCACTTTAGAATTGAATTCTCTCATCTTATACGGAGTTATTCCACCATATTGATGAAAAACTGAAAGTGAGCAGTTAAAGAACCTCCTTCACTTCTGTCAAATAAAGTAGTATATCTACTACTGGGAAGTGGAAAATGTAACCTAACTTGAAAGACCATGATTGTTAATACAGATGTGTCTTGATTTACCATCCAGCAAATATCATGATCAAAATCTGCATTTTATCTACCTAATCATCCAGATGTCTTCACTTAGCAACTAAGAGGGCCAGTTGCCCTCACGATCACAGACTGACTGGGGAGTCACCACCCAGCATCTGCGCAGTATTGTCCATCATATGTCACTCCTGAGAGGAGAACCTGAATCAAACTTTGAAGAACACATTTCTACTGAATTTTGATTGCTTTTTCAGTATCACAGATCAAACCACTATAAGTCTGGAAACTACTCTGTATACCTAAACTATGTTGTCTACATAGGAGTACATAAAAGGATTCATAAAAGGATGCATACAGAGTGTTACGATCAAATTTTATATGCAAACACACTGGCTGGATTTGTGCTGAATGCTGTATCTTAGTATTAATATCTAGTCAGGGCTTCATGGCTGTAACAATCAAAGATGATCAGTGATACATTAATTAGATCAGCAATGAGAAGTCATATAATGGCTATTGTAACATGGTTCTTCATCCAGTCCTAGGTCCTCAACTGTCTGAAACTGTTGTATAAAATGTTGGAAATTTCACAGAAACTAACCCAACTACTATGCCACTGGGGATGAAAATTGACTTTTTAAATTTGTTTTTATTTCTTGTTTCAGAGCTGAGTCATTTCTGATTCCTTGTATTTTTCAAACACTTGATATCCCAGCTATGGGGACACAAATATAGGAGTTAATGTCTAAGAGCTACAGAGGAAAAGAACACTCTCCTGGCATTGGTATGAGATAATCTTCCTAGCTCCTTCTTCAATGAAGAGAACACAGCCCACACACAGCTTTTGTAAATCTCTGTTATCCTTGAGCAAACCACTTGTACATTTTATGTATATTCTATGCCAGTTAAAAGACAAAACTCTGTTTTATAAGACATTTGAAGATAGCCCTGAGACAGGATACCCAGGGTAGGATGAGTAATACCAGAGCTCCATGCTCCACGCTGGACACAAACACTAACAGAAGTCAATTTCAATCAGATCTTAAGTGTTTTCTGTTTGCCATGCAAACACATGTGTTTCTATTCTGAGTTTACCTCTCTTTACTACATGCCTAAAACAAGGCTAATAGTTGATCTTTTCCTTTCAGCTTATATTTTTTCATCATTATTTATTAATGGCTTCCTGTGTACCAGATCCTGGGGAATGTGATAGGGGATGAAGTAGAAATACAAGCCTGGGAATCACTGCAATAGTGGAAAGAAAGACAAATATCTCTTAAGTGATGGAACTCCAACACCAGCTATCTGGTTCCCAGGCTCCAGGCCCATGCAGTTTCCAAAGTGTGGTACAAACAATGAGATTGGCTTTGTGTGGAGAGCTGTGTGGGGTGACTACTATGTGAGAAAGTTACCACTACAGCCAGTCTGTTAGCACCCTGCTCGGGGGCCCTGCTCATACTCTTTGGGTTCCTTTGGTGTCTTGTCTCAGAGCTACATTCTTTTGCCTTAGAAAAGCTAAGTTTCATCTTCTAACCTGTAGTATTTTCAGGGTCAGGTATGAGAGGTGTGTTCAGTGAAGAAGGGGATTTACCAAAGTCTGTGTGTGTGATAGTTTTATTTCCCCCCTTTCAAAATTACTGCTGGCTCTAAAAGAGTCAAGAACTCAAACTTGCATGAACTCTTCAACACCTCTCCAAATTCAACAAAACTGACATTTATAGCTTTGTTGAAGCGGAGACATGGCATTTGGCTTGAGATTGTTTGGACTGTAGAGTGTCAGTATAAATAGCTGTGATTGACTTTTGCATCGTGAACATCTGGAAGCAATTTATGGCATTCCAGCTGGATTAAAGAGCGTTTTAAAGGAATTTCACCAGTGGTTTTTTTTTCCCCCTGTTGGCCATGGTGAATAAAGTTTCAAAGAAGGTTTAGCTGCTGTTCTTCTTAATGTAGACTGTGGTGAAGTCAAATTCAGGGCAAATGTGGGGTGGAGTGGGGGGAAAGAAGAGGGAGGATTGTTTTGCCTACGAACTAAGCACAGAAGTGTCTTTCCCTCAGCTGTTCACAGTGAAAGGAGAAAAAAACCTCAAGCACCAATGAGCTACTGTCCCTACACAGAAATCATGAACTCTGACACCTTTAAGGTGAAAGAATTGATGTAGGAGAGGTAAAAAGCCTTTCATGTGTCCCTTGACTCAACAAGAAGGTCTAGAAAGAAGCCTAGACATGGGCTGTTGTTAGGCATGTGGCATGTAACGGAGTTATTGTATGTGAGCTTACTGTGTGTGAAACACCTGCTAAGGGCTAGGAAGAGGAGAGAAATGGTATACTAAGAGCAAGTGCCCAATCATGGAGACAGAACTTGGACTCCAGTAAATAGAAAAACACAGGAAACAACCTATGCATTGTGTAGTTCCCATTGTTGAAGTGGGATGCATAAGGTGCCCTATGTGATGTTGGACCATCAGGGAAGGTTCCTTAGGAATGTGAGATTTGTCTCAGGATATGAAAGGGTGACAAATCAGAAGAGAGGAACAGAATAGCATTTCCGGTTGGGAGGTTAACAATTTTCTTAACATTTAAACCTCCAGACATGGTAAGGAACAATCCAGCAGGATAGACAAGATAGATATTTCCCATTTACATGGTGGGGTGGGGTGGAGAATGAGCATACTTGTCCCATATACCTGTAATTTCACCCAGATATTGCTTGTCATTTCCACTGTGAGCATAATCTTCATCATCAGCCATAATTGTATAGCATTAAGAACCTGTAGAGGTGAAGGAAAATCACATAACCTTACTGAGCCTTGGTTTATCCCCCATCCTCCCCACTTTTACAACAAATGATTTGACAGATACTTGAGTGAGTTGTATCTCTTAGGAAGACAAAGAATCTTTGTAACAATGAAGTTGTGTGTAACACAAGAATCATGTGTAACAAATACAGTGTGGAGACTACTGTTCATGACAGTGAAAGATGAACATTTTTCTGGACAAATGAAAAAGAATAGGTAGAATCTTTGGGGAAATGAGAGTGTGTCATCAAGTTTCTCTATCCTAAATAAGAAAGCGAAACACCCATGATTAAATTGGACTCCTCTACTTGAAGAAAGCAACCCCACATGTTGTTAGAGCTGTAATATATGGGTCATTGTGGCCCTTCTTTTTCTCATTGTTGCTGAAGGAAAGTGATGAAGTGGTGCCAAGAAAGTGGCAAATTGCCCTAAAAATCCCATAAAAGTGCAATTTAGCACACACAGTTCTGCTGAAGAAAACCACCTTTGTTTCATTATTAGCTTCCCAGGGATTTCTTTCCTTGGTTGGCATTTAAGTGTGGAAAACTTGTCCTTTTTTCTTAACATAATGAGACAGTTCTCATGTTTTAAGAACAATAGAAAAAAGCACGAAGAGTGATTGATGCATTACCTGAGATTTATTAACTACCACCTGGAGCCTTATTGCCAACCTCTGGGTATGATTTTGAGGCATAAACCTCTGTTGTTTTTAGTAAAAATAGAAAGAAATCTAATCTCTAAGACCAAGAAAGAAAAACGTTCTATTAGGGATTTGCTCTGCCTTTTCCCTTAACTCAAGTTCAGGCTTTGACCTATAGACAAAAGAGCAGCTACTTTGCTTAAAGGGTTTAGAAGTAACAGGAAGGCAAACTCTGAAGTTATTTGTTGATATAATTTCTGGCAGTATTTTCCCAGCTTCTGTTTCACATCTCTTTCCACTTGTCTGTACAGGCTTGATGAAAATATATCAAAATAAAGCCTTGCTAATGTGATCGCATATCATTTTTCATGCCCTCTGCATTTGATTAGAGGAATATATCTGAAACAAAGGGGGGTGAGGCAGGCAGAAGGGTGAGAGTGAGCAGAGAAGAATGTTAGGTCATGTTGTAATCTCAGGAAATGGTTGGGAGTTGAGACCAAACCTCAGTGGAAAATGGGCTCTGAATTAAATAAGACAGTGGTAGAGCAGTGGATCACCAAAGTCTTCCTTTTCTGATGGTGAAAGCATGTTGTTCTAGATAGGCCTGGTCAGAGGGAATTTATGGTTCAAATGATATATTCCTTAACTTACACATTGTTTTAATTCAACATATACTTAAGTATTTTCAATGTGGGAAGAGACGACAGGTCAATCTAAGAGGCTATGTAGAAGGGAAAATTGAGTAACTAATTGCAAAGTGGATTATATTGTTAGACTTTTTTTTTAAATAATAGAAAGCTAAGGAATCATTTGAAGATGAAAGCTGAGACCCCAAGGATAAGAAGCTATTTTCTTTGCTTCTTTCATTATGGTTAATTTGGACATAGAGCTTTTGGTGCACAAGAACATTTTGCCTTCCTGAGTATGAGACCAAGTTCTTTTTATTTATTTAATTTTTTTTCTTTGGTCAGTCCTGGGGTTTGAACTCAGGGCATGAACACTGTCCTTGGACTTTTTCAAGGCTAAAGCTCTGCCACTTGAGCCACAGCACCACTTCTGGCTTTTTCTATGTATGTGGGTACCAAGGAATTAAACCCAGATCTTTGTGCATGTTAGGCAAGCTTGTTACTACAAGACCAAACTCCTGGCCAAAACCAAGTTCTTTAGTTTGAAGAAATGTCAAATGTGGACACAATGATGTATTTGGAGATAGATAGGGTAAGTGAGGAATCTCTTCATACTTTTTGCAGTAAAATTAGATTTGGCTGATGGACAATTTCATTACTGAGGCTACTCTTATCAAGGTAAGAGGTAAAATGATCTTGTAGATTGTGATAGAAAATGAAGTTGAAACCCAGTGCATGGCTCATGACTATGATCCTAACTACTCAGGAAGCTGAGATTTGAGGATCTCAGTTCAAAGCCAGCCTGGGCACTAAAGTCCACAAGACTCTTAAATCCAATTAACCACTAGAAAATGGGAAGTGGCACTGTGGCCTTGAGCTTAAGAGCTCAGGGACAATGCCCAGGCCCAGAGTTCAAGCCCCACAACCGACAAAAAAGAAAATGAAGTAGAAGGAACTGTGTTCAGAGGAGATTTTACTTGTCTAAAAAAAGGAGAAAGATGTTAACTGCAGAAAGTCAATTTAATGCTGACATTCTCCTGATATCCTGAAGGTAAGTCCCACTGGCCAAGCCAAGGGCACTTAATGGTAATGTAGGTTATGTGTATGCATTTTGTTTTCAGCAAAAAATGTTGTATAAACAGTGAAAAAATATCTGTCAGCAAACAAAGTGAAGTAGAAAGTAGAATTTGTTGGGGAGTAAATTATTCAGCTGAGTGTTTCAGTGGTAATGGAACTGATATTCTGTTCTCCATCTGAATGACCTTCTTTTCCTCTTTCTTCCTTTTTTCTCTCTTCTTTTCTTCTCCATTTTATTAGCTATACCATTCTTTTCATGGAAGTGTATCAGCATTGGGTTCGGGTAAAAGAAAATGGAAATCTATTTTGCGATGAGAGTAAGGTTCTGAATCTGTCACTGAAATGCCAAAATTTCTACTAATTTGTAGAAAATTAGTATTAAAAATAATTTGGGGGTCATTGTCATACCAAACAATCATGACAGTATTAAAAGGCAGACAAGCTTTCTGGTGTGATATATACATCCCTGTAGCCCTGTACAGGACAGAGATAAGCCCCTTATAAAACTTATACCTATAACCCTAGCTACTCAGCAGGGTGAGATCTGAGGAACAGCCCTGGACAGGAAAGTCTGAGAGACTCTTATCTCCAGTTAACCACCAATGATACTTGAAGCGGATGTGGCTCAAGTGAGAGCTTAGAGCCTAAAAGCCCTGAGTTCAAGCCCTACCCTCCTACCCCTGACCCAAACCCACAACCACAAAAAGAAAAACAGCTCCTTGTTGGAATGTGAGTTCTTGGAGAATATTCACTTTTGATTATCTACGTTCTACTTATCACCAACACTCACAGCAATACGTGCCGAAGAGAAGGTGCTCAACAAGTGTCTGTTGAGTTTAGTGATTGATTATTATTTGGTAATGTATTTTTTTCTTTCCCTTAGAAGTTAAAAAAGCATAGGCTGCTAAGCAATGGGATTAGAGGTGGTCTATTATTGGTATCTGAGGTGTCTGGGGATGTTTAATTCAGGGCCTATCAGATGTATCACTTACCAGTTTAAACTTCTCACCTACAAAACAAAGCATCCTTTCCAGTACTAATAGTCTATAACTTTATCTATTGATACAGGATTTCCACAAATGTTTTCAAGATTACTGTATAATATTGACATATCTGAGGTTATCATTAAGAATTTTCATTTGGAAAGGTTGCGGAGCAATATCCCTGGATCCACCTCTCTATTATATAATCTAACTTTGGGCCCTGGGCCAAATATATTTTCTTACAACCTTAAAGGAGGAAGACATTAGAGAACAAAGTTGGGAAATATGACATTTGCAAAATGAAAGTATTTCTCATGTCTTCCTATAATAGTGGGAAAATAAAAGTTGATAGAACAATGCTTGAATCTGCGATTAAGGACTACTTAAAAAAACAAACTTATTTTCCTCAACTCTAAATTCCTCATTCAAGTTATGGAGTTCTTGATTATAAAGATTGTGCTTTATCTGCCATTTCCCCTTTCTTAATCTCCCAGTTCATATAAAATAATGAAATAATAATAAAATAATTAAAATCGATTGGATGAATACATGCATAAGTAATGAGGGTGGTATTTGAACAGCTGCGAAAATCCAGGAATGAATAAATGTGCCAGAGGAAGTAGAGGTGGTAACACTGCATCCCTGGAACAGAGGAAGACTGAAAAGGGTAAGCCATCGGAGTTGATGATGCAGTTAAAGCTTCACATTTACAAATCAACTGCTCTCTTGGCACATGAAGTTAATATCAAAGACTCCTTCCCAAGTGTATTATCATGGGAAGAGAAAGAGACTATGATACCATGGGCAGTACCCCCGGAACACCGTAGAAACCCCATGTCATTGTGCTCCTGCTGATTTATACTCATGCAAGAAACATTGCCAGACCATCCTCTTCTTCAGAAGAATATAGATATCTAGTTACCTATTTAAAATCTGATTTGAAACAGTAGCCATGATTTTTAGATTTGTAATGTTTTTAAAATATCTCATGGCCAGATGAAACTTCCCAAACTTTAATTGGTTACCAATAGATCTACTAAACGGATGTAGAAAGTCACAATATTTTGTATTTTTGTTAGTACAGTAAAGGCATAAGGAACTAACATTAAACTATGCAACTTACTAAAAGGCAAGGCTGTTGCCTCCCTCCTTCTTCTAGCTATTTATAGATTCTGACCCTTGTTTGAATACTAGTTGTTTTTCTTAGCCCCATAGTCTGTTGTGTTTCAGGATGCCTTAGTTCTACTCTAGCTCTCCCTTTGGCTAGTTCACTTGAGTCTTTCCCTAGTATTGAAAACTGCTAATCCATGCCCAGGCTAGAGAAATAATAGACTACTGTCCAGACTATTGACTGGATAGACCATCTTGATACAGAAATGGCACTTTGGAGAGCTCTGCTTTATGCCACTTGAAAGACATACACATAGACACATACACATGCATACACACACACACACACACACACACACACACACACACGCATGCACATGCACACACCACAAGAGCAGGAAGAAAATCCATTGTGTAATTAGTAATTGAATGACTACAATATGTCTGTCTCCCTCACTACCACATTGTCAACATATGAAATAATTTTCTCACTTCTTTTTCAAAGTTGAACTTTGATTTTTTAAAAAAAATATGACAGTATTCTTAGGACTTCAATAGACCATTTCATTTAAAAGCAAAAATGAGCATGAACCATAGTTCCAAACTCTATCTTCCACTCTTGAAACTGGACCTTTTTAAATTAATTTACTGTCCACTTTAACTGAGAGCATTTCTGCCTTCTAGAATTATTTTGCCAGATAATAAGTCTGCCAGTGATTTTAACAACTTCATAAATAAATTCATTTGGTTTAAAGAGCAATTATAACTGATGTTATAGATAACTGGTAATGCTAGTTTTGTTTGCAAAACTCAGGTAAGAAAATACTTGTTTCTGGAAGTATATTTAGCCATGTACAGCATATAATAACTATGTTTTGATTTTCCATCTCCGTGGATGTGTAACTACCAAATAAAAATTGTATATAAATTTAAGGTATATTGTTGTAATATAACGTGTAATATCATGTTACACTATTATTATGTTGTTCTGATATACATTATGAAATGTACTACAATTTATTATCGTACCCATGACCTGACAATTTCCTGTCGGTTTGCAGAGTGAACATTCAGAGAATGCTCAGCAAACTTCGAGTATACTTGTGTATACTGTAGTCACAATGCTTTGTCTGAGGTCTCCGGAACATCCTCATCCTTTCTGCTGTGTGCTAGCATAACCCCATCTCCTCCATCTTACCACATCCCTTGTCACTTCCATCCCTATCCATTTACTCCTGTCTGATGTCAAGACTGCTTTGCTTGTAAGGCAGAGCTTCAGCTTCTCCTCATCCCAGACTTTTCTGTATAGATGAAAATGACGTTCTTCATGACACAACAGTGTGGAGGCCATCAGAGGCTATTATGGGCTTCTATGGAAAGCTTACATTTCCACATTGCTCTTCCTATAATGGGATTATTTTCTTTTATCCTTTTCTTATACCTTTAACTCATCAACAGTATGTTTTCACAGATACTTATACCAATCATATTAGAATACTTTTTAAAAATTATTTCTAGTACTAAATTCACAGCTTTACTTCTATGACATAGTTGCTTAGCAGTCATATAAAATGTGTATTTGGTTATTCTTAATGGGCCCATGTATACATGGGCTACATAAAATTTGCATTCTTACACTAGTGACTCATTTATCAATAGTAATAAATACCCTGGGCAAGAGGCCAAATGCACTTTGGAGGATTGTAACCTCACAATGGTTAAAAGAAAAAGAATATAAAATGGTGTGTGTGTGTGCATGTGTGTGCGTGTGAAATAGTATTTTTAAAAACTTTCCAAAAGATTTGGAAGTGAATCATGAAAACAAAGTAAAGGAAATTTTTGAGTAATATATTAATAGATTTAAGAAATGTCTCTAGAAAGTTTTTTCTTGCTGTGGAGGTCATAGAGAGAGAGAGAAGGAAATTTAACAGATCCTTCCATTAAAATGAAAGACTATAATTACATCAAGATGATGTCTTTCTACATGACATATTAGATTTTATAACCAAAGGAGCCATACGTGTTTTTATGACCATGCTCAAGAGCAACAAAGGTTCAACGAGGGATCAAAGGAGGATGAGAAACTTTTCAGACCATGATGGAAGATTTATTGTTATGCAATGAAAAGCAAGTGTTTTATGAATATTGGTGAGAATTAATAGTACTTTATTTTGTGGCTCAGTGAGATGTGTGGTTGACACTTCAGATAATCTTCTCAGTGACTTTAATGGAAGCTATGTGCCTTTGAGGACAAGGTGTGCATGTTTTCCTGACCAAAGAAGTGATTCTCCACATAACTCTCAGATTTTTCCATATCCTTTTCAAATTAAAATTTCTGTGTAATAAAACCATTTAAGGGAAATGAAAATGAATACAAAGGAGGTAGGTGAGTTCTGAAGAGATTCAGTACTCTATAAAACCTTTTTTTTTTTTTTAAACCCAGGTGTTTGTGCATGGTAGGCAAGCACTCTACCACTAGGCCAAACTCCTGGCCTCTTGGTTAAGTTTTAATAGGTTCTTGAGTTTTGTTGTTTTGTTTTGTTTTGTTTGACAAAACTTCCGCTGAATTCATCAGAACTCCCTTTAACTCACTTTCAAAGACTTTTTTTTTCCAGTCCGTGGACTTGTACTCAGGGCCTGAACACTGTTTTCGGCTTTCTCAAGGCTAGAGCTTTACCACTTGAGCCACAGCACCACTTCTGGCTTTTGCCTATGTATGTGATACTAAGGAATCGAACCCAGGTCTTTGTGCATGCTAGGCAAGCACTCTACCACTATGCCAAACTCCGGGCCCCTTGGTTAAGTTTTAATAGATTCTTGTGAGTTTTGTAGTTTTATTTATTTATTTATTTTGGACAAAACTGCTGAATTCATCAGACCTCCCTCTAACTCACTTTCAAAGATCAACGGCTGTGATGTGATGTGATGTGTGTGTAGTTTTTACATGAGTATTTGATCCTCCAATTAAGAAACATGGGAAAGCTTGGCTGTGAGTCAACATTTTATAAATATCTGGCAGGAATCACATCCAGGCAACACACTACCAAATATATCTGGGCTCTTCATTATACATGATAAAATGATGGAAGGGGAAAAGGAAGCACATTTTTACACATGCTAGGCCTCAAAAACCAAACCTGTAAGTGTGTTCACTAGGACCTAGTCTGTTTACTAGGACCCATGGTAGGTGACTACCATATGCCTGGCTTCTATTAAATAGCTTAAATGTGACCAGGCAAATGAAAATGTGACTCTGGTTCATTGTAAATCGTTTGTGGGAAATGGTAGGTATTGAAACTCTGTACAAAGAGTGAATAGTTGATGAAAAGATATATCTTTCTAATAGTGAAAGAGGCACACATATAGAAAATGTGTTCCTAGCAGCATTGGTACCTGTAGAATGCAGTAGTTTATGGACTTCATAAAAGCCAATCCTGGAGATTTTTGAAACATTCCTTCCTGCATATGTCAGTCCTGTGTGTTTATGCATTTCTATTGTTCACTCTGAATGCTTTACTTACAGCTGAAGGTTTATAGTCACAGTCTTCCAGGAACTTGCTTGTTTCAATTTGTTTTGGAAGAATGGACTATTTCCACTGAAAAAATTCAAAAATCTGAAACGTCTGGTTTGATGGCCCAGGAAGTCTGACAGGGGAGGTTGATCTACAGTTGAATCTAGAAGATGCCTATGCACATAGCTAAAGGAGAGAGACTCCCTTCCAAAGCAGCTTTCCTCACGGATGGAGAGACTTCACTGTCTAAGCTGGGAAGACTGATCGAGATATGTATTAATAGATATGTCTGTAAGCTTCCTGGTTTGCCTCTCACTTTCTTCATTTAACTAAGTTAAGAAAGACTGAGGGAGTAGCAGGGAGCAGAGTGGTGCAGTGGGACTGGAGGTCTTGCTAGAAGCATAAGTAAGGTAACTCTGAGTATTAGAAATGGCTAAATTCATGATCATCCATTGACACCTTCCGGACACACATAATAGAGGCTCCTCCCTCTAGAAGACTGCCTCTTTGTTTCCAACTGTCAAAAATACCTCATTTTTGCTATTTAACACTACTATATATAAGGTGGTTTATACACCAGAACAATCAAACTTGACTGAGTGCTTATAAAGATTTTTATTTCCTAATGCCTTATAATACATTTTAAAAATGTAACCTATGGATCTGTGAAATACAAAATTTCTTGTCATGAGCTTGAAACAATTACTTCAGTAGATTGTAAACACTCAGTTCAGCTCCACTTGGCAAGTCTTCACAAGTTCTTTAGGCTCAATATTTTCATTAGCTCTAAAATAAAATTCAATTTGGACTTTTTCTTAAACCATTTTAAGAGATGTGAATGACAGAGGACAGTTTGAAATAAGGGTTAAGTTATGAACATGACTTAGACTTTTATTATACATTGGAAAATGGCTTGATCGGATGCACTATCAATTAGTTCCAGCTGCTCAATAGCTTGGATAAATATTCATTCCTTTTTATTAGAAATCTTTCACACCCAGGGCATAGGCCAGCATGTTGGCTTTGTAAATCATGTAGCCAGTCCAACTCTTTCAACTCTAAACCAGAAAGAGGCTCATATAAAGTCACTATTTGTGGAGCTGAGTAGGAAAATTGAGGGAGACGGAGGTCAGGAAAGGCATAGATTAAGGACTGCTATGCCTATTGACTTGTGAGTATATCCCTTAGGAAATCCCTGGGGGTAGAGCAGTGTTCTCAAAACTTGTGGAACCCTTTAAAATATGCAGAAAGGAATCAAAGTAAACAGTCTTCTAAATTCTTCCTCTAAGTGAAGAGATGGAACAACTGTAGGTCAATCATAGACGAATTTTAGAACATATTGAAGACATTAGTATTTTAGTGTGTGTGTGTGTGTGTGTGTGTGTGTGTGTGTGTGTGTGTGTGAGAGAGAGAGAGAGAGAGAGAGAGAGAGAGAGAGAGAGAGAGAGAGAGAGAGAGAGAGAGAGAGAGAGAGGGGACACCTGGGGTTTGAGATAAGAGTCTAACAACTTTCCTGCCCCTGCTAACTTCAAATCTGGATCCTCAGATCTCAGCATCTTGAGTAGTTAGGATTATAGGCATGAGCCACCAGCACTCAGTACAAACAAAATATGCCATGCTTCCATTTTGACATGGACAATACTGTCCATGTATTTTCAA
Source organism: Megascapheus bottae (assembly GCF_031878675.1). Classification (NCBI taxonomy): domain Eukaryota; kingdom Metazoa; phylum Chordata; class Mammalia; order Rodentia; family Geomyidae; genus Megascapheus; species Megascapheus bottae. The sequence continues at coordinate 25,042,449 of NC_143510.1, forward strand.
AGTGTTCATTAATCTTTGCTAATAGTTCATCTGTGGGTCAACCATAACACATGGCATAATATTCATAAATGCTATTATATATAGAAGATATATATAGCTAATATATAATACACACACACACACACACACACACACACACTTTACTTTTTCTGTGCCCGCAATCTTACAAGTTTCCATCAATTTTATTTCTGGTGTTTCATTGTCCCAGCCTTGTCACTATGAATTCCAGTGGGTCACGGGGAAAATGACTATAGTATTCTAAATTTGCCTCCATTTGCTGAGAATTCTGGAGAAATTTCAGCTTTGAGTTTTACAGATTACTTACTGAAAAAAGCCTGGGAGTTATTGCTATCCATTGGGTAATTAGGTAGTTCCAAGGAAAATAATAAAACTATTTTGTGCCTGGGAGATTAGAATGGCACACAGTGACTCATATTAGTCAGCTGAGTAATTATGTAATTACAAAAGAAGGGGGGAAAAAAACCTTTATATTGTTTTTCCTAAGAGGCCCTTTTGGAAGTGTTCCAGCCCATCAGGTACTTATGTAATTAGGTCAGGGGCACAATCCATAAGGAAAGACTGGGGGAATTCATTTAAAAAAATGTTTATGTAAAAGAACACAGTAGGAAAAAAAGGATTTTTTTCACAGATCCACACAGAGTTTGTTAACACTGCAATGGCTCTTGTAGTAAACATCAAGAAGCATGACATTTCCCAGTAACTAGAGGCTTTGCATACATGAATAAATGAGGGGAAATGGTATATATTGTGTTTATCACCTTTATCTACTTAGCATGTACTGGTTGCTCTGCTCAATATCTTTGTATAGTAGCCTAGTGTCTTCCCTGCTTGTGTAAATAAATGAACTGGGAGTTTCAAAGAATCTTAAGATATAGGTGATGTTGACAGCCTCTCTTCCCATGATGCTTCACTTCCTCTTACCTTTCCTCGTCCTAATTATAAATGTTATTCTGTGTATAGAGATTAGTATAGTAATTGCTCATTTTGTCTCTTCACTTTTTTTATCAGTATTGAAAAGAAATAAACATTGGGTGAAAAGTGGTTATATGGCTGACTCGAGCCATCCAAGTTAGCCATCAGACTTTTCTACATAGTTGCTCTGAACAGTTATAACTTGGTGAATACAGTACTTTGTACGAAGACATTGATTTCACACGCAGGACAGAATGCTCCCATTAAATGCATATTTCCCCTGTTAGCATAAGTCCATGAAAACAGATGTTGGCTGTCCTATGATGCCAAAGAATTCAGTTAATTTATTATACAGGTTGCTCTAATCATTAATATTCCCAATCACATCTGCATTTCTGAGACATTGTCTCTGTGTTTGTAATTCTTGTCTTAGCAGACAATTTGTGGTTTCTCTGACTCTGACTCTCAGACTCTGACTCTCAGATTTCTCTACTCTTTATCTGATTGCCATGCTTCATGTAGCCATGCTTTCAAAGTTTTAGAGGATTAAAAATGGTATTTCACCACTGAAAGAAGTTAAGGCCACTTTACTTCAATAGGTAATAATATAGCAAGACATGGCAGCACAGGCCTGTAATACCTACTACTCCAAAGATAGACGTAAGGAGGATTACAAGTTTGGAGGCTGCCCAGGCAAAGCTACCAAAGCCCTATCTCAGAAACAAAATTCCAACAAAAGGACTGCTAAAGAGGTAAAATGCTTGCCTAGCATGTGTGAGGTTTTGGATCCAATCCTCTGTATTGTTAAGGAGAAAAGATGAAATTATCTCTGGCAGAGAAATATGAGCCCTCATTTTCAGCTGATGAGAACATGTCCTATGGATCAGCCCAGGCTGTAGTTCACAATAAGCATTTGAACTCTTTAGATGATGGCTGAGGTCAAACTGAGGTCTCTGAACCTGAAAGCTAGGAAGGGATGGTGGGAAGGCTGACTGAGATTTCTCCAGAGACAAGTCCCCTTCCAGTACTGGGCAAATGTTTTTTGTCATCCAGACTGTAGGATTCACATAATTCAACTGTGGGAGTGGCAAAGATTTTCCAAATGTTTACTTGGGGTTCTTAGGATGTCATTGCTGAATCTACTGGAGTAGGTACAATTTAGATTAGGAAATTATCCAGGCATATAAATATATATATATATATATATAATTTCCATCCTTCTCTTCTCCAAGTGAGATTTCTAGAACAAGTGTTAAGATGCATTCAGTGTGTTCACTGGTTATTTGGTTCCATAGATGTGAATGTACCTCAGGCTTCTTAAGCAGTGTTAATGCTAAGCAACTTATTTTAGCTTAGCATCTTCACATTGAGGTTTTAAGCGATGAGCTGATGGTGGGCTCTGGATAATTTCATGCTCTTTTTTTTTTTTGCCAGTCCTGGGCTTGAGCTCAGGGCCTAAGCACTGTCCTTGGACTTTCTCAAGGCTAGAGCTCCACCACTTGAGCCTCAGCACCACTTCTGGCTTTTTTGTATGTATGTGGTACCAAGGAATCGAACCCGGGTCTTTGTGCATGCTAGGCAAGCACTAGGCCAAACTCCCAGCCCAATTTCATGCTCTTTTAATGAACATTCCTGTCAATGATACTACCTGTCAAGATTTTTTAACATGGTTATTTATTTGATAAATATTTCTGTCAGTGTTATAATATAATATAGTTCTATATTATATTATTTGGAATGACATAGTTCTCTGACTCTCAAGGACATCAAAAGCTAGTAAAGATGTGGTGAATGATTTGGTGAACATCGTAATTACTATTATATTAGGATTGTTATATAATATTGTAATTACTTTAAAAGAGACTACTGATTATTATTTGGAGAAGGCAAGCTTTCTAGAAAAAGAGATATTTCCTGGGTACAATGGCTCATACCTGTAATCTCAGCTATGCAGGAGGCAGAGATTGAGAGGAACCTGATTGGATGCCAAATGATACACAAACTTCCCACCAACAACCACCTGTGGTGGTACATGACTGTGGTTGTAGGTATGTGGGAAGATTCATTCTAAGAAGAAGATCACAAACTAGATCTTTCAAATAAAGGCTCTCTCAGTTTAATCAGGTTGTTTACTCAGTGGATGCTCTGCCACTTGAAACACGTATCCAGCCTGTTTTTGTGTTGGTTATTTTGGAGATGGGATCTTGCAGATTTTTCTGCCCAGGCTGGCTTTTAAATTCAATCCTCCTGAGTAGCTTAAGTCACCACCTGTACCCAGATGCTCATAGCTGTTTTTTTTTGTTTGTTGGTTTGTTTGCCAGTCCCGGTGCTTGAACTCAGGGCCTGAGCGGTGTCCTTGGGCTTTCTCAAGGCAAGAGCTCCACCACTTGAGCCACAACACCATTTGTGCCTTTTCCTGTGTGTGCTACCGAGTTAATGAACCCGGGTCTTCGCGCATGCTAGGGAAGAACTCTACCACTAGGCCACACTCCTGGCCCTCATAGCTGTTATTTTTTTAATGAAATGGTTCACTTTTCCACTTCAGGGAAGTGATTTTTTTTACTTTAGTTACTGTGAAGATGATGCTAAGTGAAGTGAACTCCAAGAGGAGGATTTTTCACTGGGGTTGTTGTTTTCAATGTACTATATGAAGTTATTTATTTTTTCTTTAATTTTCTTTCCTATGGTTTATCCCCTGTTGTATCAATATTTGATTTGGGTACCCAGTGTATTGTATATATGTTTATCTGCATTAGGGAAGGAAAAGAGAATGATAAAATAGTGAGATAAAAGGAAAAGAATAAAGCAATGCAAGAGCGATACTCTCAAGATAATATGTTAGAAATGAACTTTACAACTTGAGGGGGTGTTGGGGCAAGGGAAAATAGGAGAAAAATGAGAAGGGGATAATAATTTGGGAAAAGAAATGTACTCACTACCTGACATATGTAACTATAACCCCTCTGTACATCACCTTAGCAATAAAATTAAATTAAAAAGAAAAGAAAAGAATGTTGCATATAGTAGTGTGACATCCTCAAGACACAATAGCAGTTCCATGTGTCACCTCTCCCAGTTCTGAGTCTTGTCCCAGAATGAATTGTTTTCTACATTTCAACATTGTTTCTGCAATCTAATCTAATTCTTCTAAACTACTCATAGCACATATTACAATTTATTTTTTATACCATTTACTATTATCAATTGTGGAAGGAAAAGATTTAGTCTATAATACTATACTTATATGACTATTTCTCCACCATTTTACAACATAGTTATGTGAGAATTTTTAAATCCGCATTCCTTATTTTTCTGGGTTTGTTTTACAAATATTGCCACACACAAATCTATCATAGACTATGGATACATTTTTTTGTTGTTGGGATAATATATAGAGGGGTTAGAGTTGCATTCATCAGGTAGTAGGTGAATTACTTCTCACACATTGACTATGGATACAATTTATCTGACATATAGTTAGTGTGGTTCTTGTTGACCATTCTTCTTTAGCTGCATAGACCATTTGATGTTTTAATTCTTTTTGCTCTGAAATTCTTTATATGCTATCCAGCTATTAAAATTTTGTTGACACCTTATATTTTCCGTTGTTTCCTCTTTCATGTACTTTGTCTGTCTGAACTATACCTTCATGGAGAAATAGGGATAAGTGTGGATGCCATGGTTCACAAAAATAGGATAGGGCTTTCTACATGAGCTAAGAAAAAGAGTCACTTCCCATCACCAAGGAAGAGCAGGTGTGGTGATTAGACAAAGTTGAAACTGCTTTCAGGAATATTAAGAAACAGATAAAATACATGTAGGAGGAGGAATAGAATGGTGTAATCATCATTATGAATATCCCATTTGAAAAAGAAGGAGAAAGGGAGTATTTCTGGCAATAAGATAAGAATTGACCTGACAGTTACAAAGAAAGAAAAATGGAAGCTTGCCAGTACTTTCAAAGAACTGTTTAAAAATGCTTCATGCCTAATATCTAAGACTTCAGTCTCTTTCCATTTTAAATGCATAAAAAGGCATGAATAAGAAGCAAACAAGAGCATTTAAAATAATCAAGTAGCAAATTTGCGAATTAGAAAAAGATATAACAGAGCTGTTTTGTCATTTAAATGTATAGAAGTATTAGTGTGTACTGAAGTGCACACTCTGCTTCATAATGTGTACAATTGTCATTTGTTAATAAAAATCCTTTTTAGAAAAGTTATTTCCTTTAAGTAGTAGCACAAAAGGATTTCAATGGTTCAGTTTATGAGTATAATGCCACCCTTTTGATCATTCTCTCCCATCTCTCCCAACTTGACCCATCCCTTCAATTTTCCTAGTTTTATTATAAAAACCTTTAGAAATGAAGTTTAAGGATATGCATATGTTAACTGCCTTGATTTTTCATATAGTTTTATTGTAAATAATAGAAGGGTTGTAGGAGAGACCAAGGTTTCTACTGATTATGACAAATGAGGGAAACCATTGAGCCTATGTTCCTTTGAGTCTGGCTTACTTCACTTAATATGATTTTTTCTAAGTCTTTCCATTTCCTTACAAATGGGGCAGTGTTGTTCTTTCTGACACCAGCATAGAATTCCATTGCGTATAAATATCACATCTTGTTGATCCACTCATCAACTGAGGGGCATCTGGGGTTGGTTCCATATCTTTGCTGTGGTAAACAGTGCTGCAATGTTTAAGTGTGTCTGTGGGTTAATATCTAGGTCCTCAGTTCTATTTCATTGGTCTTCAGACTTGTTCTTGTGCCAGTACCAAGCTGTTTTGGTCACTATAGCTCTGTAGTAGAGTCTAAAGTTTGGTATTGGAATTCCTCCTGCGCTGTTCTTTCTGCTAAGAAGTGTGTTTGCTATACAGGGTCTTTTATTCCATCTGAAATTTTGGATGGCCTCTTCTATTTCTTTAAAGAATGATATTGGGATATTGATGAGTATTGAATTTGTAGATAGCCCTTGGCGAGATTGTCATTTTCACGATGTTGATTCTTCCAATCCAGGAGCATGGGAGGTTTTTTTCATTTCCTCGGTTCTGCTTTAATTTCCTTTTGCAGGGTTTTAAAGTTTTCATCAAAAAGGTCCTTTACATTCTTAGTCAAGATAATTCCTAGGTACTTTATTTTCTTTGAGTCTATTGCAAAAGGAGTTGCTTTCCTGATTGTTGCCTCATTCCTCTCACTGTTGGCATAGAGGAAGGCAGTTGATTTTTGAGAGTTAATTTTATACCCTGGTACCTTGCCAAAGTCTCGAATCAGCTCATGAAATTTGGGAGTGGAATCTATAGGGTTCTTTAAATACAGAATCATTTCATCTGCAAACAGGGAAAGTTTTACTCCTTCTTTCCCTATTTGGATTTCCTTTATGTTTGCTTCTTGCCTTATTGCTCTGGCTAGGAATTCTTATACTATGTTAAAGAGCAGTGAAGAGAGTGGACTTCCTTGTCTCATTCCTGATTTTAGAGAGAATGGCTTTAGCTTTTCTCTATTATGTATAAGGCTAGCTGTGGGTTTGTCATGCACATCCTTTATTATACTGAGGAATGTTCCATGGACTCCTAGTTTCTCCAGAGCTTTTAGCATAAAGGGGTGTTGGATCTTGTCAAATGCCTTTTTTGCATCTATTGAGACAATCATGTGATTCTTGTCCTTGCTCCTGTTGATGTGTTGAATTATATTAATTGACTTGCATATGTTAAACCAGCTTTGCATCCCTGTGATGAATCCTGTTTGCTCATAATGTATAATTTTTTGATGAGTTGCTGAAGACAGTTGTTTGTATTTTATTGAGAAGTTTTGCACCAGTATTCATCAAAGAAATGGGTCTATAGTTCTCTTTCTGTGATGAATCTCTGTCTGGTTTGGGGATGAGAGTTATAGTGGCTTCATAAACTGCCTTGATTTTTATCAATACACACTATACTCATGTATCAGAGCATTTCACTACACACCATAAAGTTATTCCATTAAAATTTGAAAAAGTGAAAAGGCAACACATTCAATTCAAGATGCTCATATTAATTCATTAATAAAAATCAGCATCTAGGCAGCAGACTCTTCAAAAAAGTTACAGTTCAGGAAAAAAAACCAAGAGATAAATACAGATAAAATAATACAAGATAAATTATTGAAAGTACAAAGAAAATGGAGGGAAAAGGAACATCAGAGAAAATAAGGGAGATAATATAAATTTAGCACAAAAGAAATTTTTTGTTTGAAAAAATATGGCATCTTATAGGGTTTCTGAAAGAAATTGTTTATGAGCATAAAACAAATAGAAATGTGTCAGATACAATGACTCAAGCTTATAATTCCACTAGTACTTGAAATTAACCACAATTGAGGGATTATAGCTTAAGGCCAGTCTAGATTCAAAAGTTCCCAAGACTTCATCTCAACCAACAATTGGATGTAGTGGTGAATGACTGTTGTCCCAGCTACAAGAGAATCACCATGTCTTAGCTGAGTAGCTGAGTTTGCCTATCATCCTCAGTGATAGATAAGGAAGAGAATTTTGTACAGCCTAGGCTTAGTCTAGGCACAGAGCAAGACCCTACTTTGAAAATAGTGAATGCAAAAAGGAACTAGATGTGTTGCTCAGATGATAGAGTGCCTGTCTAGCTAGTGTAAGGCCATGTGTTCAATTACCAGTACTGCCAATAATAATAATAGAAGTGTATTGCACAAAAAGAAAGAATGCTCAACTTTATAAAGTAGAATTGCTATATGCACTTAGAAGACAATTGAAAATGAACTTGGGCATATTTTAGGTTGCTATTTAAAACAATTTGGTTAAATGGCTCATGACATAGGTTAATATCAAACTTCAGAAGACTGTTATTGAGGTTTGTGAGGCATCGGTCATATTCCTTCACCTATAACTTTTGGAAGATTTGTCATTTAGAAAGTGAAAGCAAATACAGATTCAGTTACCAGAAGAATTATCTGTAAGGCTGGCAAGGGGGAATGTAGTGTGTAAGAGGTGCTTTATTCACCCATCCTAAACTTCTGCCCATTTGATCTGAGCACTTGAACATAGCATGTAACCAATTGTAGTCAGTGGGTAGAAATGAATAGTGCACATCTCTTTACAGACCACTTCCAAAAAATATCAAGCAAAAATTCAACTGTAATCATATGACCATAATGTCTATATCCAAATCTTTCTAGGTTTGGCAGAAATGAACAGCTCCCTTTTGAAATATATGAGTAATTCTTCCAAAGAAACTATCATGGAAATTGCCTTCCTCTTCAACCCCAAATATTGACTCCAATGTGAAGAATTATGTGGAGTTCAACCCTACATGGGAAGCCACTAAAAACTTGATAGCAGAATGCTAGGACAGTGCAACCATTTTAAAAAAAATCACAGGGCACTGGATATGAAAGTTTGGAGCAAAACAAACTTAGAACAGTTGGTGTTAATAAAAGAAGGAAGGAAAAGTCTGATGTACCATATTGAACAAAGACTATGTGAGATAACGCACTTTTTGATCATGGCTCCTGACTGATTGCTTTTAGAGAAAGAAAGAAAACATACACATATCCATGTTTTTCCCATATCTGTCAAAATTATTTACACACTTTTTAAATGTGTAAAGAATCATGAGATTCAATTCAGTGATTTTTGTCACATTGAACATAACCTAAAGAAAAGTTAATGTAGATGTCTGCCTCTGCATTATTTCAAACATGGTTACTTGCCTGTCATTCATTCACATGAGATCTTAAGCTATCAGAGGAGGGGAGTAAAGATCATATTTTGTTTATATTTGCTTCCTCCTTAATCCAAAAGCAGTTTATTTTGCTTAACAGCTTCACGGTACGTATTTATTGAATCAAATCAAATTGATTATTTGGCATTAGTCCTTAGAATCTAAATAGAAAGCAGGGCACTGATATACCAGCCGAGAGCTCACTTAAGAAAAATCAGATGTCTTTTCCTGTAGAAACTTAATCTGTGGAAGGGAAAACATATATATAACACTCTTTAGAATGACTTGCAATGCAGTTTTCCATGTCTTATGCCTGTAATCCAAGCTACTCAGGAGGCTGAGACTTGAGGATTTTGATTTGAAGCCAATCTGAGGCAGGAAAGTCCATGAGACTCTTATCTCTAGCCACCAAAAAGCTTGAAGTGAAGCTGTGGTGCCCATGATAGGGCACTAGCCTTGAGATAAAAGCTCCAGAACAGCACCCAGGCCCTGGGTCCAAGGGACACACATATACAAACACACACACACACACACACACACACACACACACACTCACAATTTTAAACAGGCAATGTCAGTCCAGTAAATATGCCTCAGGTATCTTGTATGTTGATGAGCTGCTAAAAGGTTTCTAGGGCCTAGGAGTGTGGCCAAGTGGCAGCGTGCTTGCTTAGCATGCACAAAAACCTGAGTTCAGTTCCTTGGTACCACACACATAGCAAAAGCTGGAAACAGTGCTGTGACTCAAATGGTAGAGCTCTAGCCTTCAGAAAGTCCAAAGACAGTGCTCAGGCCCTGAGTTCAAGCCCCAGGACTGGCAAAAAAAAAAAGAAAAGAAAAGAAAAGTAAAAGTAAAAGGTTTGTAGGTTTGCGTGTCATTGTGATGGATAAAATATTTATGAGTTCTGCAGAAACCTTGTGAAGTGGGCCAAGGTTAGGGTTTGTGGGTGCGGCTGTTGTCACTTTCCCTCCTTGCTCTTACAATGTGGCCTCCAGTGCAGTGGTCCATGAAGAAATTTGCTTGCATCCTTGGGAAGAGAAAGCAGATGAAGTTATAGGGCACAATGATGTTCATGCCACAGAACTGGCTCCAGCACCATGCTGGCACTCATGTGGGATGCTTTCCTTGTCCTGAGTTCTCCACCCTGTTGGGCTCAGTGGGGCTCTGTGGTGATATGTTCTAGATCCAGGTGAATGTGCTGAATCCCAGAAGTGAGTGAGACTTCCAAACGGAAGCAGTTCTTGTGGCTAACATACAGACCCATAAACAAGCCTCTATTACAACAAATGCTTTATGCAATAATTCTGTGGTTTGTTTATTCATGGAGACTTCTTTGTCAAGGAATATAACTAAGCACTATATGAAAATATGAATGAATGTCTATGATCTATAATCTAGAGAAAGAGATTTTCTATTTGGGAAGAACGACATGTGAGTACTACTAAATCAGTAAGAGGGGAATGAAGCATAAGGGAGGTACAGAGAAGTCTGGGACTCAGGAGAAATGCTAGCTTAGGCCTGGGAGGGCTGCAGAAGATCTGTGGAGATGGTGTCTTTGGCATGATCTATGATATACCTTGATCTAATTTAGGTACGCAAGCAGAGAGCTGTTGCAAGCAGAGAGCATGAGATGAGTATGGGTAGGAAATGGCTGGAATTCTCACAACCCAGAGACATTTTGCTCATCTCTTCCCTTGGGAGGAAGTAAGCAGGAAGAACCTGAGAAGCAGAGGTCTTGGGATGTTGAGAGAACAGAATAGGAGTGAGAAGGTGCCAAGAAAATCTCCTGCTTACCTATTTTGCCTAAGGGCAGCCTGCTCTGCTTACAACTCTGAGACGAAAACCCAGATTATTTATGTGCAACTCTCAGCCATATATTGAAAGCCTAGAGAAGCTGAGAGTTATTGGGCTAGTTCAAAGCAATCTCGATTATTGAAAATGAATGAAATTGAATTCCACTTCCTACAGAGTCATTTATTGAGAGACAAAAGCAATTAATATTGAAAATAAAATAATTGTGAACTTCTGAACTAAATTACCATGCAGATATAATGTATTGTCTCATCATTCTTTAAATACTTCATGTATTAAAAAATTGTAACACCAGTCTCTGAACCAGGGTCTTTGAAATCATTAGCTTTTATTCACTCTGCTTTTGCCAGAAAGCAAGTCTCAAAGAGGGAAAAAGAGAAAGCAAGCTTTCAGAAATATCATTTAAAATTTAAACTACAAATCCATATTTATATTGGGAATTTTGGTTTGTAAATTATGCTTGTAATTTGTTAAATTTAAAATAAAGAAGAAAAAGATAACATTGAGAAGTAGTAAAGAAATAGAAGTATTTTTAAATTATTATAATTTTACATGTTATTAAATTGCATATTACTAAATTTGCATATCCTTAAATTGCCACAGAATACAAGTACCACGTAAACACTTAAAATACACTGTTATCGACAACAAGCATCTTGCCAAAAACCTCTTAAGAACTGAAGTTATACTACCTGAACAGTCCATAATTTATGATGGCTATACATAGCATTTTCCAGGAGGAGGGCTCCACCCTTATGTTCCAGTCACCTTTAAAGGCCTCATCTCTGAATGTCATCATATTTGTTTATACCTTGAGTGACAATTAAGGGCCCAGGAGTTTGGCCTAGTGGTAAAGTGCTTGCCTATCATACACAAAGACCCGTGTTTGATTCCTCAGTACCACATGCACAGAAAAAGCCAGAAATGGTGCTGTGGCTCAAGGAGTAGAGCACTAGCCTTGAGTAAAATCCAAGGATACTGCCCAGGCTCTGAGTTCAGTCCCCAGGACTGGCAAAAACAAACAGAAAAAAACAAACCAAAACAAAACAGTGACAATTAAATTTCAACATGAGTTTTGGGAGAGAAAGGGCCTCAATAGCCCATTTATTAAAGGCATTTTCAAGTTAACTTTTGGGGGTTTCCTAAAACCTGATTCCATTCTGTGTTGAGAATCATATAAGTGTGTAGACATGGTACATGTGTTGTCACCCTCACAAATTCTATATAATAAACATATAAAAAAATTCTGTTCCTGGGGCTGGGAGTTTGGCCTAGTGGTAGAGTGCTTGCTTAGCATGCATGAAGATCCGGTTTTGATTCCTTGGAACCACATACATTAAAAAAAAAGCTGGCAGAGGTGCTGAGGCTCAAGTGGTAGAGCTCTAGCCTTGAGAAAAGTCCAAGGACAGTGCTCAGGCCCTGAGCTCAAGCCCAGGACTGGCAAAAAAAAAATTCTGCTCTTGAGCAACATATACTTTTAGTTACTGGTTCTACTGTAAGTTAAATCCTCAGTAAACATCCACTTCAAATACTTGTATATATGTCAGTGGGCCATATTATTTATATGTATATGCATATACTTCATTATATAATAGAATGTCACTCTTAACTTTTCCCTTGAGAGTTTTGCAATAAGAATTTTAGGATGATAGAATTCTTGTCATTACAAACCCACAGATAGTATTACACTTAATGGCTAAAAGCTAAAGCCATTCCCTCTAAAATCAGGACCGAGACAAGGATGCCAACTATCTCCACTCCTGTTTAACATAATATTAGAATTCCTAACCAGTGCAATAAGGCAGGAAGCAAGCATAAAGGGGATCCAAATAGGGAAAGAAGGAGTAAATCTTTCCCCCTTTGCAGATAACATGATACTGTATTTAAAGAATCCTATAGACTCCACTCCCAAGCTCCTTGAGCTGATTCAAAGCTTTGGAAGGGTAGCAGGGTATAAAATTAGCTCTCAAAAATCAACTGCCTTCCTCTATGCCAACAGTGAGAGGAATGAGGCAACAATCAGGAAAGCAACTCCTTTTGCAATAGACTCAAAAAAAATAAGGTACCTAGGAATTATCTTGACCAAGAATGTAAAGGACCTTTTTGATGAAAACTTTAAAACCCTGAAAAAGGAAATTAAAGCAGAACTGAGGAAATGAAAAAACCTCCCATGCTCCTGGATTGGAAGAATCAACATCGTGAAAAATGACAATCTCACTAAGGGCTATCTACAAATTCAATGCTATACCCATCAATATCCCAATGTCATTCTTTAAAGAAATAGAAGAGGCCATCCAAAATTTCACATGGAATAATAAAAGACCCTGTATAGCAAACACACTTCTTAGCAGAAAGAACAGCTCAGGAGGAATTTCAATATCAAACTTTAGACTCTATTACAGAGCTATAATTATCAAAACAGCTTGGTACAAGAACAGACCTGAAGACCAATGGAATAGAACTGAGGACCTAGATATTAAACCACAGACCTATGGCCACCTAATCTTTGACAAGGGAGCCAAAAAACAGAATGGAAGAAAGACAGCCTCTTCAACAAGTAGTACTGGCAGAACTATTTAAACACCTGCAGAAAACTAAACTTGGATCCTTCTTTGTCACCCTGCACTAGAATTAACTCAAAATGGATCAAAGACCTGGAGGTAAAAGCCTACACACTGAAAACTTTACAAGAGGGAATAGGAGATACACTAGGCCTCCTTGGCACAGGTTGAATCTTTCTTAATAACGACCAAGAATCACAACAAATCAGAGAAAGGCTGGATAAGTGGGACTGCTTTAAACTGCAGAGCTTTTGTATGGCAAAGGACATAGCTAGTAAATTATAGGAAGCCTACAGAATGGGAGAAGATCTTCACCAACCATACAACAGACAAAGGCCTCATATCTAAAATATATCAACAGCTTAAAAAATTAAATCAATCCAAAACTAATCTCCAAAGTAACAACCATCCCATTAAAAGATGGGCCAAAGACTTAAAGAGAGTCTTCTCTGAAGAAGAAACAAAAATGGCCTATAGACACATGAAGAAATGTTCCACATCTCTGGTCATAAAAGAAATGCAAATCAAAACAACTCTAAGATTCCACCTCACTCTAGTTAGAATGGCCCGGATCACGAAAACTAATAACAACAGATGCTGGAGGGGATGTGGCCAGGAGGGATCACTACTACACTGTTGGTGGGAGTGCAAACTCATTCAACCACTATGGAAAACAGTATTGCGGTTCCTCAAAAGACTAAACATAGAGCTCACCTATGACCCAGCAATTCCACACCTTGGCATTTACCCACTTGTCCAGAAACAAGGCCATACTAAATCCACTAGCACAATGATGTTCATTGCAGCACTCTTTATCATAGCAAAGATATAGAACCAACCCAGATGTCCCTCAGTTGATGCTTGGATCAACAAGATGTGGTATTTGTACACAATGGAATTCTATGCTGCTGTCAGAAAGAACGTCATCGCCCCATTTGTTAGGAAGTGGAAAGACTTAGAAAAAATCATATTAAGTGAAGTAAGCCAGACTCAAAGGAACATAAGCTCAATGGTTTCCCTCATTTTCCATCATCAGTAGAAACCTTGGGCTCTCCTAGTAGAGATTTGCAATAGAGCAACACCTAGAGACATAAGGCCATATAGTATGAAAGGACCTCTAGGATATAGAAAAAAAAGCCATATAATGAGTGATTGTTGTCCTTAATGTACTATTTTATCTCTCATCTCTTTTGATGTCCCTTGGTTATCTCGTATTGTTACAGTATCTCACTTTGTTATCTGATATATCATATCGGGTATGTTTGTATTTGGTTATTTGAAATTGGATAGGGAAGAGGGGAAAACAGGATGAGGGATAGGGGTGGGGGGGAGGGAAATGGGGACCAAGACACGAGAAAGAGTATCAATATATGTGGATTAATTCACTTTCTCTCTGGTGAATATAATGTAACCCTTCTATTAATTACAATAGAAAAATATATGGAAAAAAGAATAATACAGAGAAGAAAAATAGTCTTGTTTTCAGAGTGAATATTCAGTTAGTATAGCAATAGCATCCAGATATTCTTTTGAGGAGTGAATTTAGCTTTGAGAAAATTAAGATTTCTAAACTCTGCACAGAAAATAGCCCATAGAAATTCAAAGTTAATAAATCATTTTATATTCCCTGGGTATGGGTAGATACCTGATAAAAATAATCCATGTGATTTGAAAGAATATGCAGTAGATTTTTGGAATCAATAAATTAGAAATACTCCACATATTCCTAAAAAAAGAGTAAAATTGCATTTAGGTGGTTGCTTTTTGTTGTTAATTCTCATTGAAATAAACTTTCAGAATAAGAAAAAATAGAATTCTTGTCATTAATCAACAGAAGATATTTTTTCTCTTAAATATAAATTACTCTTTTGGTGTCATTTTTCTGTTGCCTTTCCTCATAATTATAACAGAAGAATCTCCTTAATGACTAATAACCCACTCATGTCCACATAGGTTGATTGATCATCATGTGAGCTTTCATTTCACTTCTCCCCAAGAAGATCCCGTGGTAACAATCTCAGTATTTGTTCCTTGTTTCCTGAGACACCCCTAAATAATTTGCCCTGATTCAGCAACAATATCAAGTAAATCATTCAAGATCTTTTCTTGTAAGCTTAAGGCTTAAGTACAAAATCTTTCTGGTCCCACGATTCATTTAAGCATTGTGTTTATGCCAAAGCATGCTATTGTAGTCAGTACCCAAATCAGCTCTTGCTGGCAGTTACAAACCCATAAAAAAGGATTTTAAGACTCTTATGCAATATGCATTCATGTATACAAATTATGTCTTAAGGTAAGACAGTCCATTATTAAGGAACTGTGATTATCTTTATAATTTTTCTCATTATATTTGAAAGTTAGAATTTGATATTTGGTCAACTTTCTTTGAAAATTAAAACACAAAATACTTAGGCAACAGACTAAATTTTCCATCTTTAATCTCCTAGAAAAACCATAAGTGAAAATAGATACAAAAATAAAGCCTTAATTAATCTAGGTTGGCTTGTTCCATTGAAAGAATTTACTAGGTAACTGAGTAACTTTCCACTTCAGCTTTTGTTTTGGAGACTTGGCTTAGGGCAGGAAGATTCATTTGTGGACCCTATGGGTTGAGAGACTCTTCAAAGGACAAATGGGAAAGATTCTTCTGTTTCAGCTTTTTGGTTTTTAATTACATTTGTGCATGCTTTTCCATTTTAAGGATATAATGAATCTTTATTATTTCAGATTTACTAGAAGAAAATGAGTCTAAATGCTCTTCTATTTCTATTTGTTTTAGAATTATTTAAATTAATCAATTATTTAAAAGGCAGTTTAATATTTTTACTGTGGAAAATGTATTCAGAACTTGACCAATAAAGTCCCCTAAACGAGCTCTTAAAGAAATTGAATGATTACTTAGATAAGAATGATTTATATTGTTGTTTAAAATCCCAATTGCTTATATTATTCATTTGCATTGGAAACCTGTCTGATAGAAGATACAAAGATGTATGTAAAAACAACTGGTATTATATTTGATTCTTTTTCCTGAATTAAACTATTCCCCTCTTGACACTATACAGACTAATATTTAATTGTACAATTCTACTTTGCTAAGGTTATAAAAATTGACTTTAGAGCATAAACTTTCTTTCCATTAACTTTCACCCAAATGACACCAGGTTGCCATTTGGTTAATTATATTTGGAGTTCAAAGTTTTGATTATGTCTGACTTATCCAATGTAATCTTTTAAAGACATAAAATTAAATAATGACAGCACAATTAAAGAAGGTTAAATTTTCTTAAATCATTAAGATTTATAGCCTTGTTTTCCACAAATACATTGAATGCTGATGTAGTGCATTTTGCTTTCATGTGTTGGGTTGTGTCAGCACTAGTGGTTAAGTTCAGGGAACATTTTTCTAACATTGCAGCATGATAGGCTGTCATACCTACTGTAATGAGTTTTGATTTTAAGATGTCAAATAGTTTTGTTCTTATATATTACATTGAGCAAATATTTCATGAGATTATGCTGTGTGAACAACCACCAAAAAATTCAATCCTTGTGTTCATGTATCATTACACCAAAACTAAAGAAAAGGCAAATATAAGTTTAGATACTATTAGTTGCAAAATAATCCTGAGCAATTAAAGACTCACATGTCTTTAGACAATGAGAAGCATGAGGGAGCCAATGATGCAATAAAATAGCAGGCCACCTTGAATTATTGAAACACTGGTTCCAATTGGTCTGATTATTTGGGTGGAAATAATCTAGACATTTTTTTTTGCCAGTCCTGGGCCATGAACTCAGTGCCTGAACACTGTCCTTAGTTTTCTCAAGGCTAGCGCTCTACCACTGAAGCCACAGCACCATTTCCAGCTTTTTTCTATATATGTGGTACCTAGTAATCGAACCCAGGTCTTTGTGCATGCTAGGAAAGCATTGTTATCACTAGGCCAAACTCTAGGCCCCATATCCTAGATATTTAAAAATATTTTTACCCTTAGAATTGTATAGTTTTTATAGTAATAATAATAATAATAATATTCTGTAAGGCCAATACAAAAAATTGAGTCATATAAAAGATCCCAAACATTACCACTCACAGGTGACTCTTGTAAGCATTTTGGCTACTATTCTATTTATTTCTTTTTGACATATAATTCACAGACATTTAGTGCATATGCATTTGTTTGTTTATATGAATCAGGAAAGGGAAATGGAAAAGCAAGATGATGAGACAAAGAACAAATGGCAAACCAATGTAACAGCAATATTCACAGGACAATATGTTGGGAATTAACTATACAACTTAGGATGGGGTAAAGGGATGAAAATAGGAGAAAAACACAGGAAGGGGTAACAATGTTCAAGAAGCAATGTATTCACTACCTTATGAATGTAACTGTAACACCTCTATACATCACCTTGACAACAAAATAAAATTTAAAAAAAGAATAGAAACCCTTCTGTACAAGCATTTAAAGATACTAAAAACAACTATCATTTTCTAAGACATAACAATCTTGTGAAGCAACAGCAATGAAAGAATATATTCCTCGCCCCCCAAAAGAAATAAAATCCTACTGTAAATATTATTTTCAGTAATTTCCTAATTTTTAGAATATTTTCTCTATGGCCTTTTACATTTTATAATTTAATTTTAATAGCCAATTACCTTTTTATCTCAATTGAGTTAATTCAACTAACTATATGATTTAACTTTTCTCTAGACTTTCAGTGTCATAAATATTGGGAAAATTCTGTTTCCTTATTTCAGTCATATTCTTAGGGCACACTCCTGAATGTGTAATTCCTTAAACTCCTGAGGTTTTGGAAATATGGTGAAATATCCCTCTAAAGCCCATTCTGATATAGATGTCTTTAACTGGAAACTTGTGCTCTCTCTCCATTCCTTACTTTTACTAGCTACTTGTTTTGACTTTTTAACTTTGTAATTTCAACAGTTACAAAATGACTTTAGAAACAAAACATAATAGTGTTCTATACTTTCTGTTTCTTGAGAAATTAGAGTAAAATGCCTTAATATTATAATCTGGCCTTTAAAATAAAACCAGGAACAAAATCAAATTTAGAGGAAATGGGAACCTGTAGGATGTGAGCCTTCTGAAGACAAAGTTCAAGGTCATGCCCGAATACTAAAGCAAATTAGCAAATTAGAAATCACATGATAGCATGGGAACAACGGAAAATCCTGTTTAGAGAAAGGGGAAAATTAGAGTAGAGAATTATTAGTTCTCTCAATGAGAGCATTCTATAATCTCCAATGAAAAAATTCTAGTATAAATTTGGTAAATACAATGGCATCTCTGGATTCCAGTCGCTCTTTAGGAAGCAATCTTAGTGGCACAACTTGAGAACAGTGTGTTGTCTGTGGAGACTGCATTGTACTAGAAATGGTACATGGAAAATGTTACATCATATGATCTACAGCAAACAGCTTTCTCAGTGACCAATAGTTGCCAAAATTCAATGATAATAAGAAAATTGATTGGCTATGTTACAGTGACACAATGTTGTAACCCAATGATATGTGGAAGATTGTCTAATTTTGAATCTCAATTTACAGATGAAATAAAGAACTGCATAGATGGAGTGACTTTCTCAAGCACCCATACATGGTGAGTGGCAAAAATCAATACATTTAAGGAAAATATTTTCAAATATGAATGTCACCTGTAATTGAATACTTAAAATATAACTTTGATTTGGCATAGTAATTTTGAAATTATGTTTTAACCTGGTAACTTTAAGTAATGGGTAAGATTAGGATAGATTGGAGGAGGAAGAATGACAGAAGGGGTGACACTGATCAAGATGCATTATATTGGTACATTAACGCATTTACTTGAAATCCTGCTGTACCACTACTTAAAGGTAGTAGTAGTAGTAGTAGAAAACCTTTCTATTTTATCCCAAACCAGAAGCATATTATGTATATGTGAGTGTGTATCCTTTAATGTACTTGTATTATAGGAAGAATGTCTTATTTTCTCTCAACAAACATGCATATGGACTAGAGTGGATGCCTCCTAGCTTTTTCAGTACAGTTGTAGATAGTAAACATATTAGACTCTGTATGTAGATCCTGCAGGCTTTATCACAACCAGTCTTCTCTGCTATCATATCTGACAATAAGGATGCCTGTGTGGTAATTGTGTTCCAATAGTTATAGCCAGACGCTGGTGGCTCATGCCTATAATCATAGTAACTCAGGAGGCTGAGATCTGAGGACTGTGGTTCAAAGCCAGCCCAGGCAGGAAAGTCCCTGAGACTCTCTGATCTCCAATTAACCAACAGAAAACTGGAAGTGGAATTGTGATTCAAAGTGGTAGAGCAAAAGAAAGCTTAGGGACAGTGACCAGGTTCTGAGTTCAAGTCCCAATAACCACCACCACTTACAACAAAACTACAGTTAAAAAAGGACTAATATTTACTCAGCAGGTTGTACTTTGACCATTTATAGAATACAGAGCAAAAGACATGATGTGCTGATAAACCAGAAAGCCTAAGGAAAAATAAATGGTACACAGCTATGCAGTTCTTGGGAAACAAAATTCAAGTTTATATAATTAGCTGCAACTTTGGATAAGGAAAGTAAATTCTGTGGCCTCATGTACAAAGTAATAGGTGCTAGTATTATACTTAGAGCATGGCATCATTTTGAAGATTAAATGAAATAATGTATGCCACTGTTCTGTTGGTAAGTTGGAACATTTTCTTCTCCTTTTGGATGAGAGTAAGAGCAGAATTTATGTAGGCAAGACATTTGAGCAAAGAAAAAAATGACAATGTTTATTGTTGTCTCAGCATACTTCCTTTACATGAGTACCCTTCAAAGTCATGTTTTAAAATTTCATCAAGGGTATACTATACCATAATGATCATGAGATTTGCTGAGAACAAATTAAAATGGTTAGCATAAAACTTTTGCGACAAAGGAAACCGTGTGGCTTAATTCATAGTGATTTAAGAAGATACAAGATTTTTGAGAAGGGAAATCTAATTAGAGTGAAAATAAAATTTCATTTTCCCATCATTTCCTTCATTATTTTTTATTGGGAAGATAAGTATGTACAAAGAATATCAAAGAAAAACATTAAAGTACACTGGGAGAAAAATAAGAGATTAATGTAATGTTGTTGAGCCATAAATTTCTGATACTGTAATCGTGTTTTCATTTAATCTTTTGGTGAACTTATTGGATAAATTCCATTGGCATTTTTAAGGCTGAGTTTCTATGGCAGTTCCAGATAACTTTATTGCTTTTTCTAATTCATTTGAAATTTAATGTATTCTTTTATGACTTGGTAACTTGGTTTTCTTTTGTGACTGGTGTTGTTATACATTCTCTGACCACTTTAAGATTTGAACATAGACAGATCCCTACTGTTTTGCTTAGTGGTTTTTTCTTATGAATTCAGAGGTAGCTTTTTTCATAATATAAACTGGAATAACTCTGTTATTTTTCTGTCAGTTTAACATCTATTCATTGATCCGTTTACTTTTATATATTGAAAGCATAACACTTTATATGTTTTAAATATTACTAGTACATGACTGCTTACAATTTAGAGAAAATGTTAAGAAATTCAAGTTAGAATAATGTCCATATATGATAATAATCATTAGACAGTAATAGGTATTTTTGAAAAGTAAACTTACCCTACCTATTACCACAGCATGCATTTTAATGAAGCTTAAGTTATTAACATATTTGACACTGGCTAAAGAATAAGGAAGCCTATAGACAGCATAAAGTTTAGAAGTAATCTAAGTATTGGGATTTAATAGCAGATAAAATTGTCTTATAAAATTAATAAGAAAGGGCCGGGAGTTTGGCCTAGTGTTAGAGTGCTTGCCTAGCATGCACAAAGACCTGGGTTTGATTCCTCGGTACCACATACTTAGAAAAAGCCGGAAGTGGTGCTAAGGCTCAAGTGGTAGAGCTCTAGCCTTGAGAAAAAAATCCAAGGACAGTGCTCAGGCCCTGAGTTTAATCCCAGGACTGGCAAAAAAATTAATAAGAAAATTATCATATTAAAAATTCCATGAAGGGAAAGAGCAGACACAAAATAGAAAATATCTATTTGGTAGAAGATAAGAAAGTCAAAACACATTATACAAATGGACCATGTACAAATGAATAAACATAAGCATAACAGAAATAATTCAGTAGGCACTAGATGTAAAGTTGCTGCTATGGTCAGATGAAATGTCAAATAGCTTGTAAATAAAAAGAAAAAAGAATCTAAACATTCAAGTAAGCAAGTACTATATAGAAGAGCTCTCTTTGCATTTTAGACTACCCTTAACCACTAGCACATAGCCTGCTAATATCTAACACTAGACATACTACAGGATGACTTGCACTCACCTGTGGTATAATGGAGTAGGGAATCAATAAACTTTCCAAAGTGAAAATTGCCCCACATCTCCCAAATCTCTAAAACCACATTCCATCTCTGACATCTCTGAGATGACTCAGGATCTCTCTCTCTCTCTCTCTCTCTCTCTCTCTCTCTCTCTCTCTCTCTCTCTCTCTCTCTCTCTCTCTCTCTCTCTCTCTTTCTCTCTCCCTCTCACACACACACACACACACACACACACACACACACACACACACACACATTCATGATGTCCATCATGCTATATACTTGGAAAATGGAGTATTAGTCATAAAACCTCAATATAAAATAAAATAGGATATGAATAAATAAATTACTATATCTCAATATAATGAAATAATCTATAGTTTCATTAAAATGCAGCAAATTGATGTCAGGTGTCATGGAAATATGCTCATGGTAGATAAGAAAGGGAAACTTTCTTCACAGAATGATCTTACTTTTATTGAAAACAAAAGTTGTAATACAGAATGATCTTACTTTTATTGAAAACAAAAGTTGTAATACAAGACATGTGAAAGGGTATCAATGTATGTGAATTAATGCACCTTCTATATGGCAAATATCATGTAACCCTTTTATTAATTACAATAAAAATTGAAAAAAGAACAACAATCACACACACAAAAAAAAGTTGTAATAATGCTTGTCTCTGTGTATGGATGTAGGAGATTAGGCAGGTGGGGTAATTGCTTTCTTCTCTATTATTTTTAGTATATGTTGTGATTATAGGTGTCTTTTACTTTGTTTTTCACATAAAATATGTATACATATATGTGTAAAAAACCACATACTTTCATCTATTTTGTTCTTGTGCCACTTGAATGGAAACTTTGATTTATAGTTCAAAATGAAGTTTTCATAAAAAAAGAAAGATGTGGATATAGTGGCCTACACTGTAATTTTAACGATTCGAGAGGCAGAGACTGGAGAACTGCAGCAAGTTGAAGGCTAATCCAGGCAAAGTTATGAAGGCTCTCTCTCAGAGGGAGAAGAAGAGAGATTGGGGGTGGGGGGACTAGAGATGTAACACAAGTGGCAGAACGTTTGCATATATGTGAAAAGACACTGGATTCAATCCTAAATATAGATAAAAATAACAAAAATAAATACACCTCTTCAAGAAATCTACTCAAAAGGAATATACCCCAGAAGACTGAAAATACCCATCTACACAAAATTTGTCAGTATTATTCATAATTATGAAAAACTAGAACAATCTAGATGTTCACCAAGTGATGAATCCTTAAGAACATGGATGGTATTTCCAAGTGATAGCAGCACATATTATAACTTGGGCAAATCTTAGAAATACTATGCTAATTGAAATAAATCAGTCACAAAATAGCATGTATATAATGTCTGGTCATCGCAACATAGGGTTCCATTTATATAAAATATCTATAACGTGAACATCTATGGAGACAAAAGCAAATTATTGATTAGCCTTGGTTGGTGCCAGGAGGGGGATGCATGGGAACTTACTGCTGCTAATAGGTGGGATTTCTTTATTGGAGTAAATGCTCTAAATTAGATTATTGTGATGGTTGCACAACTGAGTGAATATAGTAAAACTATTGAATTGTATACTTTAGGTGCATTATACAGAATGTGAATTATGTCTCAATAATTATTTTAAGTGCACATTTCCAGAACTAGGAATAGGGAAACC
The DNA here is from genome assembly GCF_031878675.1 of Megascapheus bottae. Lineage (NCBI taxonomy): Eukaryota > Metazoa > Chordata > Mammalia > Rodentia > Geomyidae > Megascapheus > Megascapheus bottae. Next base: position 25,065,576 of record NC_143510.1, read on the forward strand.
TCAGGATACATAACTCATGGAGTCCAGGAAACTTTCCTTTGACTGTTTAGGAAAGAACTGTGTATATTAGAACAACTTCTGAGAAGGCTCCTGAAAGACCAGAAGTAAGAAAGGCACTACTGCTTACATTTTAGTAATCTTTAGCTAAGTCTGTAAACACACACTCTTTTCATAGACACTTGTGTTTTCTCAGCAAATGAAATCTGCCTATAACAGGGTTCCTGTGATGATTTAGACTCTACTAAACTCATAGTGAAGGAATTTTTTTTTATCTCTCATTCAGTCCTCCTCTAAAATTCCCAAGGCTCTTGGGTATAAAAAGCAATTAGATAGTGTTACATCTTCTAATCTCTTCATAGGAAAGATAGCCCAGGCCTGAGATTCAGCATTCATTAGGCTGGATTATTTACCATTCCCTATGCTGTTTTATATCTTGGTAGTTGAGGTAAGCAGCACTGACTTACTGTTCTTGACAGTGTTATGACTTGTCTATTTTAATTCTGTATATTGTTTTTAAAAAAGCACAAAGGTGATCAATAATAATTTTAAGAGTAAAAGATACTTGGAAATAATAAAAATTCATGTAAATGCTATCTGAGTAACTGATGGTACACACATTTACTGAAGGAGCATCTTAAGAACTAAAGCAATCATAAATCAGTGGGGCCAAAGTTGTCTGAAGACCACTGACTTCGATATGTTTCAGAGGTGAGCAAGCCTAGCCTCTGGAAACGAGGACCTGGAATAGAATCACGAAGGACTCATTTGCAGAGAAAATTTGTTAGTCAACTCAACTGAAGAGAATCTGAGGAGCTGTGATTTCAGATGATCTGAGCCAACATTCAAAATTCCTCTGTAATTTAGCAAGACTGTCAGAAAGTCACTAAGAACCAGATGCTAAATTTTCATCATTGTCCCATTTCCAGTTGCAGTGAGTGTTTTTGATTATTCATGATAATGGTCAGTTAGTATGTGTGGGTATGGAAGGGGTGGTTAGAAACCACCCTGCCTTTTTTGTAAATGCCAAATCTAATTTTGAGGATAGCTTTAGTGTGATAAGGATAACTAAGATTAAAGCAAGGTGCATCCACTTTAGGATATGAGAGCCGGAATTTCAGATTTCATTATAAGATTGCCATCTCAACAAAATAGTACCATAATGACAATGAATTTCCATCTTTTCTCCATTTCTGTTGAAATATTAGCTCATAAATATACTTTGATACAAAAGAGATCTCTCAGTTTTACGAGAGCCCTATTTTATTCTCAGGCTGACTTATTCCCAAAATATCTTTTTGATATACAGCTGCAATATTCTCTCCAGTGTTCATGGTCATTGGCAGTGAAGAGCAGCATTTGTTAAAAAACAAACAAACAAAAAAAACACCTTTTTTTTAACATTTGATTATAGGATATCCAAACAGGAGGCAGGGGAAAGTTACTTCCACCAAGTGTTCCATAAGTGAAATTTCCTTATGGTATTAGCAAATGCTATTTATGGCCCCTGCAGTTAATTGTCTGAGAGGAAAAGAATCCTTTGAAAAGGAGGCAAAGTTGTTATAAACTGAAGTTCAGAATCATGAATAGAGAAATGATACCTCTAGCCATTAGTGTTTCAGTGCAAAAAGTAGTGCTGGATCTTTTGTTTTGTTTTGTATTGCTTTGCTTCCAAATTATATTTTAGGAGACTAAGATGCTGAGGACAGATAAGGAGAATACAGCTGAACGCTGCATCTTTCAGTTCCACTGGATTTGGGGTCTGACAATTTCATTCTAGACTGCTTTATCAGCCTTTCTAGGTCCGAAATGTTTGACCCACAGAGGTCAATAAACACAAAAGTAGAGGTCGATGCCATAATCAATGAGTTAATTTAGCTGAGGGAGAAAAGAAAGCATAGTTATGTACACTTGATTATAAATCCTGTTGCAGAACTTTAGTGTCTTGTGCATTCTTGTGAAATTTTCTTTTATGTTTTGACTATATTAGCTATTAAACTCTATTGCAAGGAATCTTAGATTTTCCTCATTTGTATATTTCCTTTATACATCAACAAGTATTTTACCAAAACTATCTCTTGAAATGTTGGCATTTATAAACTCAAAGGAACATAGGCCCAATAGTCTCCCTCATTTTTCATAAGCAGTAGAAACCTAGGGCTCTCCTACCAGAGACTTACAATAGAACAAAATCTAGAGACATTAGGCCAAATAGTATGACACTAAATATAAGGACTTCCAGGAGAAGGAAACAATAGCCATATAAGAGTGACTGTTGTCCTTAATGTACTACGTTATCTCTCATCTCTTTTGCCATCCCTTGGTTATCTCATATTGTTACAATATTTCACCTTGTTATCTGATATATTTTATACGTGTTTAATTGGTTATTAGAAATTGGATAGGGAAGGGGGAAATCAAGATAAGTGGGGGGAGGGGGAGAGGGAAATGGGGACCATGTCATAAGAAAGGGTATGTTTGTGAAGTTATGCACCTTCTATCTGGTGAATATAATGTAACCCTTCTATTAATCACAATAAAAAAAAGAAATATCGGCATTTAAAAGCCAGTTGTTGAGTTAGGAATGAACTATTCTTTTCCCCTAGACAGTCCAATTCAAAAGAAAGCTGCATACATTTGGAATGCATTATTTTATCATTTCTTGAAATACATGAGAAGTCTTAATTGTGAATAGTACTGATGCAATCAATGCAAACATTTTTACTAGCAACTCTGCGTGTTTTGATAGTTTTCTGGTAGTTTTCACATGATTATCTAGCAACTTTGAGGAAGACATAGATGTAAACACAATGATGTGGTGGCTCATACCTCTAATCCTAGCTACTCAGGAGGCTAAGATCTGAGGATCAAGATTCAAAGCGAGCCCAGGCACAAAAGAACCTGAGATTCTTATCTCCAGTTAACCTCTAGAAAACAGGAAGTGGGGCTTGGCTCAAGGGTAAGGTGGTAACCTTAAGAGAAGAGCTCAGGGATAATGTCCAGGTCCAGGAGTAGGGGGGTAGCCTTGAGTTGAAGAGCTCAGGGACTGGGCCCAGGCCCATAGTTCAAGCTCCATTACACCCCTCCCCCCCAAAAAAAGAATGGTTCCATCACAAGCCTGCCTAGAATTCAAGACTTTTCTTACCGTAATGAATAGAGTCTAGAAGTTCCTCAGATGAATATGTAACTAAGTGATATTTGATATTGTATCCGAGAATCTATATAAAGAATCTAAGCTGGGCTCAGTGACTCAAGCTTGGAATCCTAGCTACTCAGGAGACTGAGATAAGATGATAACAGATCAAAGCCAACCCAGGCTAGAAAGTCCATGAGACTATCTTCAAGTAACCACCAAAGAGCCAGAAGTGGAGCTGTGTGGCTGAAGTGGTAGAGTACTAGTCTTGAGGGAATAAAAAATGTTCCAAGACAGTGTCTTGGCCCCTAGTTCAAACTCCAGGACTAACACGGAAAAAAAAAAAAAGAGGGAAGAAAGAAAGGAAAAAAGAAAAAAGAAAGAGAGAGAGAGAGAGAAAGAGAGAACAAAACTGGTTCTATTTGTTTAATGATCAATTAGCCAGTGCAGAAATGTTTATTTCCCAATCAAATGCAAAGGAGGAAAAGTAAAAAATTACTGGTACATAAAACAAATAGATTTCTTTGTTGTTGTGTGGCCTAAAGGAGCTGGTTGCCTTTTCAATTCAATGGGAGAATCCTAATTTCCCTGTTGTTTCCCAAGGCCATCAGATAATAAAGTACATTTGATAAAACAGGCTTTCAATTTCTCCATTGTGATATTCAATTTTCATTTTTATACAAGGCTGTTTATTTTGATGGCTTGAATTACTAGACCAGGATGTCCATGTCCGGGAGTCATCATAGAGATTTTTGTACTGAGTTAAAATTCAAGAGAGCATATGTTACTATTGAATTTATAATCTATAAATACTTTCCTGTTTTTAATACTTGAAAATTAGGAATGACAGGCCATTTATGTAAATAATCTTTATTCTTCCTTGGAAACAAAGGTACTCTGTGTTGAAGAAAAATTTGTTATAGCTTCTAGAATTTCAACTCCTGGGATCTTGTTTGTAGTTCGTTTTCTTCTTTTATATCTAACTCCTCTGACTCTGTGTTAATAAAAGTGTTTATATGCATGCACACACATGCACATACATGTACATGTACATACCCACGTGCATGTGACATACACATAGCTTTCTTTCTCTTACCCTATGATGCAGAAGGAAGAACTCCAGAGGGTTCTATTATTTTCAGTCATTAATCATAAAAGTAGCATATATAAAACTCAGAAAACTACAAATAAAATCAGAATTTTTATACATTTGATATTTCCCATAAGCAGTTATCTCCTCATGTTTTGCATCTGCAAGTACAACCAATCACGGATGAAAGTAATTTTTAATTATACATAACACATACAGATCTTATTGTCATTTGTCCCTAAATAATGTAGTATAACAACTATTTATGTCATACTACATGGCATTGGACATTCTAAGTTAATACAGGTTATTTGGATTATGGGCCAATAATGCACCATTTGTGTGTGTGCGTGTGTGTGTGTGTGTGTGTGTGTGTGTGTGTGTGTGTTCCATGACTGAGTCCTGAGCTCAGGGCCTGAGAACTATCCCTAAGTTTTTTCATTCAGGGCTCATAATTCATCATTTGGACCACAGTATCACTCCTGGCTTTTTGGTCATTAATTGGAGATAAGAATCTCATGGACTTTTCTGGTTGGACTAGCCTTAAACCATCCTCCAATCTCAGCCTCCTGAGTAGCTAGAATTATAGGTGTGACTCCAGCAATTAGCTTGTACCATTTTATACATGGAACTCATCCACAAGGGAAACAAAGCCCATATAGATATCAAAAAATGACTGTATTATCTTTTGACTTTACCATATTTAAAACTTTTTTATGACTAAACATGGAGCTTCCCTGTGACCCAGCAATTCCACTCCTGGGCATTTATCCAATAGAACACAAGGCCACAACAAAGCTACCAGCCCAGCCATGTTCACTGCAGCATTTGCCATAATCAAGGTATAGAATCAACCCCCCAAAAAGGGATCAAGAAGATGTGGTATGTACACATAATGAAATTCTATGCTTCCATCAAAAAGAATGATAGTGTACCATTCATAAGGAAATGGAAATACTTGGAAAAAATATATTAAGTGGAGTTAGCCAGACCCAAAGAAACATCGAATGCATTGTTTCCCTTTTGTTGTAACTAGAATGTGCCTATAAATCTACAAGTAAACATATTATATGGTAAAAATATATATCTATTATATAGATATAGATATACTTGGACATGATAAATTATACAGGACACTAAATATTCACACAGTAAGACCAAAGGAGGCTATTTTTAGGAGAGGATTAAGTGCATATGTTGATTATATAAAATTATATTTATCCAAGAAATGGAACTAAGAGATTTTTGTTTTGTTTTTGTCTTCTGTTTTTATCTCTCCTTTGTTGCTGTTTTTGTTTTCTGCACGTTTTGTCTTGTTTTTTAAGTTCATTTTGGGAAGAGTTAGTAGGGAACATAGAAATAGTGAGACAAAGTCTGAGCAAAAGCAACAATGATACTAGACATTATGTTGAAAATTAACTGTACAGCGTATGTGGGGGTGGACAGGAGGGAAAATCTGGGAGAAAGCAAGGGAAGGGTTGACACTGTTCAAAAAGAAATGTGCTCATTGCCTGACTTACGTAATTGCAACCCCTCTCTACATCACCTTTATAATAACAATTTAAAAAAGAAAACCTCAAGAGAAACAGTGTAGAAAAATGAAGAGCAAAAGAGAAGTTGAAGGAGGCAGTGAAAACTTCAAAGTACATAGATCCTTTGGACATTCTGGAAATCAAAGGCAGTTGAATCCAGCAATTTAATGTTATTGTTTAAGAGGATAGAGAAATGACCACAGAGACTGACAATAGACGAGTTTGCAAAGGAAGTTGAAAAGAAAGAATTAAAGAAAGAGTTATACGTATTTAGTTATTTGAAGTTAGATAGGGAAGGGAGGAAAACAAGATGAGGGGCGGGGTTGGGGGAGGAAAATGGAGACCAAGACATGAAAAAGGGTATCAATGTTTGTGAAGTAATGCACCTTCTATCTAGTAAATATAATGTAGTCCTTCTATTTAATTACAATAAAAATATATGAAAAAAACAAAACAAGCAAAAAATAAAT